>NC_064635.1:97582667-97882667 GCF_023864275.1 Schistocerca cancellata | reverse complement strand
TGCTATCTGAGGCTCCTTACAGTCCTCCTTCACCCATGGTAGAAAAGAAGGGAGACATGTACAGCTGTGCGCTAGTAATGT
Source organism: Schistocerca cancellata (assembly GCF_023864275.1). Taxonomy (NCBI): domain Eukaryota; kingdom Metazoa; phylum Arthropoda; class Insecta; order Orthoptera; family Acrididae; genus Schistocerca; species Schistocerca cancellata. The sequence goes on along the minus strand of NC_064635.1, from coordinate 97,882,586 downwards.
CTACAGATGGTGAATGTTGGAAATGGTGCTTTCTGAGGCTCCTTACAGTCCTCCTTCACCCAGGGTAGAAAGGAAGGTAGACATGTACAGCTGTGCGCTAGTAATGTCTACAGATGGTGAATGTTGGAAATGGTGCTTTCTGAGGCTCCTTACAGTTCTTCTTCATCAAGTGTAGAAAGTAAAGGAGGTAAGGTCAGTTGTGCGCTAACTATGTCTAGAGAAAGTGAATGTAGGAAATGGTGCTTTCTGAGGCTCCTTACAGTCCTCCTTCACCTAGGGTTGAAAGGAAGTGAGACATGTACACCTAAGCACTAGTAATGTCTACACGTGGTGAATGTTAGAAACGGTGCTTTCTGAGGCTCCTTACAGTCCTCATTCACCTAGGTTAGAAAGGAAGTGAGACCTGTACAGCTGTGCGCTAGTAATGTCTACAGATGGTGAATGTTGGAAATGGTGCTTTCTGAGGCTAAATTACAGTCCTCATTCACCAAGGGTAGAAATGAAGGGAGACATGTACAGCTGTGCGCTAGTAATGACTACAGATGGTGAATGTTGGAAATGGTGCTTTCTGAGGCTCCTTACAGTTCTTCTTCATCAAGTGTAGAACGTAAGGGAGGTAAGGTCCGGTGTGCGCGAACTATGTCTACAGAAAGTGAATGTAGGAAATGGTGCTTGCAGAGGCTCCTTACAGTCCTCCTTCACCTAGGGTTGAAAGGAAGGGAGACATGTACAGCTAAGCACTAGTAATGTCTACAGATGGTGAATGTTGGAAATGGTGCTTTCTGAGGCTCCTTACAGTCCTCCTTCACCTAGGGTAGAAAGGAAGGGAGACATGTACAGCTGTGCGCTAGTAATGTCTTCAGATGGTGAATGTTGGAAATGGTGCTTTCTGAGGCTCCTTACAGTCCTCCTTCCCTAGGGTAGAAAGGAATGGAGACATGTACAGCTGTGCGCTAGTAATGTCTACAGATGGGTAGTGTTGGAAATGGTGCTTTGTGAGGCTCCTTACAGTTCTTCTTCATCAAGTGTAGAAAGTAAAGGAGGTAAGGTCAGTTGTGCGCTAACTATGTCTAGAGAAAGTGAATGTAGGAAATGGTGCTTTCTGAGGCTCCTTACAGTCCTCCTTCACCTAAGGTAGAAAGGAAGGGAGACATGTACAGCTGTGCGCTAGTAATGTCTACAGATGGTGAATGTTGTAATTGGTGCTTTCTGAGGCTCCTTACAGTCCTCCTTCACCTAGGGTAGAGAGGAAGGGAGACATGTACAGCAGTGCGCTGGTAATGTCTACAGATGGTGAATGTTGGAAATGGTGCTTTATGAGGCTCCTTACAGTTCTCCTTAACCTAGGGTAGAAAGGAAGGGAGACATGTATAGCTGTGCACTAGTATTGTCTACTGATGGTGAATGTAGGAAATGGTGCTTTCTCAGGCTCCTTACAGTCCTCCTCCACCTAGTGTAGAATGGAAGGGAGACATGTACAGCTGTGCGCTAGTAATGTCTACAGATGGTGAATGTAGGAAATTGTGCTTTCTGAGGGTCCTTACACTCCTCCTTCACGTAGGGTACAAAGGAAGGGAGACATGTACATCTGTGCACTAGTAATGTCTACAGATGGTGAATGTTGGAAATTGTGCTTTCTGAGGCTCCATACAGTCCTCCTTCACCTAAGGTAGAAAGGAAGGGAGACATGTACAGCTGTGAGCTAGAAATGTCTACAGATGGTGAATGTTGGAAATTGTGCTTTCTGGGGCTCCTTACAGTTCTTCTTCATCAAGCATAGAAAGTAAGGGAGGCAAGGTCAGGTGTGCGCTAACTATGACTAGAGAAAGTGTATATAGGATATGGTGCTTTCTGAGGCTCCATACAGTCCTCCTTCACCTAGTGTAGAAAGGAAGGGAGACGTGTTCAGCTGTGAGCTAGAAATGTCGACAGATGGTGAATGTTGGAAATTGTGCTTTCTGAGGCTCCTTACAGTTCTTCTTCATCAAGCGTAGAAAGTAGGAGTGTCAAGGTCAGGTGTGCGTTAACTATGTCTACAGATGGTGAATCTTGGACATGGTGCTTTCCGAGGCTCCTTACAGTCCTCATTCACCTACGGTAGAAAGGAAGGGAGACATGTACAGCTGTGCGCTAGTAAAGTCTACAGATAGTGAATGTTGGGAATGGTGCTTTCTGTAGCTAAATTACAGTCCTCATTCACCAAGGGGAGAAATGAAGGGAGACATGTACAGCTGTGCGCTAGTAATGTCTACAGATGGTGAATGTTGGAAATGGTGCTTTATGAGGCTCCTTACAGTCCACCTTCACCTAGGGTAGAAAGGAAGGGAGACATGTACAGCTGTGCGCTAGTAATGTCTACAGATGGTGAATGTTGGAAATGGTGCTTTCTGAGGCTCCTTACAGTTCTCCTTAACCTAGAGTAGAAAGGACGGGAGACATGTACAGCTGTGCGCTAGTACTGTCTACTGATGGTGAATGTAGGAAATGGTGCTCTCTCAGGCTCCTTACAGTTCTCCTTCACCTAGTGTAGAATGGAAGGGAGACATGTACAGCTGTGCGCTAGTAATGCCTACAGATGGTGAATGTAGGAAATGGTGCTTTCTGAGGGTCCTTACAGTCCTCCTTCACCTAGGGTAGAAAGGAAGGGAGACATGTACAGCTGTGCGCTAGTAATGACTACAGATGGTGAATGTTGGAAATGGTGCTTTCTGAGGCTCCTTACAGTCCTCCTTCACCTAGGGTTGAAAGGAAGGAAGACATGTACAGCTGTGCGCTAGTAAAGCCTTCAGATTGTGAATGTTGGAAATTGAGCTTTCAGAGGCTCCTTACAGTTCTTCTTCATCAAGCGTAGAAAGTAAGGGAGGCAAGTTCAGCTGTGCGCTAACTATGACTAGAGAAAGTGAATGTAGGAAATGGTGCTTTCTGAGGCTCCTTACAGTCCTCCTTCACGTAGGGTACAAAGGGAGGGAGACATGTACAGCTGTGCACTAGTAATGTCTACAGATGGTGAATGTTGGAAATGGTGCTTTCTGAGGCTCCATACAGTCCTCCTTCACCTAGGGTAGAAAGGAAGGGAGACATGTACAGCTGTGAGCTAGAAATGTCTACAGATGGTGAATGTTGGAAATTGTGCTTTCTGGGGCTCCTTCCAGTTCCTCTTCATCAAGCACAGAAAGTAAGGGAGGCAAGGTCATGTGCGCTAACTCTGACTACAGAAAGTGAATATAGGAAATGGTGCTTTCTTAGGCTCCATACAGTCCTCCTTCACCTAGGGTAGAAAGGAAGGGAGACGTGTACAGCTGTGAGCTAGAAATGTCTACAGATGGTGAATGTTGGAAATTGTGCTTTCTGGGGCTCCTTACAGTTCTTCTTCATCAAGCGTATAAAGTAGGAGTGTCAAGGTCAGGTGTGCGCTAACTATGTCTACAGATGGTGAATCTTGGAAATGGTGTATCTGAGGCTCCTTACAGTCCTCATTCACCTAGGGTAGAAAGGAAGGGAGACATGTACAGCTGTGCGCTAGTAATGCCTACAGATGGTGAATGTAGGAAATGGTGCTTTCTGAGGGTCCTTACAGTCCTCCTTCACCTAGGGTTTAAAAGAAAGGAGACATGTACAGCTAAGCACTAGTAATGTCTACACGTGGTGAATGTTGGAAATGGTGCTTTCTGAGGCTCCTTACAGTTCTTCATCAAGTGTAGAAAGTAAGGGAGGTAAGTTCAGGTGTGCACTAACAATGTCTAGAGAATGTGAATGTAGGAAATAGTGCTATCTGAGGCTCCTTACAGTCCTCCTTCACCCAGGGTAGAAAAGAAGGGAGACATGTACAGCTGTGCGCTAGTAATGTCTACAAATGGTGAATGTTGGAAATGGTGCTTTCTGAGGCTCCTTACAGTCCTCCTTCACCCAGGGTAGAAAGGAAGGTAGACATGTACAGCTGTGCGCTAGTAATGTCTACAGATGGTGAATGTTGGAAATGGTGCTATCTGAGGCTCCTTACAGTCCTCCTTCACCCAGGGTAGGAAGGAATGGAGACATGTACAGCTGTGCGCTAGTAATGTCTACAGATGGTGAGTGTTGGAAATGGTGCTTTCTGAGGCTCCTTACAGTTCTTCTTCATCAAGCATAGAAAGTAGTGGAGTCAGGGTCAGGTGTGCGCTAACTATGTCTACAGATGGTGAATGTTGGAAATGGTGCTTTCTGAGGCTCCTTAAAGTCCTCCTTCACCTAGGGTAGAAAGGAGGGGAGACATGTACAGCTGTGCGCTAGTAATGTCTACAGATGGTGATTGTAGGAAATGGTGCTTTCTGAGGCTCATTACAGTTCTTCTTCATCAAGCGTAGAAAGTAAGGGAGGCAAGGTCAGGTGTGCACTAACTATGTCTAGAGAAGGTGAATGTAGGCAATGGTGATTTCCGCAGCTCCTTACAGTCTTCTTTCACCTAGGGTAGAAGGGAAGGGAGACATGTACAGCTGTGCGCTAGTAATGTCTACAGATGTTGAATGTTGTAAATGGTGCTTTCTGAGGCTCCTTACAGTCCTCTTCACCTAGGGTAGAGAGGAAGGGAGACATGTACAGCAGTGCGCTGGTAATGTCTACAGATGGTGAATGTTGGAAATGGTGCTTTCTGAGGCTCCTTACAGTTCTCCTTAACCTAGAGTAGAAAGGACGGGAGACATGTACAGCTGTGCGCTAGTACTGTCTACTGATGGTGAATGTAGGAAATGGCGCTCTCTCAGGCTCCTTACAGTTCTCCTTCACCTAGTGTAGAATGGAAGGGAGACATGTACAGCTGTGCGCTAGTAATGCCTACAGATGGTGAATGTAGGAAATGGTGCTTTCTGAGGGTCCTTACAGTCCTCCTTCACCTAGGGTAGAAAGGAAGGGAGACATGTACAGCTGTGCGCTAGTAATGACTACAGATGGTGAATGTTGGAAATGGTGCTTTCTGAGGCTCCTTACAGTCCTCCTTCACCGAGGGTAGAAAGGAAGGAAGACATGTACAGCTGTGCGCTAGTAAAGCCTTCAGATTGTGAATGTTGGAAATTGAGCTTTCTTAGGCTCCTTACAGTTCTTCTTCATCAAGCGTAGAAAGTAAGGGAGGCAAGTTCAGCTGTGCGCTAACTATGTCTAGAGAAAGTGAATGTAGGAAATGGTGCTTTCTGAGGCTCCTTACAGTCCTCCTTCACGTAGGGTACAAAGGGAGGGAGACATGTACAGCTGTGCACTAGTAATGTCTACAGATGATGAATGTTGGAAATGGTGCTTTCTGAGGCTCCGTACAGTCCTCCTTCACCTAGGGTAGAAAGGAAGGGAGACATGTACAGCTGTGAGCTAGAAATGTCTACCGATGGTGAATGTTGGAAATTGTGCTTTCTGGGGCTCCTTCCAGTTCCTCTTCATCAAGCACAGAAAGTAAGGGAGGCAAGGTCATGTGCGCTAACTCTGACTAGAGAAAGTGAATATAGGAAATGGTGCTTTCTTAGGCTCCATACAGTCCTCCTTCACCTAGGGTAGAAAGGAAGGGAGACGTGTACAGCTGTGAGCTAGAAATGTCTACAGATGGTGAATGTTGGAAATTGTGCTTTCTGGGGCTCCTTACAGTTCTTCTTCATCAAGCGTATAAAGTAGGAGTGTCAAGGTCAGGTGTGCGCTAACTATGTCTACAGATGGTGAATCTTGGAAATGGTGTATCTGAGGCTCCTTACAGTCCTCATTCACCTATGGTAGAAAGGAAGGGAGACATGTACAGCTGTGCGCTAGTAATGCCTACAGATGGTGAATGTAGGAAATGGTGCTTTCTGAGGGTCCTTAGAGTCCTCCTTCACCTAGGGTTGAAAGGAAGGGAGACATGTACAGCTAAGCACTAGTAATGTCTACACGTGGTGAATGTTGGAAATGGTGCTTTCTGAGGCTCCTTACAGTTCTTCATCAAGTGTAGAAAGTAAGGGAGGTAAGTTCAGGTGTGCACTAACTATGTCTAGAGAATGTGAATGTAGGAAATAGTGCTATCTGAGGCTCCTTACAGTCCTCCTTCACCCAGGGTAGAAAAGAAGGGAGACATGTACAGCTGTGCGCTAGTAATGTCTACAAATGGTGAATGTTGGAAATGGTGCTTTCTGAGGCTCCTTACAGTCCTCCTTCACCCAGGGTAGAAAGGAAGGTAGACATGTACAGCTGTGCGCTAGTAATGTCTACAGATGGTGAATGTTGGAAATGGTGCTATCTGAGGCTCCTTACAGTCCTCCTTCACCCAGGGTAGAAAGGAATGGAGACATGTACAGCTGTGCGCTAGTAATGTCTACAGATGGTGAGTGTTGGAAATGGTGCTTTCTGAGGCTCCTTACAGTTCTTCTTCATCAAGCGTAGAAAGTAGTGGAGTCAGGGTCAGGTGTGCGCTAACTATGTCTACAGATGGTGAATGTTGGAAATGGTGCTTTCTGAGGCTCCTTACAGTCCTCATTCACCTAGGTTAGAAAGGAAGTGAGACATGTACAGCTCTGCGCTAGTAATGTCTTCAGATGGTGAATGTTGGAAATGGTGCTTTCTGAGGCTCCTTACAGTTCTCCTTCACCTAGTGTAGAATGGAAGGGAGACATGTACAGCTGTGCGCTAGTAATGCCTACAGATGGTGAATGTAGGAAATGGTGCATTCTGAGGCTCCTTACAGTGCTCCTTCACCTAGGGTAGGAAGGAAGGGAGACACGTACACCTGTGCGCTAGTAATGTCTACAGATGGTGAATGTTGGAAATGGTGCTTTCTGAGACTCCTTACACATTTTCTTCATCAAGCGTAGAGTGTAAGGTTGGCAAGGTCAGGTGTGCGTTAACTATGTCTAGAGAAGGTGAATGTAGGAAATGGTGCTTTCTGAGGCTCCTTACAGTCCTCCTTCACCTAGGGTAGAAAGGAACGGAGACATGTACAGCTGTGCGCTAGTAATGTCTACAGATGGTGAATGTTGGAAATGGTGCTTTCTAATGCTCCTTACAGTTATTCTTCATCAAGCATAAAAAGTAAGGGAGGCAAGGTCAGGTGTGCGCTAACTATGTCTACAGATGGTGAATGTTGGAAATGGTGCTTTCTGAGGTTCCCTACATTTCTTCTTCATCAAGCGTTGAATGTAAGGGATGCAAGGTCAGGTGTGCGCTAACTATGTCTACAGATGGTGATTGTTGGAAATGGTGCTTTCCGCAGCTCCTTACAGTCCTTCTTCACCTAGTGTAGAAAGGAAGGGAGACATGTACAGCGGTGCGCTAGTAATGTCTACAGATGGTGAATGTTGGAAATGGTGCTTTCTGAGGCTCCTTACAGTTCTTCTTCATCAAGCGTAGAAAGTAAGGGAGGCAAGGTCAGGTGTGCGCTAACTATGTCTACAGATGGTGAATGTTGGAAATGGTGCTTTCTGAGGTTCCCTACATTTCTTCTTCATCAAACGTAGAAAGTAAGGGACGCAAGGTCAGGTGTGCGCAAACTATGTCTAGAGAAGGTGAATGTAGGAAATGGTGCTTTCTGAGGCTCCTTACAGTCCTCCATCACCTAGGGTAGAAAGGAACGGAGACATGTACAGCTGTGCGCTAGTAATGTCTACAGATGGTGAATGTTGGAAATGGTGCTTTCTGAGGCTCCTTACAGTTCTTCTTCATCAAGCGTAGAAAGTAGGGGAGTCAAGGTCAGGTGTGCACTAACTATGTCTACAGATGGTGAATCTTGGAAATGGTGCTTTCTGAGGCTCCTTAAAGTCCTCATTCACCTAGGGTAGAAAGGAAGGGACACATGTACAGCTGTGCGCAAGTAATGTCTACAGATAGTGAATGTTGGAAATGGTGCTTTCTGAGGCTCCTTACTGTCCTCTTTCACCTAGGGTAGAAAGGAAGGGACACATGTACAGCTGTGTGTTAGTAATGTCTACAGATGGTGAATGTTGGAAATGGTGCTTTCTGAGGCTCCTTACAGTCCTCATTCACCTAGGTTAGAAAGGAAGTGAGGCATGTACAGCTGTGTGCTAGTATTGTCTGCAGATGGTGAATGTTGGAAATGGTGCTTTCTGAGGCTCCTTAAAGTCCTCCTTCACCTAGGGTAGAAAGGAAGGGAGACATGTACAGCTGTGCGCTAGTAATGTCTACAGATGGTGATTGTTGGAAATGGTGCTTTCTGAGGCTCCTTACAGTTCTTCTTCATCAAGCGTAGAAAGTAAGGGAGGCAAGGTCAGGTGTGCACTAACTATGTCTAGAGAAGGTGAATGTAGGAAATGGTGCTTTCTGCAGCTCCTTACAGTCCTCTTTCACCTAGGGTATAAGGGAAGGGAGACATGTACAGCTGTGCGCTAGTAATGTCTACAGATGGTGAATGTTGTAAATGGTGCTTTCTGAGGCTCCTTACAGTCCTCCTTCACCCAGGGTAGAGAGGAAGGGAGACATGTACAGCAGTGCGCTGGTAATGTCTACAGATGGTGAATGTTGGAAATGGTGCTTTCTGAAGCTCCTTACAGTTCTCCTTAACCTAGGGTAGAAAGGAAGGGAGACATGTACAGCTGTGCGCTAGTAATTTTTACCGATGGCGAATGTTGGAAATGGTGCTTTCTGAGGCTCCTTACAGTCCTCCTTCACCTAGGGTAGAAAGGAAGGGAGACATGTACAGCTGTGAGCTAGAAATGTCTATAGTTGGTGAATGTTGGAATTGTGCTTTCTGGGGCTCCTTACAGTTCTTCTTCATCAAGCGTAGAAAGTAGGAGTGTCAAGGTCAGGTGTGCGCTAACTATGTCTACAGATGGTGAATGTTGGAAATGGTGCTTTCTGAGGCTCCTTACAGTTCTTCTTCATCAAGTGTAGAAAGTAAGGGAGGTAAGGTCAGGTGTGCGCTAACTATGTCTAGAGAAGGTGAATGTAGGAAATGGTGCTTTCTGAGGATCCTTACAGTCCTCCTTCACCTACGATAGAAAGGAAGGGAGACAGGTACAGCTGTGCACTAGTAATGTCTACAGATGGTGAGTGTTGGAAATGGTGCTTTCTGAGGCTCCTTACAGTTCTTCTTCATCAAGCGTAGAAAATAAGGGAGGCAAGTTCAACTGTGCGCTAACTATGTCTAGAGAAAGTGAATGTAGGAAATGGTGCTTTCTGAGGCTCCTTACAGTCCTCCTTCACCTAGGGTAGAAAGGAAGGGAGACATGCACACCTGTGCAATAGTAATGTCTACAGATGGTGAATGTTGGAAATGGTTCTTTCTGAGGCTCCTTACAGTCCTACTTCACCTAGGGTAGAAAGGAAGGGAGACATGTACAGCTTTGCGCTAGTAATGTCTACAGATGGTGAATGTTGGTAATGGTGCTTTCTGAGGCTCCTTAAAGTCCTCCTTCACCTAGGGTAGAAAGGAAGGGAGATATGTACAGCTGTGCGCTAGTAAATCTACAGATGGTGAATGTTGGAAATGGTGCTTTCTGAGGCTCCTTAAAGTCCTCCCTCACCTAGGGTAGAAAGGAAGTGAGACATGTACAGCTGTGCGCTAGTAATGTCTACAGATGGTGAATGTTGTAATTGGTGCTTTCTGAGGCTCCTTACAGTCCTCCTTCACCTAGGGTAGAGAGGAAGGGAGACATGTACAGCAGTGCGCTGGTAATGTCTACAGATGGTGAATGTTGGTAATGGTGCTTTCTGAGGCTCCTTACAATTCTCCTTTACCTAGGGTAGAAAGGAAGGGAGACATGTACAGCTGTGCGCTAGTACTGTCTACTGATGGTGAATGTAGGAAATGGTGCTTTCTCAGGCTCCTTACAGTCCTCCTTCACCTAGTGTAGAATGGAAGGGAGACATGTACAGCTGTGCGCTAGTAATGTCTACAGATGGTGAATGTAGGAAATGGTGCTTTCTGAGGGTCCTTACAGTCCTCCTTCACGTAGAGTACAAAGGAAGGGAGACATGTACAGCTGTGCACTAGTAATGTCTACAGATGGTGAATGTTGGAAATGGTGCTTTCTGAGGCTAAATTACAGTCCTCATTCACCAAGGGGAGAAATGAAGGGAGACATGTACAGCTGTGCGCTAGTAATGCCTACAGATTGTGAATGTTGGAAATGGTGCTTTCTGAAGCTCCTTACAGTTCTTCTTCATCAAGTGTAGAAAGTAAGGGAGGTTAAATCAGGTGTGCGCTAACTATGTCTAGAGAAAGTGAATGTAAGAAATGGTGCTTTCTGAGGTTCCTTACAGTCCTCCTTCACCTAGGGTTGAAAGAAAGGGAGACATGTACAGCTAAGCACTAGTAATGTCTACACGTGGTGAATGGTTGAAATGGTGCTTTCTGAGGCTCCTTACAGGTCTTCTTCATCAAGTGTAGTAAGTAAGGGAGGTAAGGTCAGGTGTGCGCTAACTATGTCTAGAGAATGTGAATGTAGGAAATGGTGCTTTCTGAGGCTCCTTACAGTCCTCCTTCACCCAGGGTAGAAAGGAAGGTAGACATGTACTCTGTGCGCTAGTAATGTCTACAGATGGTGAATGTTGGAAATGGTGCTATCTGAGGCTCCTTACAGTCCTCCTTCACCCAGGGTAGAAAGGAATGGAGACATGTACAGCTGTGCGCTAGTAATGTCTACAGATGGTGAGTGTTGGAAATGGTGCTTTCTGAGGCTCCTTACAGTTCTTCATCAAGCGTAGAAAGTAGTGGAGTCAGGGTCAGGTGTGCGCTAACTATGTCTACAGATGGTGAATGTTGGAAATGGTGCTTTCTGAGGCTCCTTACAGTCCTCATTCACCTAGGTTAGAAAGGAAGTGAGACATGTACAGCTCTGCGCTAGTAATGTCTTCAGATGGTGAATGTTGGAAATGGTGCTCTCTGAGGCTCCTTAAAGTCCTCCTTCACCTAGGGTAGAAAGGAGGGGAGGCATGTACAGCTGTGCGCTAGTAATGTCTACAGATGGTGATCGTTGGAAATGGTGCTTTCTGAGGCTCCTTACAGTTCTTCTTCATCAAGCGTAGAAAGTAAGGGAGGCATGGTCAGGTGTGCACTAACTATGTCTAGAAAAGGTGAATGTAGGAAATGGTGATTTCCGCAGCTCCTTACAGTCCTCGTTCACCTACGGTACAAGCTAGTGCGCTAGTAATGTCTACAGATGTTGAATGGTGTAAATGGTGCTTTCTGAGGCTCCTTACAGTCCTCCTTCACCTAGGGTAGAGAGGAAGGGAGACATGTACAGCAGTGTGCTGGTAATGTCTACAGATGGTGAATGTTGGAAATGGTGCTTTCTGAGGCTCCTTACAGTTCTCCTTAACCTAGAGTAGAAAGGACGGGAGACATGTACAGCTGTGCGCTAGTACTGTCTACTGATGGTGAATGTAGGAAATGGTGCTCTCTCAGGCTCCTTACAGTTCTCCTTCACCTAGTGTAGAATGGAAGGGAGACATGTACAGCTGTGTGCTAGTAATGCCTACAGATGGTGAATGTAGGAAATGGTGCTTTCTGAGGGTCCTTACAGTCCTCCTTCACCTAGGGTAGAAAGCAAGGGAGACATGCACAGCTGTGCGCTAGTAATGTCTACCGATGGTGAATGTTGGAAATGGTGCTTTCTAAAGCTCCTTACAGTCCTCCATCAACTAGGGTAGAAAGGAAGGGGGACATGTACAGGTGTGCACTAGTAATGTCTACAGATGGTGAATGTTGGAAATGGTGCTTTCTGAGGCTCCATACAGTCCTCTTTCACCTAGGGTAGAAAGGAAGGGAGACATGTACAGCTCTGAGCTAGAAATGTCTACAGATGGTGAATGTTGGAAATTGTGCTTTCTGGGGCTCCTTACAGTTCTTCTTCATCAAGCGTAGAAAGTAAGGGAGGCAAGGGCAGGTGTGCGCTAACTATGACTAGAGAAGGTTAATGTAGAAATGGTGCTTTCTGAGGCTCCTTACAGTCCTCCTTCACCTAGGGTAGAAAGGTAGGGAGACATGTACAGCTGTGCGCTAGTAATGACTGCAGATTGTGAATGTTGGAAATGGTGCTTTCTGAGGCTCCTTACAGTCCTCCTGCACCTAGGGTAGAAAGGAAGGAAGACATGTACAGCTGTGCGCTAGTAAAGCCTTCAGATTGTGAATGTTGGAAATGGTGCTTTCTGAGGCTCCTTACAGTTCTTCTTCATCAAGTGTAGAAAGTAAGGGAGGCAAGGTCAGATGTGCGCTAACTATGTCTAGAGAAGGTGAATATAGGAAGTGGTGCTTTCTGAGGCTCCTTACAGTCCTCGTTCACCTAGGGTAGAAAGAAAGGGAGGCATGTACAGCTGTGCGCTAGTAATATCTACAGATGGTGAATGTTGGAAATGGTGCTTTCCGCAGCTCCTTACAGTCCTCCTTCACCTAGGGTTCAAAGGAAGGGAGACATGTACAGCTGTGCGCTAGAAATGTCTAGAGATGGTGAATGTTGGAAATGGTGCTTTCTGAGGTTCCTTACAGTTCTTCTTCATCAAGCATAGAAAGTAAGGGAGGGAAGGTCAGGTGTGCACTAACTATGTCTAGAGAAGGTGAATGTAGGAAATGGTGCTTTCTGAGGGTCCTTACAGTCCTCCGTCACGTAGAGTACAAAGGAAGGGAGACATGTACAGCTGTGCACTAGTAATGTCTACAGATGGTGAATGTTGGAAATGGTGCTTTCTGAGGCTAAATTACAGTCCTCATTCACCAAGGGGAGAAATGAAGGGAGACATGTACAGCTGTGCGCTAGTAATGCCTACAGATTGTGAATGTTGGAAATGGTGCTTTCTGAGGCTCCTTACAGTTCTTCTTCATCAAGTGTAGAAAGTAAGGGAGGTAAAATCAGGTGTGCGCTAACTATGTCTAGAGAAAGTGAATGTAGGAAATGGTGCTTTCTGAGGTTCCTTACAGTCCTCCTTCACCTAGGGTTGAAAGAAAGGGAGACATGTACAGCTAAGCACTAGTAATGTCTACACGTGGTGAATGTTTGAAATGGTGCTTTCTGAGGCTCCTTACAGGTCTTCTTCATCAAGTGTAGTAAGTAAGGGAGGTAAGGTCAGGTGTGCGCTAACTATGTCTAGAGAATGTGAATGTAGGAAACGGTGCTTTCTGAGGCTCCTTACAGTCCTCCTTCACCCAGGGTAGAAAGGAAGGTAGACATGTACTCTGTGCGCTAGTAATGTCTACAGATGGTGAATGTTGGAAATGGTGCTATCTGAGGCTCCTTACAGTCCTCCTTCACCCAGGGTAGAAAGGAATGGAGACATGTACAGCTGTGCGCTAGTAATGTCTACAGATGGTGAGTGTTGGAAATGGTGCTTTCTGAGGCTCCTTACGGTTCTTCTTCATCAAGCGTAGAAAGTAGTGGAGTCAGGGTCAGGTGTGCGCTAACTATGTCTACAGATGGTGAATGTTGGAAATGGTGCTTTCTGAGGCTCCTTACAGTCCTCATTCACCTAGGTTAGAAAGGAAGTGAGACATGTACAGCTCTGCGCTAGTAATGTCTTCAGATGGTGAATGTTGGAAATGGTGCTTTCTGAGGCTCCTTAAAGTCCTCCTTCACCTAGGGTAGAAAGGAGGGGAGACATGTACAGCTGTGCGCTAGTAATGTCTACAGATGGTGATTGTTAGAAATGGTGCTTTCTGAGGCTCCTTACAGTTCTTCTTCATCAAGCGTAGAAAGTAAGGGAGGCATGGTCAGGTGTGCACTAACTATGTCTAGAGAAGGTGAATGTAGGAAATGGTGATTTCCGCAGCTCCTTACAGTCCTCGTTCACCTAGGGTACAAGCTAGTGCGCTAGTGCGCTAGTAATGTCTACAGATGTTGAATGGTGTAAATGGTGCTTTCTGAGGCTCCTTACAGTTCTCCTTAACCTAGAGTAGAAAGGACGGGAGACATGTACAGCTGTGCGCTAGTACTGTCTACTGATGGTGAATGTAGGAAATGGTGCTCTCTCAGGCTCCTTACAGTTCTCCTTCACCTAGTGTAGAATGGAAGGGAGACATGTACAGCTGTGTGCTAGTAATGCCTACAGATGGTGAATGTAGGAAATGGTGCTTTCTGAGGGTCCTTACAGTCCTCCTTCACCTAGGGTAGAAAGCAAGGGAGACATGCACAGCTGTGCGCTAGTAATGTCTACCGATGGTGAATGTTGGAAATGGTGCTTTCTGAGGCACCTTACAGTCCTCCTTCAACTAGGGTTGAAAGGAAGGGGGACATGTACAGGTGTGCACTAGTAATGTCTACAGATGGTGAATGTTGGAAATGGTGCTTTCTGAGGCTCCATACAGTCCTCTTTCACCTAGGGTAGAAAGGAAGGGAGACATGTACAGCTAAGCACTAGTAATGTCTACACGTGGTGAATGTTTGAAATGGTGCTTTCTGAGGCTCCTTACAGGTCTTCTTCATCAAGTGTAGTAAGTAAGGGAGGTAAGGTCAGGTGTGCGCTAACTATGTCTAGAGAATGTGAATGTAGGAAACGGTGCTTTCTGAGGCTCCTTACAGTCCTCCTTCACCCAGGGTAGAAAGGAAGGTAGACATGTACTCTGTGCGCTAGTAATGTCTACAGATGGTGAATGTTGGAAATGGTGCTATCTGAGGCTCCTTACAGTCCTCCTTCACCCAGGGTAGAAAGGAATGGAGACATGTACAGCTGTGCGCTAGTAATGTCTACAGATGGTGAGTGTTGGAAATGGTGCTTTCTGAGGCTCCTTACAGTTCTTCTTCATCAAGCGTAGAAAGTAGTGGAGTCAGGGTCAGGTGTGCGCTAACTATGTCTACAGATGGTGAATGTTGGAAATGGTGCTTTCTGAGGCTCCTTACAGTCCTCATTCACCTAGGTTAGAAAGGAAGTGAGACATGTACAGCTCTGCGCTAGTAATGTCTTCAGATGGTGAATGTTGGAAATGGTGCTTTCTGAGGCTCCTTAAAGTCCTCCTTCACCTAGGGTAGAAAGGAGGGGAGACATGTACAGCTGTGCGCTAGTAATGTCTACAGATGGTGATTGTTAGAAATGGTGCTTTCTGAGGCTCCTTACAGTTCTTCTTCATCAAGCGTAGAAAGTAAGGGAGGCATGGTCAGGTGTGCACTAACTATGTCTAGAGAAGGTGAATGTAGGAAATGGTGATTTCCGCAGCTCCTTACAGTCCTCGTTCACCTAGGGTACAAGCTAGTGCGCTAGTGCGCTAGTAATGTCTACAGATGTTGAATGGTGTAAATGGTGCTTTCTGAGGCTCCTTACAGTTCTCCTTAACCTAGAGTAGAAAGGACGGGAGACATGTACAGCTGTGCGCTAGTACTGTCTACTGATGGTGAATGTAGGAAATGGTGCTCTCTCAGGCTCCTTACAGTTCTCCTTCACCTAGTGTAGAATGGAAGGGAGACATGTACAGCTGTGTGCTAGTAATGCCTACAGATGGTGAATGTAGGAAATGGTGCTTTCTGAGGGTCCTTACAGTCCTCCTTCACCTAGGGTAGAAAGCAAGGGAGACATGCACAGCTGTGCGCTAGTAATGTCTACCGATGGTGAATGTTGGAAATGGTGCTTTCTGAGGCACCTTACAGTCCTCCTTCAACTAGGGTTGAAAGGAAGGGGGACATGTACAGGTGTGCACTAGTAATGTCTACAGATGGTGAATGTTGGAAATGGTGCTTTCTGAGGCTCCATACAGTCCTCTTTCACCTAGGGTAGAAAGGAAGGGAGACATGTACAGCTCTGAGCTAGAAATGTCTACAGATGGTGAATGTTGGAAATTGTGCTTTCTGGGGCTCCTTACAGTTCTTCTTCATCAAGCTTAGAAAGTAAGGGAGGCAAGGGCAGGTGTGCGCTAACTATGACTAGAGAAGGTGAATGTAGAAATGGTGCTTTCTGAGGCTCCTTACAGTCCTCCTTCACCTAGGGTAGAAAGGAAGGGAGACATGTACAGCTGTGCGCTAGTAATGACTACAGATTGTGAATGTTGGAAATGGTGCTTTCTGAGGCTCCTTACAGTCCTCCTGCACCTAGGGTAGAAAGGAAGGAAGACATGTACAGCTGTGCGCTAGTAAAGCCTTCAGATTGTGAATGTTGGAAATGGTGCTTTCTGAGGCTCCTTACAGTTCTTCTTCATCAAATGTAGAAAGTAAGGGAGGCAAGGTCAGATGTGCGCTAACTATGTCTAGAGAAGGTGAATATAGGAAGTGGTGCTTTCTGAGGCTCCTTACAGTCCTCGTTCACCTAGGGTAGAAAGAAAGGGAGGCATGTACAGCTGTGCGCTAGTAATATCTACAGATGGTGAATGTTGGAAATGGTGCTTTCCGCAGCTCCTTACAGTCCTCCTTCACCTAGGGTTCAAAGGAAGGGAGACATGTACAGCTGTGCACTAGAAATGTCTAGAGATGGTGAATGTTGGAAATGGTGCTTTCTGAGGTTCCTTACAGTTCTTCTTCATCAAGCATAGAAAGTAAGGGAGGGAAGGTCAGGTGTGCACTAACTATGTCTAGAGAAGGTGAATGTAGGAAATGGTGCTTTTTGCAGCTCCTTACAGTCCTCTTTCACCTAGGGTAGAAAGGACGGGAGACATGTACAGCTGTGCGCTAGTTATGTCTACAGATATGGAATGTTGTAAATGGTGCTTTCTGAGGCTCCTTACAGTCCTCCTTCACCTAGGGTTCAAAGGAAGGGAGACAGGTACAGCTGTGCGCTAGTAATGTCTACTGATGGTGAATGTAACAAATGGTGCTTTCTGAAGCTCCTTACACACCTCCTTCACCTAGTGTTGAATGGAAGGTAGACATGTACAGCTGTGCGCTAGTAATGTCTGCAGATGGTGAATGTAGGAAATGGTGCTTTCTGAGGCTCCTTACAGTCCTCCTTCACCTAGGGTAGAAAGGAAGGGAGACATGCACAGCTGTGCGCTAGTAATGTCTACCGATGTTCAATGTTGGAATTGGTGATTTCTGAGGCTCCTTACAGTCCTCCTCCACCTAGGGTAGAACGGAAGGGAGACATGTACAGCTGTGCAATAGTAATGTCTACAGATGGTGAATGTTGGAAATGGTTCTTTCTGAGGCTCCTTACAGTCCTCCTTCACCTAGGGTAGAAAGGAAGGGAGACATGTACAGCTGTGCGCTAGTAATGTCTACAGATGGTGAATGTTGGAAATGGTGCTTTCTGAGGCTCCTTAAAGTCCTCCTGCACCTAGGGTAGAAAGGATGGGAGATATGTACAGCTGTGCGCTAGTAAATCTACAGATGGTGAATGTTGGAAATGGTGCTTTCTGAGGCTCCTTACAGTTCTTCTTCATCAAGTGTAGAAAGGAAGGGAGGCAATGTCAGGTGTGCGCTAACTATATCTAGAGATGGAGAATGTCGGAAATGGTGCTTTCTGCAGCTCCTTACAGTCCTCCTTCACCTAGGGTTCAAAGGAAGGGAGACACGTACAGCTGTGCGCTAGTAATGTCTAGAGATGGTGAATGTTGTAAATGGTGCTTTCTGAGGCTCCTTACAGTCCTCCTTCACCTAGGGTTCAAAGGAAGGGAGACATGAACAGCTGTGCGCTAGTAATGTCTACTGATGGTGAATGTAGGAAATGGTGCTTTCTGAAGCTCCTTACACACCTCCTTCACCCCCCCAGGGGGTCCACACCTCTTTTGTGGATACGTGCGTATTGAGCACGGGACCCCGAGCTAATGTGGCCTTCCTTCCTTTCCGGGCTGCGTACCTTCCCATTCCGCATCCTTCCCCATCCCTATCTTCGCCCCTCCTCCCCTCACCTCTGGCTCTTTCCTTCCCTTTCTCCCCATCTGGGAGTATGGTTTGTGCCTACGTCCGGAGACGGACGCTCGTAAATGTACTGCATTCTTTGCCTTCCTTGCTTTTATGTCTTCTTCCTTCCTTTGTCCTTCTCTGTCTTCTTCCTTCCTTTGTCCTTCTCTTTTCCTTACCTCTTCTCTTTCCCTTTTCTCCGCTGCGGCGTTTGAGACCTCTCTTCCTTCCTTTCCCTTTTTCTTTCTTCCTCCCTGTGCGTGTCTGAAGGCCGACCCACGCCCTTCGTGCGTAGCCGGTGACGGGGTAACGCGTAATTCCCCGCCCCGGGTAGACAGGTAGGACACGTACGTACCCCCTGGTAACGGCCAGGCCCAGGGAGGGGTGATTACCCGAGCTGATACCTTCCGAAAATGCCGATTGGTCCCTCCGTCCGTTTGTCGGGAGGTGTGACCTGAGGTGTGAACAATCACCTAAGGCGGGAGTGCCCTCAGAGAGGGCCCCCACAAGGGAGGAGCGCGCCATCGGAGACGCCGGTAATCATGGGGGATTCTTCCGCAATGGTTTCCTCACCTTCCACTAAGTCTGCTCACAAACGTAAGTATACTGAGTCTCAGCCACAGACGATTCTTCCATCGTTGCCACAGTTCCTTGTTGTTTCTCGGTCTGATGAAGGTCACGACTTCTCCACGGTCAACCCTTTCATTATTCAGAAAGGTGTCGACGCAATAGCAGGTCCTGTAAAGTCTTGTTCCAGATTACGGAATGGCACCCTGTTGTTAGAAACACACAGTGCCCTCCAGGCACAAAAATTGCTGCGTACTTCTCTGCTCCACACCTTCCCTGTCCGGGTGGAACCGCACCGTACCTTAAATTCCTCGCGTGGAGTCGTTTATACACGCTCCCTCGATGGATTGTCTGACGAAGAAATTCAGCACTATCTGTCTGACCAGGGCGTAACGGCAGTTCATAGAGTAATGAAACGGGTTGACACGAACATCATTCCAACCCGCACTGTCTTCTTGACATTTGACACAGTTCAACTCCCATCGAAAATCAAAGCAGGCTATGAGATAATTTCCGTTCGCCCTTACGTCCCAAACCCTACGCGTTGCTATCGATGTCAGCGGTTCAATCACACCAGCCAGTCCTGTTCCAATCCAGCCAAATGTGTTACGTGTGGCAAGGATGCCCATGAGGGTGCTTGTCCACCTCCATCCCCTCGCTGCATCAACTGTATGGGTGACTACGCTGCTTCCTCTCGAGATTGCCCCGTTTTTAAGGACGAGAAGCTCATCCAGGAAATAAGGGTGAAGGAAAAGGTGTCGACCTTTGCTGCTCGAAAATTATTCGCCAGTCGCAAGCCCACCGTGCCTCAGACAGGAAAATACAGCACTGTCCTTGCTTCTCCTCGGCCAACAAAGGAGGCGGCCACGCAGACTTGCGACCTCACCTTTAGTACCACGGTCGTCAGATCGGCCAGCGCAAAAATCGCTCGTTCAACCTCACCACTTTCGCCTGCCCACTCTATGGCTCACCCTTCGTTGGGTTCTGCTACATCTCGAGCCCAAAAGTCGGACGCCAAGTCTTCGAAAAAAGAGCATACTCGTGAAGAGTTTTTACGTACCGCAACTTCACAACCATCGGTTCCTCCTTCATCTAAACAACATTCTTCCAAGAAGGCTACAAAGAAACCCAGTTCCTCTCCTTCTCCGCCAAGGCGTGCCCCCTCTACAGCACCACCTGGCGGAAATCGCCCTCGGCCATCATCTGTGTCGCCGAGGCGCACTGCTGGTGGCCGGTCAACCGGCCGATCGCTGGTGGCAGGGACTGCTCCTGACCAACCTATGGATCAGGATCTTCTGCCTTCGGCTGAATGCCATTCCATGCTGTCGGTTGCTAGCTCCGAGCAGTCTTTGACTTGACAGCAACTTTGGTCACATTCCTCCATTTTCTTTTCACCCCATGTCCATTATCCACTGGAATATCCGCGGCATTCGAGCCAATCGGGATGAATTGTCGGTCCTCTGACGCTCCTACTCGCCGGTCATCTTCTGTCTTCAGGAAACAAAGCTGCGTCCCCATGACCGCTTTGTTCTCCCTCACTTTCAGTCCGTCCGATATGACCTCCCCTCTGTTGAAGGCACTCCAGCCCATGGAGGACTCATGATTCTTCTCCATGATACTCTCCATTATCACCCAATCCCCTTAAACAGTTCCTTCCAAGCTGTCGCCGTCCGTCTTTCCCTTTCTGGATACACGTTCTCTCTTTGTACTGTATACATTCCATCATCCACACAAGTGGCACGAGCTGATCTCCTTCATCTTCTTGGTCAGCTTCCACCCCCCTATTTGCTGGTTGGGGACTTCAATGCCCACCACCCGCTTTGGGGATCTCCTCATCCTTGTCCACGTGGCTCTCTATTGCTAGACGTCTTCCACCAAGCGGATCTAGTTTGCCTCAACACTGGGGTCCCCACAATTTTGTCTGCCTCCACGACAAATTTATCTCATTTGGACCTTGCGGTCGGTACTGTTCCGCTAGCTCGGCGCTTCGAATGGTTCGCCCTTGATGATACACACTCGAGTGACCACTTTCCATGTGTCCTTAGACTGCAGTCTCCACTGCCATATATGCGCTCGCGACGCTGGAAATTTGCCCAAGCCGATTGGACACTTTTTTCGTCTCTCGCGACATTCGATGACCGTCGCTTTCCCAGCGTCGACGATGAGGTCACACATATTACCGACGTTATTCTTACAGCTGCGGAACGTTCAATACCACGCACCTCCGAATTGCCCCGGCGCCCCCCAGTTCCTTGGTGGAACGAGGCATGCCGTGACGCACTACGTGAGCGGCGACGTGCTCTACGCAATTTCCGTCACCATCCTACTTTGGCCAACTGTATCCGCTATAAGCAGCTCCGTGCGCGATGCCGTCGCGTCATCCGCGATAGCAAGAAGGCAAGCTGGAAATTCTTTATTAGCTCATTTAACACCTTCACTCCCTCCTCGGAAGTTTGGAGTCGGCTTCGACGGTTCTCAGGCGCGCCTAGTTTCTCCCCGGTCTCTGGGCTCACTGTCGCGCATGATACCTTAGTGGACCCCGTCGCAATTTCTAACTCGTTGGGTCAGCACTTTGCTGAGATTTCGAGCTCCTCTAATTACCCGCCAGCGTTTCTCCCGAAGAAACGTGCAGCAGAAGTGCGACATCTTGCTTTCTCGTCTCCAAATCACGAAAGCTACAATACTGTTTTCTCCATGCGGGAACTCCAACATGCCCTCTCTTCTTCTCGCTCCTCCGCCCCAGGACCGGATGGAATCCATGTCCAGATGTTGCTGCATTTATCAACCCATAGTCTGCGTTACCTCCTTCGCCTTTATAATCGAATTTGGACCGACAGTACCTTTCCCAGACGGTGGCGGGAAGCTATTGTCGTTCCCGTTCCGAAACCTGGAAAGGACAAACATCTCCCCTCTAGCTATCGTCCCATTTCTCTCACGAGTAGTGTCTGTAAGGTTTTGGGGCGTATGGTGAATTACCGTTTAGCTTGGTGGCTGGAATCCCGCAGTCTTTTAACACCTGCCCAATGCGGATTCCGAAAGCATCGTTCTGCAGTTGACCATCTTGTTGCTCTCTCCACTTACATCATGAACAATTTTCTCCGGAAACGCCAAACGGTAGCAATATTTTTTGATCTGGAGAGAGCATACGATACCTGTTGGAGGACAGGCATCCTCCGCACACTGTTCTCTTGGGGCTTTCGAGGCCGGCTGCCCCTTTTTCTTCGCGAATTTATGGCAGAGCGCACATTTAGGGTGCGGGTGAACACTACTCTCTCCCGTACTTTCTCCCAAGAAAACGGGGTACCCCAGGGTTCCGTGCTGAGTGTTGTACTGTTTGCCATCGCCATAAATCCAATTATGGATTGTCTCCCTCATGATGTCTCGGGCTCCCTCTTTGTGGACGATTTTGCTATCTACTACAGCGCTCAACGGACCAGCCTTCTTGAACGACGTCTTCAAGGATGTCTCGATCGCCTCCACTCGTGGAGCATCGAAACTGGCTTCCGTTTCTCACCCAGTAAGACCGTTTGTGTCAATTTTTGGCGACGTAAGGAGTTTCTTCCGCCCTCCTTACATCTAGGTCCTGTCAACCTTCCGTTTTCAGACGTCGCTAAATTCTTGGGTCTTAGGTTTGACAGAAAACTATGCTGGTCCTCCCACGTTTCCTATCTTTCGGCTCGCTGTCTGCGATCGCTTAACACCCTCCGTGTCCTGAATGGTACCTCCTGGGGAGCGGACAGAGTGGTCCTTCTCCGCCTCTATCGCGCCTTAGTGCGCTCGAAATTGGATTATGGAAGCATAGTCTACTCCTCTGTTCGGCCGTCTATTCTTCGGCGTCTCGATTCTATCCACCACCGTGGATTACGTTTAGTGTCTGGAGCTTTTTACACTAGCCCTGTGGAAAGCCTTTATGCTGAGACTGCTGAACCTCCGCTGTCCAATCGGCGAGCAGTCCTCCTGAGTCGTTATGCTAGCCATCTGTCTTCCATGCCTGCTAATCCAGCCCACGACCTTTTTTTCGACGCCTCCTTTGATGTAGGGTATGCAGGCCGCTCCTCCTCCCTACTACCCCCGGGAGTCCGCTTCCGTCAACTGCTCCATTCTCTTTCCTTCCGCTTTCCTAAAACCTTCTTGACAACTTGGGGTACAGCACCGCCTTGGCTCCGTCCCCGGATCTGCCTGCTCCGTGACCTTTGTCAATTTCCCAAGGATGGTACCCCTTCACTTGTTTATCGTCGGGCATTTGCTGCTCTATGTGCACAAATGACGGACGCCACATTTATTTACACCGACGGCTCGAAAACATCGTTAGGTGTAGGGAGTGCCTATATTGTTGGCGACACCCCAAATCGCTTTCGGCTTCCCGACCAATGTTCGGTTTATACTGCGGAGCTTTACGCTGTTCTCCAGGCTGTCCACTACATCCGCCGCCATCAGCGGATACAGTACGTTATCTGCTCAGATTCTCTCAGCTCTCTCCTCAGTCTCCAAGCTCTTTACCCTGTGCACCCTCTGGTCCACCGGATTCAGGACTGTCTGCGCTTGCTCCACCTGGGGGGCGTCTCGGTGGCGTTCCTCTGGCTCCCGGGACACGCTGGTATCTGTGGGAATGAGGCGGCCGATATAGCGGCCAAGGCTGCAGTCTCTCTTCCTCGGCCAGCTATTCAGTCGCTTCCCTTCACCGATATACGGAGCGGTTTATGTCGCCAAGTTGCTCATTTATGGCATGCGAATTGGTCGGCACTTCCCCGTAATAAAGTGCGGGAAGTGAAAGCCCTTCCTTGCCCTTGGACATCTTCCTCCCGAACGCGTCGTCGGATGGAGGTAATTTTAGCTAGACTCCGGATAGGGCACTGTCTTTTTAGCCATCGACATCTTTTAAGCGGCGATCCTCCCCCACTCTGTCCCCACTGCTCTCAGCTGTGGACGGTAAGACACCTTTTAATTGAATGCCCCTATTTTAATCCGTTACGCTCCCGTCTACAGCTATCGCCTGAGTTATCGCCTGATTTATCGTCGATTTTAGCAGATGACACGCGCTCAGCCGACCGCGTTCTCCAGTTTATTAGTGACAGTGAAATGACGTCAGTCATTTGAAGCTTTTTTTGGGGACAACCACCCCCTTTCTGTAGCAGATTTTTAAGCATTCTTCTATTTTTAGTTTCTCCAATTTTCTGACTTTGTTCCCATTGCTGCTGGGTTTCAATTTCGGTTTTTTACTGTCTTAAGTCACGGGCTGGGCGCTAATGACCATAGAAGTATTGCGCCCTAAAAAACCACAAACCAAAACAAAAGATGGTGAATGTTGGAAATGGTGCTTTCTGAGGCTCCCTACAGTTCTTCTTCATCAAACGTAGAAAGTAAGGGAGGCAAGGTCAGGTGTGCGCAAACTATGTCTAGAGAAGGTGAATGTAGGAAATGGTGCACTCTGAGGCTCCTTACAGTGCTCCTTCACCTAGGGTAGGAAGGAAGGGAGACACGTACAGCTGTGCGCTAGTAATGTCTACAGATGGTGAATGTTGGAAATGGTGCTTTCTGAGGCTCCTTACAGTTCTTCTTCATCAAGCGTTGAATGTAAGGAAGGCAAGGTCAGGTGTGCGCTAACTATGTCTACAGATGGTGATTGTTGGAAATGGTGCTTTCCGCAGCTCCTTACAGTCCTTCTTCACCTAGTGTAGAAAGGAAGGGAGACATGTACAGCGGTGCGCTAGTAATGTCTACAGATGGTGAATGTTGGAAATGGTGCTTTCTGAGGCTCCTTTCAGTTATACTTCATCAAGCGTAGAAAGAAAGGAGGCAAGGTCAGGTGTGCGCTAACTATGTCTACAGATGGTGAATGTTGGAAATGGTGCTTTCTGAGGTTCCCTACAGTTCTTCATCATCAAACGTAGAAAGTAAGGGACGCAAGGTCAGGTGTGCGCAAACTATGTCTAGAGAAGGTGAATGTAGGAAATGGTGCTTTCTGAGGCTCCTTACAGTCCTCCTTCACCTAGGGTAGAAAGGAACGGAGACATGTACAGCTGTGCGCTAGTAATGTCTACAGATGGTGAATGTTGGAAATGGTGCTTTCTGAGGCTCCTTACGGTTCTTCTTCATCAAGCGTAGAAAGTAGGGGAGTCAAGGTCAGGTGTGCACTAACTATGTCTACAGATGGTGAATCTTGGAAATGGTGCTTTCTGAGGCTCCTTAAAGTCCTCATTCACCTAGGGTAGAAAGGAAGGGACACATGTACAGCTGTGCGCAAGTAATGTCTACAGATAGTGAATGTTGGAAATGGTGCTTTCTGAGGCTCCTTACAGTCCTCCTTCACCTAGGGTAGAAAGGAAGGGACACATGTACAGCTGTGTGTTAGTAATGTCTACAGATGGTGAATGTTGGAAATGGTGCTTTCTGAGGCTAAATTACAATCCTCATTCACCAAGGGTAGAAATGAAGGGAGACATGTACTGCTGTGCGCTAGTAATGTCTACGGATGGTGAATGTTGGAAATGGTGCTTTCTGAGGCTCCTTACAGTCCTCCTTCACCTAGGGTTGAAAGGAAGGGAGACATGTACAGCTAAGCACTAGTAATGTCTACACGTGGTGAATGTTGGAAATGGTGCTTTCTGAGGCTCCTTACAGTTCTACTTCATCAAGTGTAGAAAGTAAGGGAGGTAAGGTCAGGTGTGCGCTAACTGTGTCTAGAGAAGGTGAATGTAGGAAATGGTGCTATCTGAGGCTCCTTCTAGTCCTCCTTCACCTAGGATAGAAAGGAAGGGAGACATGTACAGCTGTGCACTAGTAATGTCTACAGATGGTGAATGTTGGAAATGGTGCTTTATGAGGCTCCTTACAGTCCTCCTTCACCTAGGGTAGAAAGGAAGGGAGACATGTACAGCTGTGCGCTAGTAATGTCTACAGATGGTGAATGTTGGAAATGGTGCTTTCTGAGGCTCCTTACAGTCCTCCTTCACCTAGGGTAGAAAGGAAGGGAGACATGTACAGCTGTGTGCTAGTAATGTCTACAGATGGTGAATGTTGGAAATGGTGCTTTCTGAGGCTCCTTACAGTCCTCCTTCCCTAGGGTAGAAAGGAATGGAGACATGTACAGCTGTGCGCTAGTAATGTCTACAGATGGGTAGTGTTGGAAATGGTGCTTTCTGAGGCTCCTTACAGTTCTTCTTCATCAAGCGTAGAAAGTAGGGGAGTCAGGGTCAGGTGTGTGCTAACTATGTCTACAGATGGTGAATGTTAGAAATGGTGCTTTCTGAGGCTCCTTACAGTCCTCATTCACCTAGGTTAGAAAGGAAGTGAGGCATGTACAGCTGTGTGCTAGTAATGTCTGCAGATGGTGAATGTTGGAAATGGTGCTTTCTGTGGCTCCTTAAAGTCCTCCTTCACCTAGGGTAGAAAGGAAGGGAGACATGTACAGCTGTGCGCTAGTAATGTCTACAGATGGTGATTGTTGGAAATGGTGCTTTCTGAGGCTCCTTACAGTCCTCCTTCACCCAGGGTAGAGAGGAAGGGAGACATGTACAGCAGTGCGCTGGTAATGTCTACAGATGGTGAATGTTGGAAATGGTGCTTTCTGAAGCTCCTTACAGTTCTCCTTAACCTAGGGTAGAAAGGAAGGGAGACATGTACAGCTGTGCGCTAGTAATTTTTACCGATGGTGAATGTTGGAAATGGTGCTTTCTGAGGCTCCTTACAGTCCTCCTTCACCTAGGGTAGAAAGGAAGGGAGACATGTACAGCTGTGAGCTAGAAATGTCTACAGTTGGTGAATGTTGGAAATTGTGCTTTCTGGGGCTCCTTACAGTTCTTCTTCATCAAGCGTAGAAAGTAGGAGTGTCAAGTTCAGGTGTGCGCTAACTATGTCTACAGATGGTGAATGTTGGAAATGGTGCTTTCTGAGGCTCCTTACAGTTCTTCTTCATCAAGTGTAGAAAGTAAGGGAGGTAAGGTCAGGTGTGCGCTAACTATGTCTAGAGAAGGTGAATGTAGGAAATGGTGCTTTCTGAGGCTCCTTACAGTCCTCCTTCACCTAGGATAGAAAGGAAGGGAGACAGGTACAGCTGTGCACTAGTAATGTCTACAGATGGTGAATGTTGGAAATGGTGCTTTATGAGGCTCCTTACAGTCCTCCTTCACCTAGGGTAGAAAGGATGGGAGACATGTACAGCTGTGCGCTAGTAATGTCTACAGATGGTGAATGTTGGAAATGGTGCTTTCTGAGGCTCCTTACAGTTCTTCTTCATCAAGCGTAGAAAGTAAGGGAGGCTAGGTCAGGTGTGAACTAACTATGTCTACAGAAGGTGAATGTAGGAAATGGTGCTTTCTGAGGCTCCTTACTGTCCTCCTTCACCTAGGGTAGAAAGGAAGGGAGACATGTACAGCTGTGCGCTAGTAATGTCTACAGATGGTGAATGTTGGAAATGGTGCTTTCTGAGGCTCCTTAAATTCCTCCTTCACCTGGGGTAGAAAGGAGGGGAGACATGCACAGATGTGCGCTAGTAATGCCTACAGACGGTGAATGTTGGAAATGGTGCTTTCTGAGGCTCCTTACAGTCCTCCTTCACCTAGGGTAGAAAGGAAGGAAGACATGTACAGCTGTGCGCTAGTAAAGCCTTCAGATGGTGATTGTTGGAAATGGTGCTTTCTGAGGCTCCTTACAGTTCTTCTTCATCAAGCGTAGAAAATAAGGGAGGCAAGTTCAACTGTGCGCTAACTATGTCTAGAGAAAGTGAATGTAGGAAATGGTGCTTTCTCAGGCTCCTTACAGTCCTCCTTCACCTAGGGTAGAAAGGAAGGGAGACATGTACAGCTGTGAGCTAGAAATGTCTACAGTTGGTGAATGTTGGAAATTGTGCTTTCTGGGGCTCCTTACAGTTCTTCTTCATCAATCGTAGAAAGTAGGAGTGTCAAGGTCAGGTGTGCGCTAACTATGTCTACAGATGGTGAATGTTGGAAATGGTGCTTTCTGAGGCTCCTTACAGTTCTTCTTCATCAAGTGTAGAAAGTAAGGGAGGTAAGGTCAGGTGTGCGCTAACTATGTCTAGAGAAGGTGAATGTAGGAAATGGTGCTTTCTGAGGCTCCTTACAGTCCTCCTTCACCTAGGATAAAAAGGAAGGGAGACAGGTACAGCTGTGCACTAGTAATGTCTACAGATGGTGAATGTTGGAAATGGTGCTTTCTGAGGCTCCTTAAATTCCTCCTTCACCTGGGGTAGAAAGGAGGGGAGACATGCACAGATGTGCGCTAGTAATGCCTACAGACGGTGAATGTTGGAAATGGTGCTTTCTGAGGCTCCTTACAGTCCTCATTCACCTAGGTTACAAAGGAAGTGAGACATGTACAGCTGTGCGCTAGTAATGGCTTCAGATGGTGAATGTTGGAAATGGTGTTTTCTGAGGCTCCTTAAAGTCCTCCTTCACCTAGGGTAGAAAGGAAGGGAGATATGTACAGCTGTGCGCTAGTAAATCTACAGATGGTGAATGTTGGAAATGGTGCTTTCTGAGGCTCCTTACAGTCCTTCTTCACCTAGGGTAGTAAGGAATGGAGACATGTACAGCTGTGCGCTAGTAATGTCTACAGATGGTGAATGTTGAAAATGGTGCTTTCTGAGGCTCCTTACAGTTCTTCTTCATCAAGTGTAGAAAGTAAGGGAGCGAGGTCAGATGTGCGCTAACTATGTCTAGAGAAGGTGAATATAGGAAGTGGTGCTTTCTGAGGCTCCTTACAGTCCTCGTTCACCTAGAGTAGAAAGAAAGGAAGGCATGTACAGCTGTGCGCTAGTAATATCTACAGATGGTGAATGTTGGAAATCGTGCTTTCTGAGGCTCCTTACCGATCTTCTTCATCAAGCATAGAAAGTAAGGGACGCAAGGTCAGGTGTGCGCTAACTATATCTAGAGATGGAGAATGTTGGAAATGGTGCTTTCTGCAGCTCCTTACAGTCATCCTTCACCTAGGGTTCAAAGGAAGGGAGACATGTACAGCTGTGCGCTAGTAATGTCTGCAGATGGTGAATGTAGGAAATGGTACTTTCTGAGGCTCCTTACAGTCCTCCTTAACCTAGGGTAGAAAGGAAGGGAGACATGCACAGCTGTGCGCTAGTAATGTCTACCGATGTTGAATGTAGGAAATGGTGCTTTCTGAGGCTCCTTACAGTCCTCCTCCACCTAGGGTAGAACGGAAGGGAGACATGTACAGCTGTGTGCAAGTAATGTCTAGAGATGGTGAAAGTTGGAAATGGTGCTTTCTGAGGCTCCTTACAGTTCTCCTTCATCAAGCGTAGAAAGTAAGGGAGGCCAGGTCAGCTGTGCGCTAACTATGTCTAGAGAAAGTGAATGTAGGAAATGGTGCTTTCTGAGGCTCCTAACAGTCCTCCTTCACCTAGGGTAGAAAGGAAGGGAGACATGCACACCTGTGCACTAGTAATGTCTACAGATGGTGAAAGTTGGAAATGGTTCTTTCTGAGGCTCCTTACAGTCCTCCTTCACCTAGGATAGAAAGGAAGGGAGACATGTACAGCTATGCACTAGTAATGTCTACAGATGGTGAATGTTGGAAATGGTTCTTTCTGAGGCTCCTTACAGTCCTCCTTCACCTAGGGTAGAAAGGAATGGAGACATGTACAGCTGTGCGCTAGTAATGTCTACAGATTGTGAATGTTGAAAATGGTGCTTTCTGAGGCTCCTTACAGTCCTCCTTCCCCTAGGGTAGAAAGGAATGGAGACATGTACAGCTGTGTGTTAGTAATGTCTACAGATGGTGAATGTTGGAAATGGTGCTCACTGAGGCTACTTACAGTCGTCATTCACCTAGGGTAGAAAGGAAGGGAGACAAGTACAGCTGTACGCTAGTAATGTCTACAGATGGTGAATGTTGGTAATGGTGCTTTCTGAGGCTCCTTACAGTTCTTCTTCATCAAGCATAGAAAATAAGGGAGGCAAGGTCAGGTGTGCGCTAACTATGTCTAGAGATGGTGAATGTCGGAAATGGTGCTTTCCGCAGCTCCTTACAGTCCTCCTTCACCTAGGGTAGCAAGGAAGGGAGACATGTACAGCTGTGCGCTAGTAATGTCTACAGATGGTGAATGTTGGAAATGGTGCTTTCTGAGGCTCCTTACAGTTCTTCTTCATCAAGCGTAGAGAGTAGGGGAGTCAAGGTCAGGTGTGCGCTCACTATGCCTACAGATGGTGAATCTTGGAAGTGGTGCTTTCTGAGGCTCCTTACAGTCCTTATTCACCTAGGGTAGAAAGGAAGGGAGGCATGTACAGCTGTGTGTTAGTAATGTCTACAGATGGTGAATGTTGGAAATGGTGCTTTCTGAGGTTATTTACAGTCCTCATTCACCTTGGGTAGAAAGGAAGGGAGACATGTACAGCTGTGCGCTAGTAATGTCTACAGGTGGTGAATGTTGGAAATGGTGCTTTCTGAGGCTCCTTACAGTTTTTCTTCATCAAGGGTAGAAAGTAAGGGAGACATGGTCACGTGTGCGCTAACTAAGTCTAAAGATGGTGAATGTTAAAAATGGAGCTTTTTTGAGGCTCCTTACAGTTCTTCTTCATGTAGCGTATAAAGTAAGGGAGGCAAGGTCAGGTGTGCGCTAAGTATGACTAGAGAAGGTCAAATTTAGAAATGGTGCTTTATGAGGCTCCTTACAGTCCTTCACCTAGGGTAGAAAGGAAGGGAGACATGTACAGCTGTGCGCTAGTAATGTCTACAGATGGTGAATGTTGGAAATGGTGCTTTATGAGGCTCCTTACAGTTCTTTTTCATCAAGCGTACAAAGTAAGGGAGGCAAGGTCAGCTGTGCGATAACTATGCCTAGAGAAAGTGAAAGTAGGAAATGGTGCTTTCTGAGACTCCTTACAGTCCTCCTTCACCTAGGGTAGAAAGGAAGGGAGACATGTACAGCTGTGCGCTAGTAATGTCTGCAGATGGTGGAAGTTTGAAATGGTGGTTTCTGAGGCTCCTTACAGTTCTTCTTCATCAAGCGTAGAAAGTAGGCGAATCAAGGTCAGGTGTGCGCTAACTATGCCTAGAGAAAGTGAATGTAGGAAATGGAGCTTTCTGAGGCTCCTTACAGTCCTCCTTCACCTAGGGTAGAAAGGAAGGGAGGCATGTACAGCTGTGCGCTAATAATATCTACAGATGGTGAATGGTGGAAATGGTGCTTTCCGAGGCTCCTTACAGTCCTCCTTCACCTAGTGTAGAAAGGAAGGCAGACATGTACGGCTGTGCGCTAGTAATTTGTACAGATGGTGAATGTTGGAAATGGTGCTTTCTGAGGCTCCTTACAGTTCTTCTTCATCAAGTGTAGAAAGTAAGGGAGGCAAGGTCAGATATGCGCTAACTATGTCTAGAGAAGGTGAATGTAGCAAGTGGTGCTTACTGAGGCTCCTTACAGTCCTCCTTCACCTAGGGTAGAAAGGAAGGGAGACATGTACAGCAGTGCGCTAGTAATGTCTACAGATGGTGAATGTTGGAAATGGTCGTTTATGAGACTCCTTACAGTTCTTCTTCATCAAGCGTACAAAGTAAGGGAGGCAAGGTCAGCTGTGCGATAACTATGTCTAGAGAAAGTAATTGTAGGAAATGGTGCTTTCTGAGGCTATTTACAGTCCTCCTTCGACTAGGGTAGAAAGGCTGGGAGACATGCACACCTGTGCAGTAGTAATGTCTACAGTTGGTGGATGTTGGAAATGGTGCTTTCTGAGGCTCCTTACAGTTCTTCTTCATCAAGCGTAGAAAGTAGGCGAATCAAGGTCAGGTGTGCCCTAACTAAGTCTACAGATGGTGAATTTTGGAAATGGTGCTTTCTGAGGCTCCTTACAGTCCTCCTTCACCTGGGGTAGAAAGGAAGGGAGACATGTACACCTGTGCGCTAGTGATGTCTACAGATGGTGAATGTTGGAAATGGTGCTTTCTGAGACTCCTTACAGTTTTTCTTCATCAAGCGTAGTAAGTAAGGGAGGCAAGGTCAGCTGTGCGTTAACTATGTCTAGAGATGGTGAATGTAGGAAATGGTGCTTTCTGAGGCTCCTTACAGTTCTTCTTCATCAAGCGTAGAAAGTAGGGGAGTCAAGGTCAGGTGTGCACTAACTATGTCTACAGATGGTGAATCTTGGAAATGGTGCTTTCTGAGGCTCCTTAAAGTCCTCATTCACCTAGGGTAGAAAGGAAGGGACACATGTACAGCTGTGTGTTAGTAATGTCTACAGATGGTGAATGTTGGAAATGGTGCTTTCTGAGGCTCCTTACAGTCCTCCTTCACCTAGGGTTGAAAGGAAGGGAGACATGTACAGCTAAGCACTAGTAATGTCTACACGTGGTGAATGTTGGAAATGGTGCTTTCGGAGGCTCCTTACAATTCTACTTCATCAAGTGTAGAAAGTAAGGGAGGTAACGTCAGGTGTGCGCTAACTGTGTCTAGAGAAGGTGAATGTAGGAAATGATGCTTTCTGAGGCTCCTTCTAGTCCTCCTTCACCTAGGATAGAAAGGAAGGGAGACATGTACAGCTGTGCACTAGTAATGTCTACAGATGGTGAATGTTGGAAATGGTGCTTTATGAGGCTCCTTACAGTCCTCCTTCACCTAGGGTAGAAAGGAAGGGAGACATGTACAGCTGTGCGCTAGTAATGTCTACAGATGGTGAATGTTGGAAATGGTGCTTTCTGAGGCTCCTTACAGTCCTCCTTCACCTAGGGTAGAAAGGAAGGGAGACATGTACAGCTGTGCGCTAGTAATGTCTACAGATGGTGAATGTTGGAAATGGTGCTTTCTGAGGCTCCTTACAGTCCTCCTTCCCTAGGGTAGAAAGGAATGGAGACATGTACAGCTGTGCGCTAGTAATGTCTACAGATGGGTAGTGTTGGAAATGGTGCTTTCTGAGGCTCCTTACAGTTCTTCTTCATCAAGCGTAGAAAGTAGGGGAGTCAGGGTCAGGTGTGTGCTAACTATGTCTACAGATGGTGAATGTTGGAAATGGTGCTTTCTGAGGCTCCTTAAAGTCCTCCTCCACCTAGGGTAGAAAGGAAGGGAGACATGTACAGCTGTGCGCTAGTAATGTCTACAGATGGTGATTATTGGAAATGGTGCTTTCTGAGGCTCCTTACAGTTTTTCTTCATCAAGCGTAGAAAGTAAGGGAGGCAAGGTCAGGTGTGCACTAACTATGTCTAGAGAAGGTGAATGTAGGAAATGGTGCTTTCTGAGGCTCCTTAAAGTCCTCCTCCACCTAGGGTAGAAAGGAAGGGAGACATGTACAGCTGTGCGCTAGTAATGTCTACAGATGGTGAATGTTGGAAATGGTGCTTTCTGAGGCTCCTTACAGTCCTCCTTCACCCAGGGTAGAGAGGAAGGGAGACATGTACAGCAGTGCGCTGGTAATGTGTACAGATGGTGAATGTTGGAAATGGTGCTTTCTGAAGCTCCTTACAGTTCTCCTTAACCTAGGGTAGAAAGGAAGGGAGACATGTACAGCTGTGCGCTAGTAATTTTTACCGATGGTGAATGTTGGAAATGGTGCTTTCTGAGGCTCCTTACAGTCCTCCTTCACCTTGGGTAGAAAGGAAGGGAGACATGTACAGCTGTGAGCTAGAAATGTCTACAGTTGGTGAATGTTGGAAATTGTGCTTTCTGGGGCTCCTTACAGTTCTTCTTCATCAAGCGTAGAAAGTAAGGGAGGCAAGGTAAGGTGTGCGCTAACTATGACCAGAGAAGGTGAATGTAGAAATGGTGCTTTCTGAGGCTCCTTACAGTCCTCCTTCACCTAGGGTAGAAATGAAGGGAGACATGTACTGCTGTGCGCCAGTAATGTCTACAGATGGTGAATGTTGGAAATGGTTCTTTCTGAGGCTCCTTACAGTCCTCCTTCACCTAGGGTAGAAAGGAAGGGAGACATGTACAGCTTTGCGCTAGTAATGTCTACAGATGGTGAATGTTGGTAATGGTGCTTTCTGAGGCTCCTTAAAGTCCTCCTTCACCTAGGGTAGAAAGGAAGGGAGATATGTACAGCTGTGCGCTAGTAAATCTACAGATGGTGAATATTGGAAATGGTGCTTTCTGAGGCTCCTTACAGTCCTCCTTCACCTAGGGTAGTAAGGAAGGGAGACATGTACAGCTGTGCGCTAGTAATGTCTACAGATGGTGAATGTTTGAAATGGTGCTTTCTGAGGCTCCTTACAGTTCTTCTTCATCAAGTGTAGAAATGAAGGGAGATATGTACAGCTGTGCGCTAGTAAAACTACAGATGGTGAATATTGGAAATGGTGCTTTCTGAGGCACCTTACAGTCCTCCTTCACCTAGGGTAGTAAGGAAGGGAGACATGTACAGCTGTGCGCTAGTAATGTCTACAGATGGTGAATGTTGGAAATGGTGCTTTCTGAGGCTCCTTACAGTTCTTCTTCATCAAGTGTAGAAAGTAAGGGAGGCAAGGTCAGATGTGCGCTAACTATGTCTAGAGAAGGTGAATATAGGAAGTGGTGCTTTCTGAGGCTCCGTACAGTCCACGTTCACCTAGAGTAGAAAGAAAGGGATGCATGTACAGCTGTGCGCTAGTAATATCTACAGATGGTGAATGTTGGAAATGGTGCTTTCTGAGGCTCCTTACAGTTCTTCTTCATCAAGTGTAGAAAGTAAGGGAGCTAAATCAGGTGTGCGCTAACTATGTCTAGAGAAAGTGAATGTAGGAAATGGTGCTTTCTGAGGTTCCTTACAGTCCTCCTTCACCTAGGGTAGAAAGGAAGGGAGACATGTACAGCTAAGCACTAGTAATGTCTACACGTGGTGAATGTTGGAAATGGTGCTTTCTGAGGCTCCTTACAGTTTTTCTACATCAAGTGTAGAAAGTAAGGGAGGTAAGGTCACGTGTGCGCTAACTGTGTCTAGAGAAGGTGAATGTAGGAAATGGTGCTTTCTGAGGCTCCTTACAGTCCACCTTCACCTAGGGTAGAACGGAAGGGAGACATGTACAGCTGTGTGCAAGTAATGTCTAGAGATGGTGAAAGTTGGAAATGGTGCTTTCTGAGGCTCCTTACAGTTCTCCTTCATCAAGCGTAGAAAGTAAGGGAGGCCAGGTCAGCTGTGCGCTAACTATGTCTAGAGAAAGTGAATGTAGGAAATGGTGCTTTCTGAGGCTCCTAACAGTCCTCCTTCACCTAGGGTAGAAAGGAAGGGAGACATGCACACCTGTGCACTAGTAATGTCTACAGATGGTGAAAGTTGGAAATGGTTCTTTCTGAGGCTCCTTACAGTCCTCCTTCACCTAGGATAGAAAGGAAGGGAGACATGTACAGCTATGCACTAGTAATGTCTACAGATGGTGAATGTTGGAAATGGTTCTTTCTGAGGCTCCTTACAGTCCTCCTTCACCTAGGGTAGAAAGGAATGGAGACATGTACAGCTGTGCGCTAGTAATGTCTACAGATTGTGAATGTTGAAAATGGTGCTTTCTGAGGCTCCTTACAGTCCTCCTTCCCCTAGGGTAGAAAGGAATGGAGACATGTACAGCTGTGTGTTAGTAATGTCTACAGATGGTGAATGTTGGAAATGGTGCTCACTGAGGCTACTTACAGTCGTCATTCACCTAGGGTAGAAAGGAAGGGAGACAAGTACAGCTGTACGCTAGTAATGTCTACAGATAGTGAACGTTGGAAATGGTTCTTTCGGAGGCTTCTTACAGTCCTCCTTCACCTAGGGTAGAAAGGAAGGGAGACATGCACACCTGTGCACTAGTAATGTCTACAGATGGTGAATGTTGGAAATGATTCTTTCTGAGGCTTCTTACAGTCCTCCTACACCTAGGGTAGAAAGGAATGGAGACATGTACAGCTGTGCGCTAGTAATGTCTACAGATGGTGAATGTTGGTAATGGTGCATTCTGAGGCTCCTTACAGTTCTTCTTCATCAAGCATAGAAAGTAAGGGAGGCAAGGTCAGGTGTGCGCTAACTATGTCTACAGATGGTGAATGTCGGAAATGGTGCTTTCCGCAGCTCCTTACAGTCCTCCTTCACCTAGGGTAGCAAGGAAGGGAGACATGTACAGCTGTGCGCTAGTAATGTCTACAGATGGTGAATGTTGGAAATGGTGCTTTCTGAGGCTCCTTACAGTTCTTCTTCATCAAGCGTAGAGAGTAGGGGAGTCAAGGTCAGGTGTGCGCTAACTATGCCTACAGATGGTGAATCTTGGAAGTGGTGCTTTCTGAGGCTCCTTACAGTCCTCATTCACCTAGGGTAGAAAGGAAGGGAGGCATGTACAGCTGTGTGTTAGTAATGTCTACAGATGGTGAATGTTGGAAATGGTGCTTTCTGAGGTTACTTACAGTCCTCATTCACCTTGGGTAGAAAGGAAGGGAGACATGTACAGCTGTGCGCTAGTAATGTCTACAGGTGGTGAATGTTGGAAATGGTGCTTTCTGAGGCTCCTTACAGTTTTTCTTCATCAAGGGTAGAAAGTAAGGGAGACATGGTCACGTGTGCGCTAACTAAGTCTAAAGATGGTGAATGTTAAAAATGGAGCTTTTTTGAGGCTCCTTACAGTTCTTCTTCATGTAGCGCATAAAGTAAGGGAGGCAAGGTCAGCTGTGCGATAACTATGCCTAGAGAAAGTGAAAGTAGGAAATGGTGCTTTCTGAGACTCCTTACAGTCCTCCTCCACCTAGGGTAGAAAGGAAGGGATTCATGTACAGCTGTGCGCTAGTAATGTCTGCAGATGGTGGAAGTTTGAAATGGTGGTTTCTGAGGCTCCTTACAGTTCTTCTTCATCAAGCGTAGAAAGTAGGCGAATCAAGGTCAGGTGTGCGCTAACTATGCCTAGAGAAAGTGAATGTAGGAAATGGAGCTTTCTGAGGCTCCTTACAGTCCTCCTTCACCTAGGGTAGAAAGGAAGGGAGGCATGTACAGCTGTGCGCTAATAATATCTACAGATGGTGAATGGTGGAAATGGTGCTTTCCGAGGCTCCTTACAGTCCTCCTTCACCTAGTGTAGAAAGGAAGGCAGACATGTACGGCTGTGCGCTAGTAATTTGTACAGATGGTGAATGTTGGAAATGGTGCTTTCTGAGGCTCCTTACAGTTCTTCTTCATCAAGTGTAGAAAGTAAGGGAGGCAAGGTCAGATATGCGCTAACTATGTCTAGAGAAGGTGAATGTAGCAAGTGGTGCTTACTGAGGCTCCTTACAGTCCTCCTTCACCTAGGGTAGAAAGGAAGGGAGACAAGTACAGCAGTGCGCTAGTAATGTCTACAGATGGTGAATGTTGGAAATGGTCGTTTATGAGACTCCTTACAGTTCTTCTTCATCAAGCGTACAAAGTAAGGGAGGCAAGGTCAGCTGTGCGATAACTATGTCTAGAGAAAGTAATTGTAGGAAATGGTGCTTTCTGAGGCTCCTTACAGTCCTCCTTCGCCTAGGGTAGAAAGGCTGGGAGACATGCACACCTGTGCAGTATTAATGTCTACAGTTGGTGGATGTTGGAAATGGTGCTTTCTGAGGCTCCTTACAGTTCTTCTTCATCAAGCGTAGAAAGTAGGCGAATCAAGGTCAGGTGTGCCCTAACTAAGTCTACAGATGGTGAATTTTGGAAATGGTGCTTTCTGAGGCTCCTTACTGTCCTCCTTCACCTGGGGTAGAAAGGAAGGGAGACATGTACAGCTGTGCGCTAGTGATGTCTACAGATGGTGAATGTTGGAAATGGTGCTTTCTGAGACTCCTTACAGTTTTTCTTCATCAAGCGTAGTAAGTAAGGGAGGCAAGGTCAGCTGTGCGTTAACTATGTCTAGAGATGGTGAATGTAGGAAATGGTGCTTTCTGAGGCTCTTTACAGTTCTTCTTCATCAAGCGTAGAAAGTAGGGGAGTCAAGGTCAGGTGTGCACTAACTATGTCTATAGATGGTGAATCTTGGAAATGGTGCTTTCTGAGGCTCCTTAAAGTCCTCATTCACCTAGGGTAGAAAGGAAGGGACACATGTACAGCTGTGTGTTAGTAATGTCTACAGATGGTGAATGTTGGAAATGGTGCTTTCTGAGGCTCCTTACAGTCCTCCTTCACCTAGGGTTGAAAGGAAGGGAGACATGTACAGCTAAGCACTAGTAATGTCTACACGTGGTGAATGTTGGAAATGGTGCTTTCGGAGGCTCCTTACAATTCTACTTCATCAAGTGTAGAAAGTAAGGGAGGTAACGTCAGGTGTGCGCTAACTGTGTCTAGAGAAGGTGAATGTAGGAAATGATGCTTTCTGAGGCTCCTTCTAGTCCTCCTTCACCTAGGATAGAAAGGAAGGGAGACATGTACAGCTGTGCACTAGTAATGTCTACAGATGGTGAATGTTGGAAATGGTGCTTTATGAGGCTCCTTACAGTCCTCCTTCACCTAGGGTAGAAAGGAAGGGAGACATGTACAGCTGTGCGCTAGTAATGTCTACAGATGGTGAATGTTGGAAATGGTGCTTTCTGAGGCTCCTTACAGTCCTCCTTCACCTAGGGTAGAAAGGAAGGGAGACATGTACAGCTGTGCGCTAGTAATGTCTACAGATGGTGAATGTTGGAAATGGTGCTTTCTGAGGCTCCTTACAGTCCTCCTTCCCTAGGGTAGAAAGGAATGGAGACATGTACAGCTGTGCGCTAGTAATGTCTACAGATGGGTAGTGTTGGAAATGGTGCTTTCTGAGGCTCCTTACAGTTCTTCTTCATCAAGCGTAGAAAGTAGGGGAGTCAGGGTCAGGTGTGTGCTAACTATGTCTACAGATGGTGAATGTTGGAAATGGTGCTTTCTGAGGCCCCTTACAGTCCTCATTCACCTAGGTTAGAAAGGAAGTGAGGCATGTACAGCTGTGTGCTAGTAATGTCTGCAGATGGTGAATGTTGGAAATGGTGCTTTCTGAGGCTCCTTAAAGTCCTCCTCCACCTAGGGTAGAAAGGAAGGGAGACATGTACAGCTGTGCGCTAGTAATGTCTACAGATGGTGATTATTGGAAATGGTGCTTTCTGAGGCTCCTTACAGTTTTTCTTCATCAAGCGTAGAAAGTAAGGGAGGCAAGGTCAGGTGTGCACTAACTATGTCTAGAGAAGGTGAATGTAGGAAATGGTGCTTTCTGAGGCTCCTTAAAGTCCTCCTCCACCTAGGGTAGAAAGGAAGGGAGACATGTACAGCTGTGCGCTAGTAATGTCTACAGATGGTGAATGTTGGAAATGGTGCTTTCTGAGGCTCCTTACAGTCCTCCTTCACCCAGGGTAGAGAGGAAGGGAGACATGTACAGCAGTGCGCTGGTAATGTCTACAGATGGTGAATGTTGGAAATGGTGCTTTCTGAAGCTCCTTACAGTTCTCCTTAACCTAGGGTAGAAAGGAAGGGAGACATGTACAGCTGTGCGCTAGTAATTTTTACCGATGGTGAATGTTGGAAATGGTGCTTTCTGAGATTCCTTACAGTTCTTCTTCATCAAGTGTAGAAAGTAAGGGAGGCAAGGTCAGATGTGCGCTAACTATGTCTAGAGAAGGTGAATGTAGCAAGCGGTGCTTTCTGAGGCTCCTTACAGTCCTCGTTCACCTAGGGTAGATAGGATGGGAGGCATGTACAGCTGTGTGCTAGTAATATCTACAGATGGTGAATGTTGGAAATGGTGCTTTATGAGGCACCTTACAGTCCTCCTTCACCTAGGGTAGAAAGGAAGGGAGACAAGTACAGCTGTGCGCTAGTAATGTCTACAGATGGTGAATGTTGGAAATGGTTCTTTCTGAGGCTTCTTACAGTCCTCCTTCATCTAGGATAGAACGGAAGGGAGACATGTACAGCTGTGCGCTAGTAATGTCTACAGATGGTGAATGTTGGAAATGGTGCTTTATGAGGCACCTTACAGTCCTCCTTCACCTAGGGTAGAAAGGAAGGGAGACATGTACAGCTGTGCGCTAGTAATGTCTACAGATGGTGAATGTTGGAAATGGTGGTTTATGAGGCTCCTTACAGTTCTTCTTCATCAAGCGTACAAAGTAAGGGAGGCAAGGTCAGCTGTGCGATAACTATGTCTAGAGAAAGTAAATGTAGGAAATGGTGCTTTCTGAGACTCCTTACAGTCCTCCTTCACCTAGGGTAGAAAGGAAGGGAAACATGTACAGCTGTGCGCTAGTAATGTCTGCAGATGGTGAATGTTGGTAATGGTGCTTTCTGAGGCTCCTTACAGTCTTCCGTCACCTAGGGTAAAAAGGAATGGAGACATGTACAGCTGTGCACTAGTAATGTCTACAGATGGTGGATGTTGGAAATGGTGCTTTCTGAGGCTCCTTACAGTTCTTCTTCATCAAGCATAGAAAGTAGGCGAATCAAGGTCAGGTGTGCGCTAACTAAGTCTACAGATGGTGAATTTTGGAAATGGTGCTTTCTGAGGCTCCTTACAGTTTTTCTTCATCAAGCGTAGAAAGTAAGGGAGGTAAGGTCAGGTGTGCGCTAACTATGTCTAGAGAAGGTGAATGTAGGAAATGGTGCTTTCTGACGCTCCTTACAGTCCTCCTTCACCTAGGGTAGAAAGGAAGGGAGACATGTACAGCTGTGTGTTAGTAATGTCTACAGATGGTGAATGTTGGAAACGGTGCTTTCTGAGGTTAAATTACAGTCCTCATTCACCAAGGGTAGAAATGAAGGGAGACATGTACAGCTGTGCGCTAGTAATGTCTATAGATGGTGAATGTTGGAAATGGTGCTTTCTGAGGCTCCATACAGTTCTTCTTCATCAAGTGTAGAAAGTAAGGCAGGCAACGTCAGGTGTGCGCTAACTATGCCTAGAGAAACTGAATGTAGGAAATGGTGCTTTCTGAGGCTCCTTACAGTCCTCCTTCACCTAGGGTAGAAAGGAAGGGAGAAATGTACAGCTGTGCGCTAGTTATGTCTACATGTGGTGAATGTTGGAAATGGTGCTTTCTGAGGCTCCTTACAGTCCTCCTTCACCTAGGGTAGAAAGGAAGGGAGACATGTACAGCTGTGCGCTAGTAATGTCTACAGATGGTGAATGTTGGAAATGGTGCTTTCTGAGGCTCCTTACAGTCCTCCTTCACCTAGGGTAGAAAGGAAGGGAGACATGTACAGCTGTGCGCTAGTAATGTCTACAGATGGTGAATGTTGGAAATGGTGCTTTCTGAGGCTCCTTACAGTCCTCCTTCCCTAGGGTAGAAAGGAATGGAGACATGTACAGCTGTGCGCTAGTAATGTCTACAGATGAGTAGTGTTGGAAATAGTGCTTTCTGAGGCTCCTTACAGTTCTTCTTCATCAAGCGTAGAAAGTAGGGGAGTCGAGGTCAGGTGTGTGCTAACTATGTCTACAGATGGTGAAAGTTGGAAATGGTGCTTTCTGAGGCTCCTTACAGTCCTCATTCACCTAGGTTAGAAAGGAAATGAGGCATGTACAGCTGTGTGCTAGTAATGTCTGCAGATGGTGAATGTTGGAAATGGTGCTTTCTGAGGCTCCTTAAAGTCCTCCTTCACCTAGGGTAGAAAGGAAGGGAGACATGTACAGCTGTGCGCTAGTAATGTCTACAAATGGTGATGGTTGGAAATGGTGCTTTCTGAGGCTCCTTACAGTTCTTCTTCATCAAGCGTAGAAAGTAAGGGAGGCAAGGTCAGGTGTGCACTAACTATGTCTAGAGAAGGTGAATGTAGGAAATGGTGATTTCTGCAGCTCCTTACAGTCCTCTTTCACCTAGGGTATAAGGGAAGGGAGACATGTACAGCTGTGCGCTAGTAATGTCTACAGATGGTGAATGTTGTAAATGGTGCTTTCTGAGGCTCCTTACAGTCCTCCTTCACCCAGGGTAGAGAGGAAGGGAGACATGTACAGCAGTGCGCTGGTAATGTCTACAGATGGTGAATGTTGGAAATGGTGCTTTCTGAAGCTCCTTACAGTTCTCCTTAACCTAGGGTAGAAAGGAAGGGAGACATGTACAGCTGTGCGCTAGTAATTTTTACCGATGGTGAATGTTGGAAATGGTGCTTTCTGAGGCTCCTTACAGTCCTCCTTCACCTAGGGTAGAAAGGAAGGGAGACATGTACAGCAGTGAGCTAGAAATGTCTACAGTTGGTGAATGTTGGAAATTGTGCTTTCTGGGGCTCCTTACAGTTCTTCTTCATCAAGCGTAGAAAGTAGGAGTGTCAAGGTCAGGTGTGCGCTAACTATGTCTACAGATGGTGAATGTTGGAAATGGTGCTTTCTGAGGCTCCTTACAGTTCTTCTTCATCAAGTGTAGAAAGTAAGGGAGGTAAGGTCAGGTGTGCGCTAACTATGTCTAGAGAAGGTGAATGTAGGAAATGGTGCTTTCTGAGGCTCCTTACAGTCCTCCTTCACCTAGGATAGAAAGGAAGGGAGACAGGTAGAGCTGTGCACTAGTAATGTCTACAGATGGTGAATGTTGGAAATGGTGCTTTATGAGGCTCCTTACAGTCCTCCTTCACCTAGGGTAGAAAGGATGGGAGACATGTACAGCTGTGCGCTAGTAATGTATACAGATGGTGAATGTTGGAAATGGTGCTTTCTGAGGCTCCTTACAGTTCTTCTTCAAGCGTAGAAAGTAAGGGAGGCTACGTCAGGTGTGAACTAACTATGTCTACAGAAGGTGAATGTAGGAAATGGTGCTTTCTGAGGCTCCTTACAGTCCTTCTTCACCTAGGGTTCAAAGGAAGGGAGACATGTACAGCTGTGCGCTAGTAATGTCTGCAGATGGTGAATGTAGGAAATGGTGCTTTCTGAGGCTCCTTACAGTCCTCCTTCAACTAGGGTAGAAAGGAGGGGAGACATGCACAGATGTGCGCTAGTAATGCCTACAGACGGTGAATGTTGGAAATGGTGCTTTCTGAGGCTCCTTACAGTCCTCATTCACCTAGGTTAGAAAGGAAGTGAGACATGTACAGCTCTGCGCTAGTAATGTCTTCAGATGGTGAATGTTGGAAATGGTGTTTTCTGAGGCTCCTTAAAGTCCTCCTTCACCTAGGGTAGAAAGGAAGGGAGATATGTACAGCTGTGCGCTAGTAAATCTACAGATGGTGAATGTTGGAAATGGTGCTTTCTGAGGCTCCTTACAGTCCTTCTTCACCTAGGGTAGTAAGGAAGGGAGACATGTACAGCTGTGCGCTAGTAATGTCTACAGATGGTGAATATTGGAAATGGTGCTTTCTGAGGCTCCTTACAGTTCATCTTCATCAAGTGTAGAAAGTAAGGGAGCAAGGTCAGATGCTCGCTAAGTATGTCTAGAGAAGGTGATCATAGGAAGTGGTGTTTTCTGAGGCTCCTTAAAGTCCTCCTTCACCTAGGGTAGAAAGGAAGGGAGACATGTACAGCTGTGCGCTAGTAATGTCTAGAGATTGTGAAAGTTGGAAATGGTGCTTTCTGAAGCTCCTTACAGTTCTTCTTCATCAAGCATAGAAATTAAGGGAGGCAATGTCTGGTGTGCAATAACTATGTCTAGAGAAGGTGAATGTAGGAAATGGTGCATTCTGCAGCTCCTTACAGTCCTCTTTCACCTACGGTAGAAAGGACGGGAGACATGTACAGCTGTGCGCTAGTAATGTCTACAGATATGGAATGTTGTAAATGGTGCTTTCTGAGGCTCCTTACAGTCCTCCTTCACCTAGGGTTCAAAGGAAGGGAGACATGTACAGCTGTGCGCTAGTAATGTCTGCAGATGGTGAATGTAGGAAATGGTGCTTTCTGAGGCTCCTTACAGTCCTCCTTCACCTAGGGTAGAAAGGAAGGGAGACATGCACAGCTGTGCGCTAGTAATGTCTACCGATGATGAAAGTTGGAAATGGTTCTTTCTGAGGCTCCTTACAGTCCTCCTTCACCTAGGATAGAAAGGAAGGAAGACATGTACAGCTGTGCAGTAGTAATGTCTACAGATGGTAAATGTTGGAAATGGTTCTTTCTGAGGCTCCTTACAGTCCTCCTCCACCTAGGGTAGAACGGAAGGGAGACATGTACAGCTGTGCGCTAGTAATGTCTACAGATGTTGAATGTTGGAAATGGTGCTTTCTGAGGCTCCTTACAGTTCTCCTTCATCAAGCGTAGAAAGTAAGGGGGCCAGGTCAGCTGTGCGCTAACTATGTCTAGAGAAAGTGAATGTAGGAAATGGTGCTTTCTGAGGCTCCTAACAGTCCTCCTTCACCTAGGGTAGAAAGGAAGGGAGACATGCACACCTGTGCACTAGTAATGTCTACAGATGGTGAAAGTTGGAAATGGTTCTTTCTGAGGCTCCTTACAGTCCTCCTTCACCTAGGATAGAAAGGAAGGAAGACATGTACAGCTGTGCACTAGTAATGTCTACAGATGGTAAATGTTGGAAATGGTTCTTTCTGAGGCTCCTTACAGTCATCCTTCACCTAGGGTAGAAAGGAATGGAGACATGTACAGCTGTGCGCTAGTAATGTCTACAGATGGTGAATGTTGAAAATGGTGCTTTCTGAGGCTCCTTACAGTCCTCCTTCCCCTAGGGTAGAAAGGAATGGAGACATGTACAGCTGTGTGCTAGTAATGTCTACAGATGGTGAGTGTTGGGAATGGTGCTTTC
This sequence comes from Schistocerca cancellata, assembly GCF_023864275.1. NCBI lineage: Eukaryota > Metazoa > Arthropoda > Insecta > Orthoptera > Acrididae > Schistocerca > Schistocerca cancellata. Next base: position 97,838,803 of record NC_064635.1, on the reverse strand, counting down.
TGAGGCTCCTTACAGTTCTTCTTCATCAAGTGTAGAAAGTAAGGGAGGTAAGGTCAGGTGTGCGCTAACTATGTCTAGAGAAAGTGAATGTAGGAAATGGTGCTTTCTGAGGCTCCTTACAGTCCTCCTTCACCTAGGGTTGAAAGGAAGGGAGACATGTACAGCTAAGCACTAGTAATGTCTACACGTGGTGAATGTTGGAAATGGTGCTTTCTGAGGCTCCTTACAGTTCTTCTTCATCAAGCGTAGAAACTAGGCGAGTCAAGGTCATGTGTGCGCTAACTATGTCTACAGATGGTGAATGTTGGAAATGGTGCTTTCTGAGGCTCCTTACAGTCCTCATTCACCTGGGGTAGAAAGGAAGTGAGACATGTACAGCTGTGCGCTAGCAATGTCTACAGATGGTGAATGTTGGAAATGGTGCTTTCTGAGGCTCCTTACAGTCCTCCTTCACCTAGGGAAGAAAGGAAGGGAGACATGTACAGCTGTGTGTTAGTAATGTCTACAGATGGTGAATGTTGGGAATGGTGCTCACTGAGGGACCTTACAGTCGTCATTCACCTAGGGTAGAAAGGAAGGGAGACAAGTACAGCTGTACGCTAGTAATGTCTACAGATAGTGAACATTGGAAATGGTTCTTTCGGAGGCTTCTTACAGTCCTCCTTCACCTAGGGTAGAAAGGAAGGGAGACATGCACACCTGTGCACTAGTAATGTCTACAGATGGTGAATGCTGGAAATGGTTCTTTCTGAGGCTTCTTACAGTCCTCCTACACCTAGGGTAGAAAGTTATGGAGACATGTACAGTTGTGCGCAAGTAATGTCTACAGATGGTGAATGTTGGTAATGGTGCTTTCTGAGGCTCCTTACAGTTCTTCTTCATCAAGCATAGAAAGTAGGGGAGTCAAGGTCAGGTGTGCGCTAACTATGTCTAGAGATGGTGAATGTTGAAAATGGTGCTTTCTGAGGCTCCTTACAGTCCTCCTTCCGCTAGGGTAGAAAGGAATGGAGACATGTACAGCTGTGCGCTAGTAATGTCTACAGATGGTGAATGTTGGAAATGGTGCTCACTGAGGCTACTTACAGTCGTCATTCACCTAGGGTAGAAAGGAAGGGAGAAAAGTACAGCTGTACGCTAGTAATGTCTACAGATAGTGAACGTTGGAAATGGTTCTTTCGGAGGCTTCTTACAGACCTCCTTCACCTAGGGTAGAAAGGAAGGGAGACATGGGAGACATGCACACCTGTGCACTAGTAATGTCTACAGATGGTGAATCTTGGAAGTGGTGCTTTCTGAGGCTCCTTACAGTCCTCATTCACCTAGGGTAGAAAGGAAGGGAGACATGTACAGCTGTGCGCTAGTAATGTCTACAGATGGTGAATGTTGGAAATGGTGCTTTCTGAGGCTCCTTACAGTTCTTCTTCATCAAGGGTAGAAAGTAAGGGAGACATGGTCACGTGTGCGCTAACTAAGTCTAAAGATGGTGAATGTTAAAAATGGAGCTTTCTGAGGCTCCTTACAGTTCTTCTTCATCAAGCGTAGAAAGTAGGGGAGTCAAGGTCAGGTGTGCGCTAACTATGTCTACAGATGGTGAATGTTGGAAATGGTGCTTTCTGAGGCTCCTTACAGTTTTTCTTCATCAAGGGTAGAAAGTAAGGGAGACATGGTCACGTGTGCGCTAACTAAGTCTAAAGATGGTGAATGTTAAAAATGGAGCTTTCTGAGGCTCCTTACAGTTCTTTTTCGTCAAGCGTAGAAAGTAAGGTAGGCAAGGTCAGGTGTGCGCTAACTATGTCTAGAGAAGGTGAATGTAGGAAATGGTGCTTTTTGAGGCTCCTTACAGTCCTCCTTCACCTAGGGTAGAAAGGAAGGGAGACATGTACAGCTGTGCGCTAGTAATGTCTACAGATGGTGAATGTTGGAAATGGTTCTTTCTGAGGCTCCTTACAGTCCTCCTTCATCTAGGATAGAACGGAAGGGAGACATGTACAGCTGTGCGCTAGTAATGTCTACAGATGGTGAATGTTGGGAATGGTGCTTTCTGAAGCCCCTTACAGTTCTTCTTCATGTAGCGTAGAAAGTAAGGGAGGCAAGGTCAGGTGTGCGCTAAGTATGACTAGAGAAGGTCAAATTAAGAAATGGTGCTTTATGAGGCTCCTTACAGTCCTTCTTCACCTAGGGTAGAAAGGAAGGGAGACATGTACAGCTGTGCGCTAGTAATGTCTACAGATGGTGGATGATGGAAATGGTGCTTTCTGAGGCTCCTTACAGTTCTTCGTCATCAAGCGTAGAAAGTAGGCGAATCAAGGTCAGGTGTGCGCTAACTATGCCTAGAGAAAGTGAATGTAGGAAATGGAGCTTTCTGGGGCTCCTTACAGTCCTCCTTCACCTAGGGTAGAAAGGAAGGAAGGCATGTACAGCTGTGCGCTAGGAATATCTACAGATGGTGAATGTTGGAAATGGTGCTTTCCGAGGCTCCTTACAGTCCTCCTTCACCTAGGGTAGAAAGGAAGGCAGACATGTACGGCTGTGCGCTAGTAATTTGTACAGATGGTGAATGTTGGAAATGGTGCTTTCTGAGATTCCTTACAGTTCTTCTTCATCAAGTGTAGAAAGTAAGGGAGGCAAGGTCAGATGTGCGCTAACTATGTCTAGAGAAGGTGAATGTAGCAAGCGGTGCTTTCTGAGGCTCCTTACAGTCCTCGTTCACCTAGGGTAGATAGGATGGGAGGCATGTACAGCTGTGTGCTAGTAATATCTACAGATGGTGAATGTTGGAAATGGTGCTTTATGAGGCACCTTACAGTCCTCCTTCACCTAGGGTAGAAAGGAAGGGAGACATGTACAGCTGTGCGCTAGTAATGTCTACAGATGGTGAATGTTGGAAATGGTGCTTTCTGAGGCTTCTTACAGTCCTCCTTCATCTAGGATAGAACGGAAGGGAGACATGTACAGCTGTGCGCTAGTAATGTCTACAGATGGTGAATGTTGGAAATGGTGCTTTATGAGGCACCTTACAGTCCTCCTTCACCTAGGGTAGAAAGGAAGGGAGACATGTACAGCTGTGCGCTAGTAATGTCTACAGATGGTGAATGTTGGAAATGGTGGTTTATGAGGCTCCTTACAGTTCTTCTTCATCAAGCGTACATAGTAAGGGAGGCAAGGTCAGCTGTGCGATAACTATGTCTAGAGAAAGTAAATGTAGGAAATGGTGCTTTCTGAGACTCCTTACAGTCCTCCTTCACCTAGGGTAGAAAGGAAGGGAAACATGTACAGCTGTGCGCTAGTAATGTCTGCAGATGGTGAATGTTGGTAATGGTGCTTTCTGAGGCTCCTTACAGTCTTCCGTCACCTAGGGTAAAAAGGAATGGAGACATGTACAGCTGTGCACTAGTAATGTCTACAGATGGTGGATGTTGGAAATGGTGCTTTCTGAGGCTCCTTACAGTTCTTCTTCATCAAGCATAGAAAGTAGGCGAATCAAGGTCAGGTGTGCGCTAACTAAATCTACAGATGGTGAATTTTGGAAATGGTGCTTTCTGAGGCTCCTTACAGTTTTTCTTCATCAAGCGTAGAAAGTAAGGGAGGTAAGGTCAGGTGTGCGCTAACTATGTCTAGAGAAGGTGAATGTAGGAAATGGTGCTTTCTGACGCTCCTTACAGTCCTCCTTCACCTAGGGTAGAAAGGAAGGGAGACATGTACAGCTGTGTGTTAGTAATGTCTACAGATGGTTAATGTTGGAAACGGTGCTTTCTGAGGCTAAATTACAGTCCTCATTCACCAAGGGTAGAAATGAAGGGAGACATGTACAGCTGTGCGCTAGTAATGTCTATAGATGGTGAATGTTGGAAATGGTGCTTTCTGAGGCTCCATACAGTTCTTCTTCATCAAGTGTAGAAAGTAAGGCAGGCAACGTCAGGTGTGCGCTAACTATGCCTAGAGAAAGTGAATGTAGGAAATGGTGCTTTCTGAGGCTCCTTACAGTCCTCCTTCACCTAGGGTAGAAAGGAAGGGAGAAATGTACAGCTGTGCGCTAGTTATGTCTACAGATGGTGAATGTTGGAAATGGTGCTTTCTGAGGCTCCTTACAGTCCTCCTTCACCTAGGTTAGAAAGGAAGGGAGACATGTACAGCTGTGCGCTAGTAATGTCTACATATGGTGAATGTTGGAAATGGTGCTTTCTGAGGCCCCTTACAGTCCTCCTTCACCTAGGGTAGAAAGGAAGGGAGACATGTACAGCTGTGCGCTAGTACTGTCTACTGATGGTGAATGTAGGAAATGGTTCTTTCTGAGGCTCCTTACATTCCTCCATCCCCTAGAGTAGAAAGGAAGTGAGACATGTACAGCTGTGCGCTAGTAATGTCTACAGATGGTGAATGTTGGAAATGGTGCTTTCTGAGGCTCCTTACAGTCCTACTTCACCTAGGGTAGAAAGGAAAGATGACATGTACAGCTTGCGCTAGTAATGTCTACAGATGGTGAATGTTGGAAATGGTGCTTTCTGAGGTTCCATACAGTTCTTCTTCATCAAGCGTAAAAAATAAGGGAGGCAAGTTCAGCTGTGCGCTAACTATGTCTAGAGAAAGTGAATGTAGGAAATGGTGCTTTCTGAGGCTCCTTACAGTCCTCCTTCGCCTAGGGTAGAAAGGAAGGGAGACATGCACACCTGTGCACTAGTAATGTCTACAGATGGTGAATGTTGGAAATGGTTCTTTCTGAGGCTCCTTACTGTCCTCCTTCACCTAGGGTAGAAAGGAAGGGAGACATGTACAGCTGTGCGCTAGTAATGTCTACAGATGGTGAATGTTGGAAATGGTTCTTTCTGAGGCTTCTTACAGTCCTCCTTCATCTAGGATAGAACGGAAGGGAGACATGTACAGCTGTGCGCTAGTAATGTCTACAGATGGTGAATGTTGGAAATGGTGCTTTATGAGGCACCTTACAGTCCTCCTTCACCTAGGGTAGAAAGGAAGGGAGACATGTACAGCTGTGCGCTAGTAATGTCTACAGATGGTGAATGTTGGAAATGGTGGTTTATGAGGCTCCTTACAGTTCTTCTTCATCAAGCGTACAAAGTAAGGGAGGCAAGGTCAGCTGTGCGATAACTATGTCTAGAGAAAGTAAATGTAGGAAATGGTGCTTTCTGAGACTCCTTACAGTCCTCCTTCACCTAGGGTAGAAAGGAAGGGAAACATGTACAGCTGTGCGCTAGTAATGTCTGCAGATGGTGAATGTTGGTAATGGTGCTTTCTGAGGCTCCTTACAGTCTTCCGTCACCTAGGGTAAAAAGGAATGGAGACATGTACAGCTGTGCACTAGTAATGTCTACAGATGGTGGATGTTGGAAATGGTGCTTTCTGAGGCTCCTTACAGTTCTTCTTCATCAAGCATAGAAAGTAGGCGAATCAAGGTCAGGTGTGCGCTAACTAAGTCTACAGATGGTGAATTTTGGAAATGGTGCTTTCTGAGGCTCCTTACAGTTTTTCTTCATCAAGCGTAGAAAGTAAGGGAGGTAAGGTCAGGTGTGCGTTAACTATGTCTAGAGAAGGTGAATGTAGGAAATGGTGCTTTCTGACGCTCCTTACAGTCCTCCTTCACCTAGGGTAGAAAGGAAGGGAGACATGTACAGCTGTGTGTTAGTAATGTCTACAGATGGTGAATGTTGGAAACGGTGCTTTCTGAGGCTAAATTACAGTCCTCATTCACCAAGGGTAGAAATGAAGGGAGACATGTACAGCAGTGCGCTAGTAATGTCTATAGATGGTGAATGTTGGAAATGGTGCTTTCTGAGGCTCCATACAGTTCTTCTTCATCAAGTGTAGAAAGTAAGGCAGGCAACGTCAGGTGTGCGCTAACTATGCCTAGAGAAAGTGAATGTAGGAAATGGTGCTTTCTGAGGCTCCTTACAGTCCTCCTTCACCTAGGGTAGAAAGGAAGGGAGAAATGTACAGCTGTGCGCTAGTTATGTCTACAGATGGTGAATGTTGGAAATGGTGCTTTCTGAGGCTCCTTACAGTCCTCCTTCACCTAGGTTAGAAAGGAAGGGAGACATGTACAGCTGTGCGCTAGTAATGTCTACATATGGTGAATGTTGGAAATGGTGCTTTCTGAGGCCCCTTACAGTCCTCCTTCACCTAGGGTAGAAAGGAAGGGAGACATGTACAGCTGTGCGCTAGTACTGTCTACTGATGGTGAATGTAGGAAATGGTTCTTTCTGAGGCTCCTTACATTCCTCCATCCCCTAGAGTAGAAAGGAAGTGAGACATGTACAGCTGTGCGCTAGTAATGTCTACAGATGGTGAATGTTGGAAATGGTGCTTTCTTAGGCTCCTTACAGTCCTTCTTCATCAAGGGTAGAAAGTAAGGGAGGCAAAGTCAGGTGTGCACTAACTATGTCTAGAGAAGGTGAATGTAGGAAATGGTGCTTTCCGCAGCTCCGTACAGTCCTCCTTCACCTAGTGTAGAATGGAAGGGAGACATGTACAGCTGTGCCCTAGTAATGTCTACAGATGGTGAATTGAGGAAAAAGTGCTTGCTGAGGCTCCATACAGTCGTCCTTCACCTAGGGTAGAAAGGAAGGGAGACATGCACAGATGTGCGCTAGTAATGTCTACCAATGGTGAATGTTGGAAATGGTGCTTTCTGAGGCTGCTTACAGTTCTTCTTCATCAAGCGTAGAAAGTAAGGGATTCAAGGGCAGGTGTGCGCTAAGTATGACTAGAGAATGTGAATGTAGAAATGGTGCTTTCTGAGGCTCCTCACAGTCCTCCTTCAATAAGGGTAGAAAGGAAGGTAGACATGTACAGCTGTGTGCTAGAAATGTCTACAGATGGTGAATGTTGGAAATGGTTCTTTCTGAGGCTCCTTACAGTCCTCCTTCACCTAGGGTAGAAAGGAAAGAAGACATGTACAGCTGTGCGCTAGTAATGTCTACAGATGGTGAATGTTGGAAATGGTGCTTTCTGAGGCTCCTTACAGTCCTACTTCACCTAGGGTAGAAAGGAAAGATGACATGTACAGCTTGCGCTAGTAATGTCTACATATGGTGAATGTTGGAAATGGTGCTTTCTGAGGCTCCTTACAGTTCTTCCTCATCAAGCGTAGAAAGTAGGGGAGTCAGTGTCAGGTGTGTGCTAAATAAGTCTACAGATGGTGAATCTTGGAAGTGGTGTTTTCGAGGCTCCTTACAGTCCTCATTCACCTAGGGTAGAAAGGAAGGGAGACATGTACAACTGTGCGCTAGTAATGTCTACAGATGGTGAATGTTGGAAATGGTGCTTTCTGAGGCTCCTTACAGTCCTCCTTAACGTAGGGTAGAAACGAAGGGAGACATGTACAACTGTGCGCTAGTAATTTGTACAGATGGTGAATGTTGGAAATGGTGCTTTCTGAGGCTCCTTACTGTTCTTCTTCATCAAGCGTACAAAGTAGGGGAGTCAAGGTCAGGTGTGCGCTAAGTATGACTAGAGAAGGTGAATGTAGAAATGGTGCATTCTGAGGCTCCTTACAGTCCTCCTTCACCTAGGGTAGAAAGGAAGGGAGAAATGTACAGCTGTGCGCTAGTAATGTCTACAGATTGTGAATGTTAGAAATGGTGCTTTCTGAGGCTCCTTACAGTCCTCCTTCACCTAGGGTAGAAAGGAAGGGAGACATGTACAGCTGTGCGCTAGTAATGTCTACATATGGTGAATGTTGGAAATGGTGCTTTTTGAGGCTCCTTACAGTTCTCCTTCACCTAGGGTAGAAAGGAAAGGAGACAAGTATAGCTGTGCACTAGTGATGTCTACAGATGGTGAATGTTGGAAATGGTGCTTTCTGAGACTCCTTACAGTTCTTCTTCATCAAGCGTAGAAAGTAGGGGAGTCAAGGTCAGGTGTGCGCTAAATAAGTCTACAGATGGTGAATCTTGGAAGTGGTGTTTTCTGAGGCTCCTTACAGTCCGCATTCACCTAGGGTAGAAAGGAAGGGAGACATGTACAGCTGTGCTCTAGTAATGTCTACAGATGGTGAATGTTGGAAATGGTGCTTTCTGAGGCTCCTTAAAGTCCTCCTTCACCTAGGGTAGAAAAGAAGGGAGACATGTGCAGCTGTGCGCTAGTTATGTCTACAGATGGTGAATGTTGGAAATGGTGCTTTCTGAGGCTCCTTACAGTCCTCCTTAACGTAGGGTAGAAAGGAAGGGAGACATGTATAGCTGTGCGCTAGTAATTTGTACAGATGGTGAATGTTGGAAATGGTGCTTTCTGAGGCTCCTTACAGTCCTCCTTCACCTAGGGTAGAAAGGAAGGGAGAAATGTACAGCCGTGCGCTAGTGATGTCAACAGATGGTTAATGTTGGAAATGGTGCTTTCTGAGGCTCCTTATAGTTCTTCTTCATCAAGCGTAGAAAGTAAGGGAGGCAAGGTCAGGTGTGCGCTAAGTATGACTAGAGAAGGTGAATGTAAAAATGGTGCATTCTGAGGCTCCTTACAGTCCTCTTCACCTACGGTAGAAAGGAAGGGAGACATGTACAGCTGTGCTCTAGTAATGTCTACAGATGGTGAATGTTGGAAATGGTGCTTTCTGAGGCTAATTACAGTTCTTCTTCATCAAGTGTAGAAAGTAAGGCAGCTAAGGTCAGGTGAGCGCTAACTATGCCTAGAGAAAGTGAATGTAGGAAATGATGCTTTCTGAGGATCCTTACAGTCCTCCTTCACCTAGGGTAGAAAGGAAGGGAGACATGTACAGCTGTGCGCTAGTAATTTGTACAGATGGTGAATGTTGGAAATGGTGCTTTCTGAGGCTCCTTACAGTCCTCCTTCACCTAGGGTAGAAAGGAAGGGAGAAATGTACAGCCGTGCGCTAGTGATGTCAACAGATGGTTAATGTCGGAAATGGTGCTTTCTGAGGCTCCTTATAGTTCTTCTTCATCAAGCGTAGAAAGTAAGGGAGGCAAGGTCAGGTGTGCGCTAAGTATGACTAGAGAAGGTGAATGTAAAAATGGTGCATTCTGAGGCTCCTTACAGTCCTCTTCACCTAGGGTAGAAAGGAAGGGAGAAATGTACAGCTGTGCGCTAGTAATGTCTACAGATGGTGAATGTTGGAAATGGTGCCTTCTGAGGCTCCTTACAGTCCTCCTTCACCTAGGGTAGAAAGGAAGGGAGACATGTACAGCTATGCGCTAGTAATGTCTACAGATGGTGAATGTTGGAAATGGTACTTTCTGTGGCTCCTTACAGTCCTCCTTCACCTAGGGTAGAAAGGAAGGGAGACATGTACAGCTGTGCGCTAGTAATGTCTACAGATGGTGAATGTTGGAAATGGTGCTTTCTGAGGCTCCTTACAGTTCTTCTTCATCAAGCGTAGAAAATAAGGGAGGCAAGGTCAGCTGTGCGCTAACTATGTCTAGAGAAAGAGAAAGTAGGAAATGGTGCTTTCTGAGGCTCCTTACAGTCCTCATTCACTTAGGGTAGAAAGGAAGGGAGACATGTACAGCTGTGCGCTAGTAATGTCTACATATGGTGATTGTTGGAAATGGTGCTTTCTGAGGCTCCTTACAGTCCTCCTTCACCTAGGGTAGAAAGGAATGGTGACATGTACAGCTGTGCGCTAGTGATATCTACAGATGGTGAATGTTGGAAATGCTGCTTTCTGAGACTCCTTACAGTTCTTCTTCATCAAGCGTAAAAAATAATGGAGGCAAGTTCAGCTGAGCGCTAACTATGTCTAGAGAAAGTGAATGTAGGAAATGGTGCTTTCTGAGGCTCCTTACAGTCCTCCTTCGCCTAGGATAGAAAGGATGGGAGACATGCACACCTGTGCACTAGTAATGTCTACAGATGGTGAATGTTGGAAATGGTTCTTTCTGAGGCTCCTTACTGTTCTCCTTCACCTAGGGTAGAAAGGAATGGAGACATGTACAGCTGTGCGCTAGTAATGTCTACAGATGGTGAATGTTGGAAATGGTGCTTTCTGAGGCTCCTTACAGTCCTCCTTCACCTAGGGTAGAAAGGAAGGGAGACATGTACAGCTGAGCACTAGTAATGTCTACAGATGGTGAATGTTGGAAATGGTGCTTTCGGAGGCTCCTTATAGTTCTTCTTCATCAAGCGTAGAAAGTAAGGGAGGCAAGGTCAGGTGTGCGCTAAGTATGACTAGAGAAGGTGAATGTAGAAATGGTGATTTCTGAGGCTCCTTACAGTCCTCCTTCACCTAGGGTAGAAAGGAAGGGAGAAATGTACAGCTGTGCGCTAGTAATGTCTACATATGGTGAATGTAGGAAATGGTGCTTTCTGAGGCTCCTTGCAGTTCTTCTTCATCAAGCGTAGAAAGTAGGGGAGTCAATGTCAGGTGTGTGCTAAATAAGTCTACAGATGGTGAATCTTGGAAGTGGTGTTTTCTGAGGCTCCTTACAGTCCTCCTTCACCTAGGGTAGAAAGGAAGGGAGACATGTACAGCTGTGCGCTAGTAATGTCAACAGATGGTGAATGTTGGAAATGGTGCTTTCTGAGGCTCCTTACAGTCCTCCTTAACGTAGGGTAGAAAGGAATGGAGACATGTACAACTGTGCGCTAGTAATTTGTACAGATGGTGAATGTTGGAAATGGTGTTTTCTGAGGCTCCCTACTGTCTTCTTCATCAAGCGTACAAAGTAGGGGAGTCAAGGTCAGGTGTGCGCTAAGTATGACTAGAGAAGGTGAATGTAGAAATGGTGCATTCTGAGGCTCCTTACAGTCCTCCTTCACCTAGGGTAGAAAGGAAGGGAGAAATGTACAGCTGTGCGCTAGTAATGTCTACAGATTGTGAATGTTAGAAATGGTGCTTTCTGAGGCTCCTTACAGACCTCCTTCACCTAGGGTAGAAAGGAAGGGAAACATGTACAGCTGTGCGCTAGTAATGTCTACAGATGGTGAATGTTGGAAATGGTGCTTTCTGAGGCTCCTTACAGTCCTCCTTCACCTAGGGTAGAAAGGAAGGGAGACATGTACAGCTGTGCGCTAGTAATGTCTACATATGGTGAATGTTGGAAATGGTGCTTTTTGAGGCTCCTTACAGTTCTCCTTCACCTAGGGTAGAAAGGAATGGAGACAAGTATAGCTGTGCACTAGTGATGTCTACAGATGGTGAATGTTGGAAATGGTGCTTTCTGAGACTCCTTACAGTTCTCCTTCATCAAGCGTAGAAGTAGGGGAGTCAAGGTCAGGTGTGCGCTAAATAAGTCTACAGATGCTGAATCTTGGAAGTGGTGTTTTCTGAGGCTCCTTACAGTCCTCATTCACCTAGGGTAGAAAGGAAGGGAGACATGTACAGCTGTGCGCTAGTTATGTCTACAGATGGTGAATGTTGGAAATGGTGCTTTCTGAGGCTCCTTACAGTCCTCCTTAACGTAGGGTAGAAAGGAAGGGAAACATGTACAGCTGTGCGCTAGTAATTTGTACAGATGGTGAATGTTGGAAATGGTGCTTTCTGAGGTTCCTTACAGTCCTCCTTCACCTAGGGTAGAAAGGAAGGGAGAAATGTACAGCCGTGCGCTAGTGATGTCAACAGATGGTTAATGTTGGAAATGGTGCTTTCTGAGGCTCCTTATAGTTCTTCTTCATCAAGCGTAGAAAGTAAGGGAGGCAAGGTCAGGTGTGCGCTAAGTATGACTAGAGAAGGTGAATGTAAAAATGGTGCATTCTGAGGCTCCTTACAGTCCTCTTCACCTACGGTAGAAAGGAAGGGAGACATGTACAGCTGTGCTCTAGTAATGTCTACAGATGGTGAATGTTGGAAATGGTGCTTTCTGAAGCTAATGTCAGTTCTTCTTCATCAAGTGTAGAAAGTAAGGCAGCTAAGGTCAGGTGAGCGCTAACTATGCCTAGAGAAAGTGAATGTAGGAAATGATGCTTTCTGAGGATCCTTACAGTCCTCCTTCACCTAGGGTAGAAAGGAAGGGAGACATGTACAGCTGTGCGCTAGTAATTTGTACAGATGGTGAATGTTGGAAATGGTGCTTTCTGAGGCTCCTTACAGTTCTTCTTCATCAAGCGTAGAAAGTAAGGGAGGCAAGGTCAGCTGTGCGCTAACTATGTCTGGAGAAAGAGAAAGTAGGAAATGGTGCTTTCTGAGGCTCCTTACAGTCCTCATTCACTTAGGGTAGAAAGGAAGGGAGACATGTACAGCTGTGCGCTAGTAGTGTCTACAGATGGTGAATGTTGAAAATGGTGCTTTCTGAGGCTCCTTACAGTCCTCCTTAACCTAGGGTAGAAAGGAAGGGAGACATGAACAGCTGTGCGCTGGTAATGTCTACAGATGGTGAATGTTGGAAATGGTGCTTTCTGAGGCTACTTACAGTTCTTCTTCATCAAGTGTAGAAAGTAAGGCAGGCAAGGTCAGGTGTGCGCTAACTAAGTCTAGAGAAAGTGAATGTAGGAAATGGTGCTTTCTGAGGCTCCTTACAGTCCTCCTTCACCTAGGGTAGAAAGGAAGGGAAACATGTACAGCCGAGCACTAGTAATGTCTACAGATGGTGAGTGTTGCAAATGGTGCTTTCTGAGGCTCCTTACAGTTCTTCTTCATCAAGCGTAGAAAGTAGGGGAGTCAAGGTCAGGTGTGCGCCATCTATGTCTAGAGAAAGTGAATGTTGGAACTGGTGCTTTCTGAGGCTCCTTACAGTCCTCCTTCACCTAGGGTAGAAAGGAAGGGAGACATGTACAGCTGTGCGCTAGTAATGTCTACAGATGGTGAACATTGGAAATGGTGGTTTCTGAGGCTCCTTACAGTTCTTCTTCATCAAGCGTAGAAAGTAAGGGAGGCAAGGTCAGGTGTGCGCTAAGTATGACTAGAGAAGGTGAATGTAGAAATGTTGCTTTCTGAGGCTCCTTACAGTCCTCCTTCACCTATGGTAGAAAGGAAGGGAGAAATGTACAGCTATGCGCTAGTAATGTCTACAGATGGTGAATGTTGGTAATAGTGCTTTCTGAGGCTCCTTACAGTCCTCCTTCACCTAGGGTAGGAAGGAAGGGAGAAATGTACTGCTGTGCGCTAGTAATGTCTACAGATGGTGAATGTTGGAAATGGTGCTTTCTGAGGCTCCTTACAGTCCTCCTTCACCTAGGGTAGAAAGGAAACGAAACATGTACAGCTGTGCGCTAGTAATGTCTACAGATAGTGAATGTTGGAAATGGTGCTTTCTGAGGCTCCTTACAGTCCTCCTTCACCTAGGGTAGAAAGGAAAGAAGACATGTACAGCTGTGCGCTAGTAATGTCTACAGATGGTGAATGTTGGAAATGGTGCTTTCTGAGGTTCCATACAGTTCTTCTTCATCAAGCGTAAAAAATAAGGGAGGCAAGTTCAGCTGTGCGCTAACTATGTCTAGAGAAAGAGAAAGTAGGAAATGGTGCTTTCTGAGGCTCCTTACAGTCCTCTTTCAGCTAGGGTAGAAAGCAATGGAGACATGTACAGCTGTGCACTAGTAATGTCTACAGATGGTGAGTGTAGGAAATGGTGCTTTCTGAGGCTCCTTACAGTTCTTCTTCATCAAGCGTAGAAAGTAGGGGAGTCAAGGTCAGGTGTGCGCTCACTATGTCTACAGATGGTGAATGTTGGAAATGGTGCTTTCTGAGGCTCCTTACAGTCCTCATTCACCTAGGGTAGAAAGGAAGTGAGACATGTACAGCTGTGCGCTAGCAATGTCTACAGATGGTGAATGTTGGAAATGGTGCTTTCTGAGGCTCCTTACAGTTCTTCTTCATCAAGTGTAGAAAGTAAGGCAGGGAAGGTCAGGTGTGCGCTAACTATGTCTAGAGAAAGTGAATGTAGGAAATGGTGCTTTCTGAGGCTCCTTACAGTCCTCCTTCACCTAGGGTAGAAAGGGAGGGAGACATCTACAGCTGTGCGCTAGTAATGTCTACAGATGGTGAATGTTGGAAATGGTGCTTTCTGAGGCTCCTTACAGTTCTTCTTCATCAAGTGTAGAAAGTAATGCAGGCAGGCTCCTTACGGTCCTCCTTCACCTAGGGTAGAAAGGAAGGGAGACATGTACAGCTGTGCGCTAGTAATGTCTACAGATGGTGAACATTGGAAATGGTGCTTTCTGAGGCTCCTTACAGTTCTTCTTCATCAAGTGTAGAAAGTAAGGGAGGTAAGGTCAGGTGTGCGCTAACTATGTCTAGAGAAGGTGAATGTAGGAAATGGTACTTTCTGAGGCTCCTTACAGTCCTCCTTTACCTACTGTAGAAAGGAAGGGAGACATGTACAGCTGTACGCTAGTAATGTTTACAGATGGTGAATGTTGGAAATGGTGCTTTCTGAGGCTCCTTACAGTCCTCCTTCACCTAGGGTAGAAAGGGAGGCAGACATGTACAGCTGTGCGCTAGTAATTTGTACAGATGGTGAATGTTGGAAATGGTGCTTTCTGATGCTCCTTACAGTTCTTCTTCATCAAGTGTAGAAAGTAAGGGAGGCAAGGTCAGCTGTGCGTTAACTATGTCTAGAGAAAGTGAATGTAGGAAATGGTGCTATCTTAGACTCCTTACAGTCCTCCTTCACCAACGGTAGAAAGGAACTGAGACATGTACAGCTGTGCGCAAGTAATGCCTGCAGATGGTGAATGTTGGAAATGGTGCTTTCTGAGGCTAAATTACAGTCCTCATTCACCAAGGGTAGAAATGAAGTGAGACATGTACAGCTGTGCGCTAGTAATGTTTACAGATGGTGAATGTTGGAAATGGTGCTTTCTGAGGCTCCTTACAGTCCTCCTTCACCTAGGGTAGAAAGGAAGGGAGACATGTACAGCTGTGCGCTAGTAGTGTCCACAGATGGTGAATTTTGGAGATGGTGCTTTCTGAATCTCGTTACAGTTATCCTTCATCAAGCGTAGAAAGTAAGGGAGGCAAAGTCAGCTGTGCGCTAACTATGTCTAGAGAAAGTGAATGTAGGAAATGGTGCTTTCTGAGGCTGCTTACAGTCCTCCTTAACCTAGGGTAGAAAGAAACGGGGAAATGTACAGCTGTGTGTTAGTAATGTCTACAGATGGTGAATGTTGGAAATGGTGCTTTGTGAGGCTAAATTACAGTCCTCATTCACCAAGGGTAGAAATGAAGTGAGACATGTACAGCTGTGCGCTAGTAATGTTTACAGATGGTGAATGTTGGAAATGGTGCTTTCTGAGGCTCCTTACAGTTCTCCTTCACCTAGGGTAGAAGGGAAGGGAAACATGTACAGCTAAGCGCTATTAATGTCTACAGATGGTGAATGTTGGAAATGGTGATTTCTGAGGCTCCTTACAGTCCTCCTTAACCTAGGGTAGAAAGGAAGGGAGACATGTACAGCTGTGTGTTAGTAATGTCTACAGATGGGGAATGTTGGAAATGGTGCTTTCTGAGGCTAAATTACAGTCCTCATTCACCAAGGGTAGAAATGCAGGGAGACATGTACAGCTGTGCGCTTGTAATGTCTACAGGTGAAGAAAGTTGGAAATGGTGCTTTCTGAGGCTCCTTACAGTTCTTCTTCATTAAGTGTAGAAAGTAAGGCAGCTAAGGTCAGGTGTGCGCTAACTATGCCTAGAGAAAGTGAATGTAGGAAATGATGCTTTCTGAGGATGCTTACAGTCCTCCTTCACCTAGGGTAGAAAGGAACGGGGAAATGTACAGCTGTGCGCTAGTAATGTCTACAGATGGTGAATGTTGGAAATGGTGATTTCTGAGGCTCCTTACAGTCCTCCTTCACCTAGGGTAGAAAGGAAGGGAGACATGTACAGCTATGTGCTAGTAATGTCTACAGACGGTGAATGTTGGAAATGGTGCTTTCTGAGGCTCCTTACAGTCCTCCTTCACCTAGGGTAGAAAGGAAGGGAGACATGTACAGCTGTGCGCTAATAATGTCTACAGATGGTGAATGTTGGAAATGGTGCTTTCTGAGGCTCCTTACAGTTCTTCTTCATCAAGCGTAGAAAGTAAGGGAGGCAAGGTCAGCTGTGCGCTAACTATGTCTAGAGAAAGAGAAAGTAGGAAATGGTGCTTTCTGAGGCTCCTTACACTCCTCATTCACTTAGGGTAGAAAGGAAGGGAGACATGTACAGCTGTGCGCTAGTAATGTCTACATATGGTGAATGTTGGAAATGGTGCTTTCTGAGGCTCCTTACAGTCCTCCTTCACCTAGGGTAGAAAGGAAGGGAAACATGTACAGCTGAGCACTAGTAATGTCTACAGATGGTGAGTGTTGGAAATGGTGCTTTCTGAGGCTCCTTACAGTTCTTCTTCATCAAGCGTAGAAAGTAGGGGAGTCAAGGTCAGGTGTCCGCTAACTATGTCTAGAGAAAGTGAATGTTGGAAATGTTGCTTTCTGAGGCTCCTTACAGTCCTCCTTAACCTAGGGTAGAAAGGAATGGAGACATGTACAGCTGTGCGCTAGTGATGTCTACAGATGGTGAATGTTGGAAATGGTGCTTTCTGAGACTCCTTACAGTTCTTCTTCATCAAGCGTAGAAAGTAGGGGAGTCAAGGTCAGGTGTGCGCTAACTAAGTCTACAGATGGTGAATCTTGGAAGTGGTGCTTTCTGAGGCTCCTTACAGTCCTCATTCACTTAGGGTAGAAAGGGAGGGAGACATCTACAGCTGTCCGCTAGTAATGTCTACAGATGGCGAATGTTGGAAATGGTGCTTTCTGAGGCTCCTTACAGTCCTACTTAACGTAGGGTAGAAAGGAAGGGAGACATGTACAGCTGTGTGTTAGTAATGTCTACAGATGGTGAATGTTGGAAATGGTGCTTTCTCAGGCTTCTTACATTTCTTCTTCATCATGCGTAGAAAGTAAGGGAGGCAAGGTCAGCTGTGCGCTAACTATGTCTAGAGAAAGAGAAAGTAGGAAATGGTGCTTTCTGAGGCTCCTTACAGTCCTCCTTCACCTAGGGAAGAAAGGAAGGGAGACATGTACAGCTGGCGCTAGTAATGTCTACATATGGTGAATGTTGGAAATGGTGCTTTCTGAGGCTCCTTACAGTCCTCCTTCACCTAGGGTAGAAAGGGAGGGAGTCATCTACAGCTGTGGGCTAGTAATGTCTACAGATGGTGAATGTTGGAAATGGTGATTTCTGAGGCTCCTTAAAGTCCTCCTTCCTCTAGGATAGAAAGGAAGGGAGACATGCGCAGCTGTGCACTTGTAATGTCTACAGATGGTGAATGTTGGAAATGGTGCTTTCTGGGGCTCCTTACAGTCCTCCATAACCTAGGGTAGAAAGGAAGGGAGACATGTAAAGCTGTGTGTTAGTAATGTCTACAGATGGTGAATGTTGGAAATGGTGCTTTCTGAGGCTCCTTACAGTTCTTCTTCATCAAGTGTAGAAAGTAATGCAGGCAGGCTCCTTACAGTCCTCCTTCACCTAGGGTAGAAAGGAAGGGAGACATGTACAGCTGTGCGCTAGTAATGTCAACAGATGGTGAATGTTGGAGATGGTGCTTTCTGAGACTCCTTACAGTTTTTCTTCATCAAGCGTAGAAAGTAAGGGAGGCAAGGTCAGGTGTGCGCTAACTATGTCTTGAGAAGGTGAATGTAGGAAATGGTGCTTTCTGAGGCTCCTTACAGTCCTCCTTCACCTAGGGTATAAAGGAACGGAGACATGTACAGCTGTGCGCTAGTAATGTCTACAGATGGTGAATGTTGGAAATGGTGCTTTCCGAGGCTCCTTACAGTCCTCCTTCACCTAGGGTAGAAAGGAAGGCAGACATGTTCAGTTGTGCGCTAGTAATGTCTACAGATGGTGAATGTAGGAAATGGTTCTTTCTGGGGCTCCTTACACTCCTTCTTCACCTAGGGTAGAAAGCAAGGGAGACATGTACAGCTGTGCGCTAGTAATGTCTACAGATGGTGAATGTTGGAAATGGTGCTTTCCGCAGCTCCTTACAATCCTCTTTCACCTAGCGTAGAAAGGAAGGGAGACATGTACAGCTGTGCACTAGTAATGTCTACAGATGGTGAATTTTGGAAATGGTGCTTTCTGAGGCTCCTGACAGTCCTCCTTCACCTAGGGTAGAAAGGAAGGGAGACATGTACAGATGTGTGCTAGTAATGTCTACAGATGGTGATTGTTGGAAATGGTGCTTTCTGAGTCTCCTTACAGTCCTCCATAAATAGGGTAGAAAGGAAGGGAGACATGTACAGCTGTGCGCTAGTAATGTCTACAGATGGTGAATGTAGGAAATGGTGCTTTCTGAGGCTCCTCACAGTCCTCCTTCACCTAGGGTAGAAAGGAAGGGAGACAGGTACGGCTGTGTGCTAGTAATGTCTACAGATGGTGATTGTTGGAAATGGTGCTTTCTGAGGCTCCTTACTGTTCTTCTTCATCAAGCGTAGAACGTAAGGGAGGCAAGGTGAGGTGTGCGCTAACTTAGTCTAGAGAAGGTGATTGTAGGAAATGGTGCTTTCTGAGGCTCCTTACAGTCCTCCTCCACCTAGGGTAGAAAGGAAGGGAGACATGTACAGCTGTGAGCTAGTAATGTCTACAGATGGTGAATGTTGGAAATAGTGCTTTCTGAGGCTCCTTACATTTCTCCTTCATCAAGCATAGAAAGTAGGGGAGGCAAGGTCAGGTGTGCGCTAACTATTTCTAGAGAAGGTGAATGTAGGACATGGTGTTTTTTGAGGCTCCTTACAGTCCTCCTCCACCTAGGGTAGAAAGGAAGGAAGTCATGTACAGCTGTGCGCTAGTAATGTCTACAGATGGTGAATGTTCCAAATGGTGCTTTCTGAGGCTCCTTTCAGTTATTCTTCATCAAGCGTAGAAAGTAACGGAGGCAAGGTCAGGTGTGCGCTACCTATGTCTACAGATGGTGAATGTTGGAAATGGTGCTTTCCGCAGCTCTCTACAGTCCTCTTTCACCTAGGGTAGAAAGGAAGGGATACATGTACAGCTGTGCGCTAGTAATGTCTACAGATGGTGAATGTTGGAAATGGTGGTTTCTGAGGCTCCTTTCTTCATCATGCGTAGAAAGTAAGGGAGGCAAGGTCAGGTGTGCGCTAACTATGTCTACAGATGGTGAATGTGGGAAATGGTGCTTTCCGTAGCTCCTTACAGTCCTCCTTCACCTAGGGTAGAAAGGAAGGGATACATGTACAGCTGTGCGGTAGTAATGTGTACAGATGGTGAATGTTGGAAATGGTGGTTTCTGAGGCTCCTTTCTTCATCATGCGTAGAAAGTAAGGGAGGCAAGGTCAGGTGTGTGCTAACTATGTCTACAGGTGGTGAATGTTGGAAATGGTGCTTTCCGCAGCTCCTTACAGTCCTCCTTCACCTAGGGTAGAAAGGAAGGGATACATGTACAGCTGTGCGCTAGTAATGTCTACAGATGGTGAATGTTGGAAATGGTGGTTTCTGAGGCTCCTTTCTTCATCATGCGTAGAAAGTAAGGGAGCCAAGGTCAGGTGTGCGCAAACTATGTCTACAGATGGTGAATGTGGGAAATTGTGCTTTCCGCAGCTCCTTACAGTCCTCCTTCACCTAGGGTAGAAAGGAAGGAAGACATGTACAGCTGTGCCCTAGTAATGTCTACAGATGGTGAATGTTGGAAATGGTTCTTTCTGAGGCTCCTTACAGTTCTTCTTCATCAAGCATAGAAAGTAAGGGAGGCAAGGTCAGGTGTGCGCTAACTATGTCTAGAGATTGTGAATGTTGGAAATGGTGCTTTCCACAGCTCCTTACAGTCCTCCTTCCCCCCCACTGCAGGTCCGGGGATTAGAATAGGCCCGAGGTATTCCTGCCTATCGTAAGAGGTGACTAAAAGGAGTCCATTCCCCTCACGGGGGTAGTTAGCGCCTGCGTCCGGAGACGGACGGTTCCACGACCTATAATTGTGGTGTTTCTGGTTTTTCACTTCTCGTTTCTTCCTTCCTTTTGTTGGTTCCTTTCTTTGCCCTTCTCCACCTCACTGTCCACCTTACTCTTTCCCTTGACTTCTCCTTGCCTTCTCATTGCCTTCTTCTCCTTGCCTTCTCATTGCCTTCTTCTCCTTGCTTTCTCATTGCCTTCTTCTCCTTGACTTCTCTGGTCTCCGCCTCGGCTTTGAGACAGTCTGTCCTCTTTCTCCCTCTCTCTCTCTTCTTTTTCCTCTTCTTCCTTCCTCCCTGTGCGTGCCTGAAGGCCGACACACGCGTTCGCATGCGTAGCCGATGACGGGGTAACGCGTAAGTCCCTGCCATGGGTAGACATGTAAGGCATGCGCGTACCCCCTGGTAAAGGCCAGGCCCGATAGGGGTGATTGCCTGAGCTGATACCTTCTGACCATGCCGATTGGTCCCTCCGTCTGTTTCTCGGGAGGTGTGACCTGAGGTGTAATTATTCACCTAAGGCGGGAGTGCCCTCTGAGAGGGTCCCCACAAGGAAGGAGCGCGCCATCGGTGACGCTGGCAATCATGGGGGATTCCTCCACAATGGATTCTACTCCATCTCTCTCGACTTCGACCCAAAAACGGAAACGTGACCAGCCACCAGTGACAAAAGTACTACCGCCTGCCCCACAGTTCCTCGTCGTTTCTCAATCTGAGGACGGAAAGATTTTTCCTTTGTCAACCCTTTCGTTATCCAGAAGGGCGTAGATGCCATAGCTGGATCTGTCAAATCTTGTACCAGGTTGCGTAACAGTACCTTATTACTAGAAACTGAGAGTGCCTTTCAGGCACAAAAACTGCTTCGGGCCACACTCCTGTACACGTTCCCTGTCCGGGTGGAGGCCCACTGAACTTTGAATTCGTCTCGTGGTGTAGTCTATACTAGCTCTCTCGACGGATTGACTGACGAGGAGATTCAATCTTTCCTCGCTGAGCAGGGCGTGACGGCTGTCCATAGGGTCATGAAAAAGGTCAACAATGACCTTGTACCGACCCGGACACTTTTCTTGACCTTCGATAGTGTTAAGCTGCCATCGCACATCAAGGCGGGCTACGAGGTTATTTCTGTTCGCCCCTATGTCCCGACACCTATGCGCTCCTACCAGAGTCAGCGTTTCAATCACACTCGACAGTCTTGTTCCAATGCGGCTAAATGTGTCACTTGTGGCAGGGATGCCCATGAGGGTGACTGTCCACCTCCGTCTCCTCGTTGTGTGAACTGTCAGGGTGACCATGCCGCATCCTCCCGCGACTGTCCTGTCTATAAGGAAGAACGCTGTATCCGAGAAATTCGGGTCAAAGAGAAAGTGTCTACCTCGGCTGCTCGCAAGCTATTGGCTAGTAGGAAGCCCACGCTGCTCCCAGCGGGGAAATACAGTACTGTCCTCGCCTCTCCTCGGACTACCAGGGAGGTAGCAACCCAGACATGCGATCTGACCTTCAGCACCACGGTCGTCCGTTCGGCCAATGCTAAGATCGCGCGGTCGACGTCTCCTCTTCCTCCCATCACCCCACAGACACCAGCCCCTCCATCAGCTTCTGCTAAGACGAAGACCCCGAAGTCAGATGCACGGGCCTTCAAGAAGGAACCATCCCGTGCAGACTTCCTACGTACCTCGACCTCCCAGCCTTTGACCGGTACTTCCACCAAACGTCCTTCCAAAAAGGCTCATACGAAGCACAGTTCTCCTTCTCCGCCACGGCGCATTTCTTCTCCTGCGCCACCCAGCGGTTGCCGCCACAGGCCGTCATCCGTTTCGCCTGGCCGCACCGCTGGTAGCCGTACATCTGGCCGTTCACCGGCGGAGGAAGCTCCCCCTCCCGGCCATCCTCCCGAGATGGCCGATGAACCTATGGACCCAATGGACGATGACTGTCCGCCTACTGATAGCGGCGGCAGTGCTCGCTCGAAGCCAGGCCCTCAGCGGCCTTCGAGGTGACCTCTTCTTTCATCTTCCTTTTCTTACAATGGCACTTATTCACTGGAATATTCGCAGCATTCGCTCCAACCGAGAGGACTTGAAGTTGCTGCTCCGCTTGCACCGTCCGCTCGTCGTAGCCCTCCAGGAAACGAAGCTCCGCCCATGCGATTAAATTGCCTTGGCACACTACACCTCTGTGCATTTTGACCTACCCCCTGTGGTAGGTGTCACAGCTCATGGAGGGGTTATGTTGCTGGTCAGGGATGATATTTACTACGATCCCATCACGTTGCACACTGGCCTGCAGGCAGCTGCCATCCGCATTACTCTCCCCACTTTTACGTTTTCCTTTTGTACCGTTTACACTCCATCGTCATCTGCCGTTACCAGGGCAGACATGATGCAACTTATTGCTCAGCTACCTGCACCATTTTTGTTAACTGGAGACTTCAATGCCCACCATCCCCTTTGGGGCTCTCCAGCATCCTGCCCAAGGGGCTCCCTGTTAGCAGACCTTTTCAACCAGCTCAATCTTGTCTGCCTCAATACTGGCGCCCCTACTTTTCTTTCGGACACATCTCACACCTATTCCCATTTAGACCTCTCTATATGTACTCCCCAACTTGCATGCCGGTTTGAGTGGTATGCACTTGCTGATACATATTCGAGCGACCACTTCCCGTGTGTTATCCATCTCCTGCAGCATACTCCCTCTCCGTGCTCCTCTAGTTGGACCATCTCCAAGGCAGACTGGGGGCTCTTCTCTTCCAGGGCGACCTTTCAGGATCAAACCTTCACAAACTGCGATCGTCAGGTCGCACACCTCACGGAAGTCATTCTCGCTGCTGCTGAATATTCCACCCCTCATCCTACTTCTTCTCCACGTCGCGTACCGGTCCCCTGGTGGACCGCAGCATGTAGAGACTCTTTACGTGCTCGTCGACGTGCTTTACGCACCTTTAAACGCCACCCTACAGTGGCGAATTGTATTAATTATAAACGATTACGTGCTCAGTGTCGTCGTATTATTAAAGAAAGCAAGAAAGCCAGCTGGGCTGCTTTCACAAGAACCTTCAACAGTTTTACTCCTTCTTCTGTTGTCTGGGGTAGCCTGCGCCGGCTATCTGGCACTAAGGTCCACTCCCCAGTTTCTGGCTTGAAGGTCGCGAATGACATCCTTGTGGTCCCTGAGGCTGTCTCCAAAGCCTTCGGCCGCTTTTTCGCAGAGCTTTCGAGCTCCGCTCTTTACCACCCTGCCTTCCTCCCCCGCAAACAGGCAGAGGCGGCTAGGCCACCTGACTTCCGCTCCTTGAATTGTGAAAGTTATAATGCCCCATTCACCATGCGGGAACTCGAAAACGCACTTGGCCGATCATGGTCCTCCGCTCCAGGGCCTGATTCTATTCATATTCAGATGCTGAAGAACCTTTCTCCTGCGGGTAAAGGTTTTCTTCTTCGTACATACAATCGCATCTGGATTGAGGGACATGTTCCCGCATGCTGGCGCGAGTCTATTGTTGTCCCGATTCCTAAGCCAGGGAAGGACAAGCACTTGCCTTCCAGTTATCGACCTATCTCGCTTACCAGCTGTGTCTGTAAAGTGATGGAGCGAATGGCTAACTCTCGATTGGTTTGGCTGCTCGAGTCTCGACGCCTACTTACCAATGTACAATGTGGATTTCGTAGGCGCCGCTCTGCTGTTGACCATCTGGTTACCTTGTCAACCTTCATTATGAATAACTTCCTGCCGCGGCTGTGTTCTTTGATTTGGAGAAGGCTTACGACACCTGTTGGAGGGCGGGCATTCTCCGCACCATGGGGCCTTCGCGGTCGCCTCCCTCTTTTTATTCGTTCCTTTTTAATGGATCGACAGTTCAGGGTACATGTGGGTTCTGTCCTGTCAGACACCTTTCGCCAGTTTTGAGCGTTGCTCTCTTCGCCATCGCGATCAATCCAATAATGGATTGCCTCCCAGCTGATGTATCAGGCTCCCTTCTCGTGGACGATTTTACCATCTATTGCAGCGCGCAGTGTACACGTGTCCTGGAGCGCTGTCTTCAGCGTTCTCTTGACCGTCTTTATTCTTGGAGTGTCGCCAATGGCTTCCGTTTTTCTGCCGAGAAGACGGTCTGTATTAACTTCGGGCGCTACAAAGAGTTTCTCCCACCGTCCTTACGACTCGGTCCCGTTGCTCTCCCAATTGTGCAGACAACCAAATTTTTAGGCCTTACATTTGACAGGAAACTTAGCTGGTCTCCACATGTGTCATATTTGGCCGCCCGTTGTACCCATTCTTTAAATGTCCTCCGTGTTCTCAGTGGTATGTCGTGGGGAGTGGATCGAACTGTCCTACTTCGTCTATATCGGTCGATCGTCCGCTCCAAGCTGGATTATGGGAGCTTCGTATACTCCTCTGCACGGCCATCCATATTACGCCGCCTCAACTCCATACAACATCGGGGTTTACGACTTGCGATCGGAGCGTTTTCTACTAGTCCCGTAGAGAGTCTTCATGCTGACGCTGGCGAATTGCCACTCACCTACCGGCGCGATATACTGCTTCGTCGGTATGCCTGTCGGCTACTGTCAATGCCCGAACATCCGTCTTATCGGTCTTTTTTTGACGACTCTCTCGACCGTCAATACGGGTTGTATGTCTCTGCTCTGCTACCCCCTGGAGTTCGCTTTCATCGCCTCCTTCAACACCTTAATTTTTCACTCCCTGCAACCTTTCGAGTGGGCGAGAGCCACACGCCACCTTGGCTCCAGGCTCAGGTCCGCGTTCACCTTGACCTCAGCTTGCTCCCTAAAGAGGTTACCCCTGGTTCGGTCTACCACTCCCGTTTTTTGGAACTTCATTCGAAGTTCATCAACATGACTTTCATTTATACAGATGGCTCTAAGACCAATGACGGGGTCAGGTGTTCCTTTATTGTTGGGGCACAAAGTTTCAAATACCGGCTCGCTGTGTTGCTGTGGCATGCCGATTGGGCTGCACTTACAGACAACAAGCTTCGGGCCTTAAAACCTCTTCCCGTGGCTTGGACGTCCTCCTCACGCCCTTCTCGGTGGGAGGAGGTAGTTTTGGCCCGGTTAAGAATTGGACACTGCCGGTTCAGCCATCGCCATCTGCTGACGGCTGCGCCATCGCCGTTCTGCCCATGTGGGCACTTGCTGACGGTTCGACACATTTTAATTTCCTGTCCATATTTTAACACACTGCGTCTAGATCTTAACCTGCCAAGTACTTTCGATGCCATTTTAGCAGATGACCCACGAGCAGTTGCTCTTGTTCTTCGTTTTATCAATTTGACAAACCTCTCTCAGGACATTTGATGATGCTGTTTTTTAATCCTATGCCTGTCAGTCTGTCTTTTATCGTGTTTTCCCTTTTAGTTGTTGTTGTCCACTTGTGCCTCGCGGTGCATTCTTAGTCAGGTCGCTAATGACCATTGAAGTTGTGCGCCCTAAAACCACAAAAAAAAAAAAAAAAAAAAAAAATGTCCACCTTCACCTAGGGTAGAAAAGAAGGGAGACATGTACAGCTGTGCGCTAGTAATGTCTACAGATGGTGAATGTTGGAAATGGTGCTTTCTGAGTCTCCTTACAGTCCTCCTTCACCTAGGGTAGAAAGGAAGGGAGAGACGTACAGCTGTGCGCTAGTAATGTCTACAGATGGTGAATGTTGGAAATGGTGCTTTCTGAGGCTCCTTACAGTTCTTCTTCATCAAGTGTAGAAAGTAAGGGAGGCAAGGTCAGGTGTGCGCTAACTATGTCTAGAGATGGTGAATGTTGGAAATGGTGCTTTCTGAGCTCCTTACAGTTCTCCTTAACCTAGGGTAGAAAGTAAGGAGACATGTACAGCTGTGCGCTATGTATGTCTACAGATGTTGAATGTTGGAAATGGTGATTTCTGCATCTCCTTTGATTTCTTCTCCATCTACGGTAGAAAGTAAGGGAGACATGTACAGATGTGCCCTGACAACGTCTAAAGATGGTGAATGTTGGAAATGGTGCTTTCTGTAGCTCGTTACATTTCTTTTTCGCATAGGATATAAAGTAAAGGTGACATACTCAGCAATGAACATCCATATCCATAGGTATTGAATGTTGATAAGAAAGCTTTCTGCAGCTCCATACTGTTCCTCTCCATGTAGCGTAGAAAGTAAGGGAGACATGTACAGGTGTGAGCTAATTATATCTACAGATGGTGAATGTTGGAAAGGGTGCTTTCTGCAGCTCCTTACAGTTCTTCTTCAACTAGGGTAGAAAGTAAGGCAGACATGTACAGCAGTGCGCTAACTATGTTTAGAGATAGTGAATGTTTGAAATGGTGCTTTCTCCAGCTCCTTACAGTTCTTCTTCACCTAGTGTAGAAAGTAATGAAGATATCTACACCTGTGTGCTAACTATGTCTACGGATGGTGAATGTTGGAAAATGGTACTGTCTTAGGCTCCTTACAGTTCTTTTTGCCTAGGATAGAAGGTAAATGAGACATACTCAGCAGTGCACTATTTGTGTCCACAGATGGTGAATGTTGGTAAGAATGCTATCTGCAGACCCTTACAGTTCTCCTGCATCTAAGGTAGAAAGAAAGGAAGAGATCTACAGCTGTGCGCTATGTATGTCTACACATGGCGAATGTTGGAAATGGTGCTTCCTGCAGCTAATTACAGTTCTTCTTCACCTAGGGTAGAAAGTAAGGGAGACATGTACCGCAGTGCGCTAACTATGTCTACAGATGGTGAATGTTGGAACTGGTGCTTTCTGCAGCCCCCTACAGTTGTTCTTCACCAAGGGAAGAAAGTAAGGGAGATATGTACAGCAGTTCACTAACAATGTCTACGGATTGTGAATGTTGGAAATGGTTCTTTCTGAGGCTCCTTACATCTCTTCTTCACCTAGGGTAGAAAGTAAGGGAGACATGGACAGCAGTGCGCTAACTATGTCTTCACATGGCGAATGTTGGAAATGGTGCTTTCTGCAGCTCCTTACAGTTCCTCTTCACTTAGGGTAGAAAGTAAGGGAGACATGTACAGCTGTGCGGTATGTATACCCACAGATGGTGAATGTTGGTAAGAAAGCTTTGTGCAGCTCCTTACAGTTCCCCTGCATCTGGCGTAGAATGAAAGGTAGACATGTACAGCTGTGCGCTATGTATGTCTACAGATGGTGTATGTTGGAAATGGTGCTTTCTGCGTCTCCTTATGGTTCTTCTCCATGTAAGGGAGACATGTATAGATGAAAGCTAATTATGTCTACAGATGGAGAATGTTGGAGAGGGTGCTTTCTGCAGCTCCTTACAGTTCTTTTTCATCTAGCTTAGACAGTGAGGGAGACATGTACAGGTGTGCACTAACTATGTCTAGAGATGGTGAATGTTGGAAATGGTGCTTTCTGGGGCTCCTTACAGTTCTTTTTCGCCTAGGATAGAAAGTATAGGAGACATACTCTGCAGTGCACTATCTATGTCCACAGAGGGTGAATGTTGGTAAGAAAGCTTTCTGAAGCTCTTTAGAGTTCTTGTTCATCTAGGGTAGAAAGTAAGGGAGACATGTACAGCTGTGCGCTATGTATGTCTACTGGTGTTGTATGTTGGATATGGTGCTTCCTGCAGCTCCTTACAGTTCTTCTTGTTTCAGGGTAGAAAGTAAAACTGACATCTACAGCTGTGTACTAACTATGTATACAGGTGGTGCACGTTGGAAATGGTGCTTTCTGCAGCTACTTACTGTTCTTCTTGACCTGTCGTAGAAAGCAAGGGAGACATGTACAGCTGGGGGCTGACTATATCTACAGATGGTGAATGTTGGAAATGGTGCTTTCTGAGGCTCCTTTTTTACATTTCTAATTCGAATAGGATAGAAAACAAATTAGACATACTCTGCATTGCACTATTTGTGTCCACAGATGGTGAATGTTGGTCAGAAACATTTCTGCAACACCTTACAGTTCTTCTTCATCTAGGGTAGAAAGTAAGGGAGACATGTACAGCTGTGCGCTAACTATTTCTACAGATGGTGAATGTTGGAAATGGTGCTTTCTGCATAACATCGCAGTTCTGTTTTATCTATGAACAAAAGTAAAGGAGCCAAATTCAGCAGTGCACTATGTCCACAGATTGTAAATGTTGGTAAGGAAGCTTTCTGTAACTGCTTCCAGTTCTTGTTCACCTAGTCTAGGAAGTAAAGGAGACATGTACAGTTGTGACATAACTCTCTCTACCGAAGGTAAATTAATGAAAGGAAGCTTTCTGCAGCTCCTTCCACTTCTTTTTAACCTTGGTAGAAAGTAAAAGAGACATATACAGCTGTGCCCTAACTATGTCAACGGTGGTGAATTTTGGTAAGGAAGCATTCTGCAGCTCCTTCATGTACTTCTGCACCTAGGGTAGAAAGTAAAAGAGACACATACAGCTGTGCACTGACTATGTCCACTGTTGGTGAATTAATGTAACAAAGCTTTCTGCAGCTCCTTTCATTTCTTTTTCACCTAGGGTAGATAGCAAAGGAGACACATACAGCTGTGCCCCAACAATGACTGCAGATGGTGAATGTTAGCAAGGAAGTTTTCTGCAGCTCCTTTCAGTTCTTTTTCACCTAGAGTTAAAAGGTAAGGGAGGTATATACAGCTGTGCATTCCCCCCTGCGTGTCCGGGGATTAGAATAGGCCCGAGGTATTCCTGCCTGTCCTAAGAGGTGACTAAAAGGAGTCCATCCCCCTCACGGGGGTAGTTAGCGCCTGCATCCGGAGACGGACGGTTCCACGACCTATATTTGCGGTCATTTTGCTTTTTCACTTCTCGTTTCTTCCTACCTTTGGTTGGTTCCTTTCTTTGCTCTTCTCCACCTCACTGTCTTCCTTACTCTTTCCCCTGCACAATCTCCTTGCCTTCTCATTGCCTTCTTCTCCTTGCCTTCTCATTGCATTCTTCTCCTTGCCTTCTCTGGTCTCCGCCTCGGCGTTTGAGACAGTCTGCCCCCCCCCCCTCTCTCTCTCTCTCTCTCTCTCTCTCTCTCTCTCTCTCTCTCTCTCTCTCTCTCTCTCTCTCTCTCTCTCTCTCTCCTTTTTCCTCTTCTTCCTTCCTCCCTGTGCGTGCCTGAAGGCCGACCCACGCGTTCGCACGTGTAGCTGGTGACGGGGAAACGCGTAATTCCCCGCCCTGGGTAGACATGTAAGGCACACGCGGACCCCCTGGTAAAGGCCAGGTCCAGGGAGGTGCCTGAGCTGATACCTTCTGACCATGCCGATTGGTCCCTCCGTCTGTTTCTCGGGAGGTGTGACCTGAGGTGTAATTATTCACCTAAGGCGGGAGTGCCCTCTGAGAGGGTCCCCACAAGGAAGGAGCGCGCCATCGGAGACGCTGGCAATCATGGGGGATTCCTCCGCAATGGATTCTACTCCATCTCTCTCGACTTCGACCCAAAAACGGAAACGTGACCAGCCAACAGTGACAAAAGTACTACCACCTGCCCCACAGTACATCGTCGTTTCTCGATCTGAGGACGGAAAGGATTTTTCCTCTGTCAAACCTTTCGTTATTCAGAAGGGCGTAGATGGCATAGCCGGATCTGTCAAATCTTATACCAGGTTGCGTAACGGTACCTTATTACTAGAAACTGAGAGTGCCTTTCAGGCACAAAAACTGCTTCGGACCACACTCCTGTACACGTTCCCTGTCCGGGTGGAGGCCCACCGAACTTTGAATTCGTTTCGTGGTGTTGTCTATACTAGCTCCCTCAACGGATTGACTGACGTGGAGCTTCAATCTTTCCTCACTGAGCAGGGCATGACGGCTGTCCATAGGGTCATGAAAAAGGTCAACAATGACCTTGTACCGACCCGGACACTTTTCTTGACCTTCGATAGTGTTAAGCTGCCATCGCGCATCAAGGCAGGCTACGAGGTTATTTCTGTTCGCCCCTATGTCCCGACACCTACGCGCTGCTACCAGTGTCAGCGTTTCAATCACACTCGACAGTCTTGTTCCAATGCGGCTAAATGTGTCACTTGTGGCAGGGATGCCCATGAGGTTGACTATCCACCTCCGTCTCCTCGTTGTGTGAACTGTCAGGGTGACCATGCCACATCCTCCCGCGATTGTCCTGTCTATAAGGAAGAACGCGGTATCCAAGAAATTCGGGTCAAAGAGAAAGTGTCTACCTTGGATGCTCGCAAGCTATTGGCTAGTAGGAAGCCCACGCTGCTCCCAGCGGGGAAATACAGTACTGTCCTCGCCTCCCCTCGGACTACCAAGGAGGTGGCAACCCAGACATGCGATCTGACCTTCAGCACCACGGTCGTCCGTTCGGCCAGTGTTAAGATCGCGCGGTTGACGTCTCCTCTTCCTCCCATCACGCCACAGACACCAGCCCCTTCATCAGCTTCTGCTAAGACGAAGACCCCGAAGTCAAATGCACGGGCCTTCAAGAAGGAACCATCCCGTGCAGACTTCCTACTTACCTCGACCTCCCAGCCTTTGACCGGTACTTCCACCAAACGTCCTTCCAAGGAGGCTCATAGGAAGCACAGTTCTCCTTCTCCACCACGGCGCTTTTATTCTCCTGCGCCACCCAGCGGTTGCCGCCACAGGCCGTCATCCGTTTCGCCTGGCCGCACCACTGGTAGCCGAACATCTGGCCGTTCACCGGCGGAGGAAGCTCCCCCTCCCGGCCGTCATCCCAAGATGGCCGATGAACCTATAGACCCAATGGACGATGACTGTCCGCCTACTGATAGCGGCGGCGGTGCTCGCTCGAAGCCAGTCCCTCAGCGGCCTTCGAGGTAACCCCTTCTTTCATTTTCATTTCTTCTTATGATGGCACTTATTCACTGGAATATTCGCAGCATTCGCTCCAACCGAGAGGACCTGAAGTTGCTGCTCCGCTTGCACCATCCGCTCGTCGTAGCCCTCCAGGAAACGAAGCTACGCCCATGCGATCACATTGCCTTGGCACACTACACCTCTGTGCGTTTTGACCTACCCCCTGTGGTAGGTATCCCAGCTAATGGAGGGGTTATGTTGCTGGTCCGGGATGATATTTACTACGATCCCATCACGTTGCACACCGGCCTGCAGGCAGTTGCCATCCGCATTACTCTCCCCACTTTTACATTTTCCATTTGTATCGTTTACACTCCGTCATCTGCCGTTACCAGGGCAGACATGGTGCAACTTATTGCTCAGCTACCTGCACCATTTTCATTAACTGGAGACTTCAATGCCCACCATCCCCTTTGGGGCTCTCCAGCATCCTGCCCAAGGGGCTCCCTGTTAGCAGACCTTTTCAACCAGCTCACTCTTGTCTGCCTCAATACTGGCGCCTCTACTTTTCATTCGGACACATCTCACACCTATTCCCATTTAGACCTCTCTATATGTACTCCCCAACTTGCATGCCGGTTAGAGTGGTATGCACATTCTGATACATATTCGAGCGATCACTTCCCGTGTGTTATCCATCTCCTGCAGCATACCCCCTCTCCGTGCTCCTCTAGTTGGACCATCTCCAAGGCAGACTGGGGGATCTTCTCTTCCAGGGCGACCTTTCAGGATCAAACCTTCACAAGCTGCAATCGTCAGGTCGCACACCTCACGGAAGTCATTCTCGCTGCTGCTGAATATTCCATCCCTCACCCTACTCCTACCCCACGTCACGTACCAGTCCCCTGGTGGACCGCAGCATGTAGAGATGCTTTACGTGCTCGTCGACGTGCTTTACGCACCTTTAAACGCCACCCTACAGTGGCGAATTGTATCAATTATAAACGATTACGTGCTCAGTGTCGTCGTATTATTAAAGAAAGCAAGAAAGCCAGCTGGGCTGCTTTCACAAGCACCTTCAACAGTTTTACTCCTTCTGTTGTCTGGGGTAGCCTGCGCCGGCTGTCTGGCACTAAGGTCCACTCCCCAGTTTCTGGCTTGAAGATCGCGAATGAAGTCCTTGTGGCCCCTGAGGCTGTCTCCAATGCCTTCGGCCGCTTTTTCGCAGAGCTTTCGAGCTCCGCTCATTACCACCCTGCCTTCCTCCCCCGCAAACAGGCAGAGGAGGCTAGGCCACCTGACTTTTGCTCCTCGAATTGTGAAAGTTATAATGCCCCATTCACCATGCGGGAACTCGAAACCGCACTTGGCCGATCACGGTCCTCCGCTCCAGGGCCTGATTCTATTCATATTCAGATGCTGAAGAACCTTTCTCCTGCGGGTAAAGGTTTTCTTCTTCGTACTTACAATCGCATCTGGATTGAGGACCATGTTCCCACATGCTGGCGCGAGTCTATTGTTGTCCCGATTCCTAAGCCGGGGAAGGACAAGCACTTGCCTTCCAGTTATCGACCCATCTCGCTTACCAGCTGTGTCTGTAAAGTGATGGAGCGAATGGTTAACTCTCGATTGGTTTGGCTGCTCGAGTCTCGACGCCTACTTACCAATGTACAATGTGGATTTCGTAGGCGCCGCTCTGCTGTTGACCATCTGGTTACCTTGTCGACCTTCATTATGAATAACTTCTTGCGGAAGCGCCCGACCACGGCTGTGTTATTTGATTTGGAGAAGGCTTACGACACCTGTTGGAGGGTGGGCATTCTCCGCACCATGCATACATGGGACCTTCTCGGTCGCCTCCCTCTTTTTATTCGTTCCTTTTTAATGGATCGACAGTTCAGGGTACGTGTGGGTTCTGTCCTGTCAGACACCTTTCGCCAGGAGAATGGGGTGCCACAGGGCTCAGTTTTGAGCGTTGCTCTCTTCGCCATTGCGATCAATCCAATAATGGATTGCCTCCCAGCTGATGTATCAGGCTCCCTTTTCGTGGACGATTTTACCATCTATTGCAGGGCGCAGTGTACACGTGTCCTGGAGCGCTGTCTTCAGCGTTCTCTTGACCGTCTTTACTCCTGGAGTGTCGCTAATGGCTTCCGTTTCTCTGCCGAGAAGATGGTCTGTATTAACTTCTGGCGCTACAAAGAGTTTCTCCCACCGTCCTTACGACTCGGTCTCGTTGCTCTCCCAATTGTGGAGACAACCAAATTTTTAGGCCTTACATTTGACAGGAAACTTAGCTGGTCTCCACATGTGTCATATTTGGCTGCCCGTTGTATCCGTTCTTTAAATGTCCTCCGTGTTCTCAGTGGTATGTCGTGGGGAGCGGATCGAACCGTCCTACTTCATCTATATCGGTCGATCGTCCGCTCCAAGCTGGATTATGGGAGCTTCGTATACTCCTCTGCACGGCCATCCATCTTACGCCGCCTCAACTCCATACAACATCGGGGTTTACGACTTGCGATCGGAGCGTTTTATACTTGTCCCGTAGAGAGTCTTCATGCTGACGCTGGCAAATTGCCACTCACCTACCGGCGCGATATACTGCTTTGTCGGTATGCCTGTCAGCTACTGTCAATGCCCGAACACCCGTCTTATCGTTCCTTTTTTGACGACTCTCTCGACCGTCAATACGGGTTGTATGTCTCTGCCCTGCTACCCCCTGGAGTTTGCTTTCGTCGCCTCCTTCAACACCTTAATTTTTCACTCCCTGCAACCTTTCGAGTGGGCGAGAGCCACACGCCACCTTGGCTCCAGGCTCAGGTTTGCGTTCACCTTGACCTCAGCTCGCTCCCAAAAGAGGTTACCCCCGGTTTGGTCTACCTCTCCCGTTTTGTGGAACTTCGTTCGAAGTTCATCAATATGACCTTCATTTATACAGATGGCTCTAAGAGCAATGACGGGGTTGGGTGTACTTTTATTGTCAGGGCACAAAGTTTCACATACCGGCTCCATGGCTATTGTTCGGTCTTCACAGCTGAGCTCTTTGCCCTCTACCAGGCTGTTCTTTACATCTGCTGCCACCGACATTCTGCTTATGTCATCTGCTCCGATTCCCTGAGCGCCATCCAGAGCCTCAGTGATCCGTATCCGGTTCACCCT
This sequence comes from Schistocerca cancellata, assembly GCF_023864275.1. Taxonomy (NCBI): domain Eukaryota; kingdom Metazoa; phylum Arthropoda; class Insecta; order Orthoptera; family Acrididae; genus Schistocerca; species Schistocerca cancellata. The sequence goes on along the minus strand of NC_064635.1, from coordinate 97,805,109 downwards.
TTTGTGCACTGGATCCAACGCTCTCTTCGGCAGCTGGTGGATGTCGGTTCTCCGGTTAGCTTTATGTGGGTCCCTGGCCATGTCGGTATCCCTGGGAACGAAGCTGCAGATGCCGCGGCCAAGGCTGCGGTCCTCCAGCCTCGGACAGCTTCTTGTTGTGTCCCTTCATCCAATTTTAGCAGGATTATTTGTCGGCGCATTTTATCACTGTGGCATGCCGATTGGGCTGCACTTACAGACAACAAGCCTCAGGCCTTAAAATCTCTTCCTGTGGCTTGGACGTCCTCCTCACGCCCTTCTCGGTGGGAGGAGGTAGTTTTGGCCCAGTTAAGAATTGGACACTGCCGGTTCAGCCATCGCCATCTGCTGACGGCTGCGCTGGCGCCGTTCTGCCCATGTGGACAATTGCTGACGGTCCGCCACATTTTAATGTCCTGTCCAGATTTTAACACACTGCGTCTAGATCTTAACCTGCCATGTACTTTAGATGCCATTTTAGCGGATGACCCATGAGCAGCTGCTCGTGTTCTTCGTTGTATCAATTTGACAAACCTCTCTCAGGACATTTGATGATGCTGTTTTTTAATCCTATGCCAGTCAGTCTGTCTTTTATCGTGTTTTCCATTTTAGTTGTTGTTTTAAACTTGTGCCTCGCGGTGCATTCTTAACGTAGTCAGGGCGTTAATGACCATTGAAGTTGTGCACCCTAAAACCACAAAAAAAAAAAAAAAAGCTGTACGTTAACTATTTCTACAGGTGGTGAATGTTGGTAAGGAAACTTTCTCAGTTCCTTTGAGTACTTATTCACATTGGGTAGGAAATAGAGGGGATATATAAAGTTGTTCAGTAACTATATCTGCATATTGTGAATGTTGGTAAGGAAGCTTTCTGCAGCTCCTACCAGTACTTCTTCACTTAGAGAAGAAAATGAAGCAGATATATACAGCTCTGCACTGAGTGTACCTCCAGATGTTGAATGTTGGTAAAGAAACTTTCTGTAGCTCCTTCCATTATTTCTTCACCTATGGTAGAACATAAAAGTGACATATACAGCTGTGTGGTAACTATATCTGCAGATCGTGAATGTTTTTAAGGTATCTATCTTCAGTTCCTCTTAGTACTTCATGACCTTGAGGAGACACCCCGCCCCCCACCCCACGGGGTCCACAACTCTTTTGTAGATACGTGTGTACCCAGGGCAGCAGTGCTAGCTAGTGTAGTCTTCCTTCCTTTCTGGGCTCTATACCTTCTTATTCCACATCCTTCTCCATCCCCCATCCCCCCCCCCTCACATCCCACCATTGCATGCTATCTCTCTCTCTCTCTCTCTCTCTCTCTCTCTCTCTCTCTCTCTCTCTCTCTCCACTTGGAGTACGTTAATTCCTACATATGGAGACAGATGCTCGAAACTGTGAAACAGTCTCTCTTTTTCGATTGCTCTACTGGCAAGTCTTTGTCCTCCTTCTGTTTTCCTCTTTTGCTCACCTCTTTTCTTTACTATTTTCTCTGCTGCAGCATTTGAGACCTCTCCTCTTTCCTTTCCTTTTCTTTGTTCCTCTTTTATCTTTTTTCCTCCCTGTGCATGTCTGAAGGCTGTCCCATGCATTCCCATGCTTTATTCTCTGCCCCAAGTAGACAACTAGCATACGTTCGTACCCCCCGGTAACTGCCATGCAATGGGAGATGTGATTACCCGAGCTGATGCCTTACGAAAGTTTCCTCCGTCTGTTACATGGAAGGTGTGACCTGAGGTGTGAACAGTCACCTAAGGCATGAGTGCACTCAGAGAGAGCCCCCACAAGGAAGGAACGTGCCATCAAAGATGCCGGTAATCATGGGGGTCTACTTCTGCAATGGTTTCCTCATTATCTACTATGTCTGCTCATAAGTGAAAGTTAAATGAGTCTCGGCCACCGCTAATTCTTCCATCAGTGCCACTGTTCCTTTTTGTTTCTTGGTCAGATGAAGGTCAAGACTTCCCCCCTCCAGTCTACCCTTTCATTATTCAGAAAGGTCTTGATGCAATTGCAGATCCTGTTAAGTCTTGTTCCCTATTACAAAATGGCATCTTGTTAGAAACAGTCGGTGCCCTCCAGGCACAAAAATTTCTGCCTACTTCACTGCTACACACTTTCCCTGTCCAGTTGGAAGTGCACTACACTTTTAATTCATCATGTGCTGTCGTTTATACGCGCTCCCTCGACAGATTGTCTGATGAGGAAATTCAAAACTAACTGTCTGACCAGAGCATAACGGCTGTTCATTGAGTCATGAAAAGGGTTGACATGGTCTTTGTTCCAACCCGTACTGTCCTCTTGACATTTGACAGAGTTCAACTTCCATTGAACATACAAGAGAGCTACAAGATAATTTCTGTTCACCCTCACATCCCAAACCCTACGCATTGCTATCGGTGTCAGCGGTTTAGTCATACCAGTCAGTCATGTTCCAATCTGGCCAAATGTGTTGTGTGTGGCAAGAATGCCCTTGGGGATGCTTGTCTACCTCCATCCCCTTGTTGCATCATCTGTGTGGGTGACCATGGTGCTTCCTCTTGAGATTGTCCCATTTTTAAAGACAAATGGCTCATTCAGTAAATCAGCGTGAAGGAAAAGGTGTCAACATTTGCTGTTCGAAAGTTATTTGCCAGTCGAAACCCACTGTGCCTCACACAGGTAAATACAGCATTGGCCTTGCCTCTCCTTGGCCTACAAAGGAGGCAGCCATGCAGACTTGTGATCTCAGGTTTAATGCCACAGTTATCAGATCAGCCAGTGCAGAGGTCGTACGTTGAACCTCCCCACTCTCAGCTGCTCACTCTGTGGTGCAGTCTTCATCGGGTTCTGCTAAATCCCAAGCCCCAAAATCAGATTCCTGGACTTCCAAAAAAGAGCCTACTTGTGAAGATTTTTTCGTACGCCGACTTCACAACCACCGATTCCTCCTTAATCTCAACGTCCTGTTTTCAAGAAGACTAATAAGAAACCGAGTTCCTCTCCTTCTCTGCCATGGCATGTCTCATCTACAGCACGATCTGGTGGTAACCGCCCTCAGCTGTCTTCTGTGTTGCTGAGGCACACTGCAGGTGGCCGATCAACCGGCCGATCGCTGGTCGTAGGAGCTGCTACCACAACATATGGATCAGGATCTTCTGCCTTCAGCAGAATGCCATTCCACGCTTTCAGCCGCGGGCTCTGAACAGTCGTTGAGTTGAGGGCAACCTTGGTCACATTCTTGCCTTTTCTGTCCACTCTATGTCCATTATCCATTGGAATATCAGCGGCATTTGAGCCAATTGGTATCAACTGCCCATCCTCTTACGATCCTACTGGCTGGTCATCTTCTGTCTTCAGGAACAAAGCTGTGTCCCCACAATCGCTTTGTTTTCCCCCATTTTCAGTCAGTGCAATTTGATCTCCCCTCTGTTGAAGACTTTCCAGCACAAGGGGGACTCACAATTCTTCTCCATGATACTCTCCATTATCACCCAATCCCCTTAAAAAGTTCCTTCCAAGCTGTCATTGCCACTGTCCGTCTTTCCCTTTCTGGATACACCTTCTCTCTTCGTACTGTATACATTTCATCGTCCACACCAATGGCAAGAGCTGATTTCCTTCATCTTCTTGGTCAGCTTCCACCCCCCCCCCCCCCCCCCCCATTTGCTGGTTGGGGACTTCAGTGCCCACCATCTTCTTTGGGGATCTCTGTGACCTTGTCCACATGGCTCACTATTGATAGGCGTCTTCCACCAAGCAGATCTTGTTTGCCTCAACACTGGGGACCCTACATTTTTGTCTGCCTCTACAACAAATTTCTCTGATTTGGACCTTCTGGTCGGTTTTGTTCTGCTAGCTCGGTGCTTCGAATGATTTGCTCTTGCTGTTACACACTTGAGTGACCACTTTCCATGTGTCCATATATTGCAGCCACAACTGCCATATATGCACGTGAGATGCTCGAAGTTTGCCCAAACCAATTGGACACATTTTTTGTCTCTAGCAGCATTCGATGACCGTCACTTTCCTAGCATCGATGATGAGGTCACTCATATTACAGAAGTTATTCTTACAGCTGTGGATCATTCAATACCTTGCACCTGCGATTTGCACCTGCGATTTGCCCTGGCAGCCCCCAGTTCCTTGGTGGAATGAGGCATGCCTTGCGCAAAGCGTAAGTGGTGATGTGCTCTTCGCGTTTTCCGACACCATCCTACTTGGCCAACTGTATCCGCTATAAGCATTTCCGTGCACGATGCCGTCACGTCATTCGCGATAGCAAGAAGGCAAGCTGGGACTTCACTAGCTCATTTAACACCTTCACTCGCTTCTCGGAAGTTTGGAGTCAGATTCGAGGGTTATCTGGCGCACCTAGTTTCTCCCCGGTCTCTGGGCTGACTGTCACACATGGTACATTAGTGGACCCCATTGCAATTTCTAACTCATTGGATCAACACTTTGCTGAGATTTCTCCTGAAGAAATGTGCAGTGTAAGTGCGACCTCTTGCTTTCTCCTCTCAAAATAGCAAAAGCTGTAATACTGTTTTCTCCATGTGGGAACTACAACAAGCACTCTCTTCTTCTCTCTTCTTCTCTCTCTTTCTCTCTCTCTTCTTCTCTCTCTTCTGCCCCAGGACCCGATGGCATCCATGTCCTAATGTTGCTGCATTTATCATACCCTAGTCGGCGTTACCACCTTCGCCTTTATAATCGAATTTGGACCGACAGTACTTTTCCCAGAAGATGGCAGGAAGGTATCATAGTTTCTGTTCTAAAACCTAGGAAGGACAAACATCTCTCCTCTAGCTATCACCCCATTTCTCTCATGAGTAGTGTACGTAAGGTTTTGGAGCATATGGTGAATTGCTGTTTAGCCTGTTGGCTGGAGTCCTGAAATATTTTGACACCTGCCCAATGCAGTTTCCAAAAGCATCATTCTGCAGTTGACCATGTTGTTGCTCTCTCCACTTACATCATGAACAATTTTATCAGGAAACGCCAAACAGTAGAAATATTTTTTGATCTGGAGAGAGCATACGATACCTGTTGGAGGACAGGTATCCTCCACTTACTGTTCTTTTGGGGCTTTCGAGGTCGACTGCCCGTTTTTATTCATGAATTTATGGCAGATCACACATTTAAAGTGTGGGTGAACATTACATTCTCTCATACTTTCTCTCAAGAAAACGCGGTAGCCCAGGGCTCTGTGCTAAGTGTTGTACTGTTTGCCATTGCCATAAATCCAATTATGGATTGTCTCCTTCCTAATGTCTCAGACTCCCTCTTTGTGGACGATTTCGTGACCTACCATAGAGGTTTTGCACCCTAAAACCATAACAATAAACCTAGGGTAGAAAATAAGAGATATATACAGCTGTGCAGTAACTATATTTGCAGATGGTGTATGTTGGCAAGGAAGCTTTCTGTAGCTCCTTCCAGTACCACTTCACCTAGGATAGAAAATAAAGGTGATAAGTACAGTTGTGCAGTAACAATATCTGCAGATGGTAGATGTTTTTAAGGAAGCTCTCTGCTGCTCCTTCCAGTACTTCTTCACATAGAGTAGAAAATCAAGGCGATATGTACAGCTGTGCAGTATCTATACCTGCAGATGGTGAATATTGGTAAGGCAGCTGTCTGCAGACTCTTCCATAACTTCTTCACCTAGGGTAGAAGATAAAGGTGATACATACAGCTGTGGAGTAACTGTATCTGCAGATTGTGAATGTTGGTAAGGAAGCTTTCCGCTCCTTCTTCCATAACTTCGTCATTTAGAGGTGAAAATCTAGGCGATATGTACAGCTAAGCAGTACATATACATTCATCTTGCAAATGCTGGTTGGAAGCTTTCTTCAGCTATTTCTATAAGTCTTCTGCGTAGGGTAGAGTTTCAAGGCGATGTGTACATCTGTGCATTAACTCTATCTACAGATAATGACTGGTGGTAAGAAAGCTTTCTGCAGCTTTTTTCATAAATATTTTCCTCTGGTTAAGAATCATTGGTGACACTACAGCTGTGTCACATCTATATCTTCAGATAGTGACTTATGGTAGAGAAGCATTCTCCAGTTTTTTTGTTTCATAAGTTTTTCACCTAGGGTTAAGAATACAGGGCGATGTGTACAAGTAAACAGTTACTATATCTACAGGGAGTTGCAAGTGGGTAAGAAGCTTTTGCCAGCTTCTTTCATAAATTTTCACACAGGATTAAGAACCAAGTTCAATGTGTAGAACTGTGTGGTAATTATATCTACAGATTGTGAATGGTTGTGTGGAATGTTTCTGTACCTTCTTTCATAAATTTTTTACTCTGGTTAAGAATCATATTCAACATGTACAGCTCTGCCATAACTATACTTTCAGATAATGAATGATCATAAGGAACACTTCTGTGCCTTTTTCCAAAAATTTTTCGTCTGTTTAAGAATCAGTTGTGATGTGTTCAGCTGTGCTGTAACTCTATCTACATATAGTTACTGGTGGTAGATAAGCTTCCTGCAGCTTGTTTCATAAATTTTTTGCCTGGGGTAAGAATGTAGGGTGATGTTTACTGCTACACAGTAATTATATCTATAGATAGTGTCTGGTGGTAAGGAATCTTTCTGCAGCTTCTTTTATAATTTTTTTCCTCTCGTTAAGAAGCAAGTGTGACGTGTTGAGCTGTACTGTAACCATATGTACAGATAGTAACTGGTGGTAGAGAAGCTTCCTGCAGCCTCTTTCATAAATTTTGCACTTAAGGGAAAGAATCAAGGGAGATGTGTACGGCTGTGCAATAACTATATCTACAGGGAGTTGCAAATGGATATGAAGCATTCTGGAGCTCATTTCATAAATTTTTCATCTAGAGTGATGAACCAAGTTCAACATGTACAGGTGTTCAGTAACTATAACTACAGACAGTGAATGTTGATAGAGAAGCTTTTTGCAGCTTCTTCCATAAATTTCTCACCTAGGGTTACGAATCTAGGATGATCTGTACTGTTGCACAGTAACATCATCTACAGATAGTGACTGATGGCAAGGAAGCTTCCTGCAGATTCATTCATAAATAATTTACTTACAAATATTGGCTAGGGGAATTAGTAAAGTAGTGCTGTAACTATATTTACGAAGAGTGGATAGTGTGTGGTTAGCTTGTTACAACTTCATTAATAATTTTTTTACTTATTTTTAAGATGCAAGGGAGATGATTGAATTGGTCAATGAAGTATATCTACAATGACAGGCTAGTGTGTGAGAAACTTTCTGAAGCTTCTTTCATAAATTTTCCAGTTAGTAATAAGAGGCAAGGTATTGTAGTAACTACAGCTACAAAAAGCATCTACAGGGTGTGATGTTTTCTGCTGCTGCTTTCACGTTGTGTTAAGAGGTAATGGAAGCAAGTGAGAGGTTGTAGTAACTGTATGAACCAAGTGTGTCTAGTGGGTGAGCACCTTTCTGAGACTTATTTCATAAATTTTTCATTAGTTTCTAGATGCAAGGGAGATGAGTTGTGCATTATAGTAGCCAGTATCTACCAACAGTGGCTAGTCTGTGCGAAGCCTTCTGCAGCTTGTCTCATAGGTTCCCCCTTGTTCCACAGGGTGCTTGCCCATCTTTGGAAGGTTCGTGCTTGGCTACCACAGGGCCCTAGCCCTTGCAGAACCCTTTTCCCTTCTGTACTACATGTCTACCCTCTTAAAATATATATATATATAAATCCCCCCCCCCCCCCCCTGTCTATTGGGGATCATGGGTGGCGTGTCTGTAGCTGACATAAGAATAGTTTCACCACTGTTTCTCATTCCTTTTTCCTTTCTTTGTTCAACTTCTCACAGCCTTCCTCCACTTCAATGTTTGATGCACCTCTTACTTCTTCTTCTTCCTCAGTTTGCACCCGTCTACCATCATGTGGGCCAATCTGTGACGGCTCTCTGGGACCAAGATCCATTCCCTAATTACTGGCCTGGATCCATTCCCCACTTTCTGGCTGAACTGTGGCAGACCATGTCAGTGTGGACCCTATTGCTATCACCACCACTTTCTGTGAAAATTTTGAGCTCCTCTCACTATCACCCTGACTTCCTCCACCAGAAGCAAACGGAGGTGGCTCAGATGATATTCTTCCCTTCTCAGAATGGTGAGTGTTACTATGCTGCCTTTACTGTGATGGAGCTGGATCATGCTCGCTCTTCATCCTGATCCTCCACCCAGGGCCAGATGCTTGAGTAACTCTATCTACCGAGAGTGGCTATTGGTGAGAAGCAGTCGGCAGTTTCTTTCATAAATTTTACCCTTAGTTTTTTGATGCAAGGGAAACAAAGCATTGTAGTAAGTGTTTTTACTGAAAGTGGCTATCTGGTGAGAAGCTTTCTGCAGCTCATTCATAAATATTTCACTTAGTGTTAACCCTTGGACTGCTGTTGATGAGTTTACTCGACATGCTGCCTGCCGCTCCATGGGTGCTACAGAGTATAGTTGCGGGTGCTGGTTTACCCCTTAGTGCTGTTGATGAGTTCAGTCGCACCAGTTTGCTGGCCCCTGAGCACTTATGATGAGTACAGATTCACCGCTACCTGAGTGCTGATGATGAGGTAACTTGCACAGTGGACTTCCCGCCCCCTGCCTCAGTAGCCTCTCACAGTTCTGGCTGCTAGCTTGTCATCAGAACCTCTGTCTGTTGTGGGCCTAGGCTTCAAACTACAGGTTTGTGTTAATCAGAATTTTCTTTAGTCTTTTTTGCCTATCGTGTTTCACAAAGAAAGTGGCAGACGTGGTTAGTGCACTGAGGAAGAAATCATGGAGATTCTTACAAGGAGCAACAGTGAGGATGAACTATATGATTTTGATGAAAGTTTCAGCTCTTCCACAGAATTGGAAAGCTGTAGTGATAAACCTTCCACGTCAACAAGTGTTTCAATGCAGTCTGGTATTTCAACAAGACATGTTAGTATTTCTGAATCTGAAGACTCAGAAAGTGATGGTGAAATACCTATGAAGAAATCATGTCTTAATGATGAATTTGACTTCAATGAAAATGATGTCATGGGACAGTTTTTTGTTACTTACGAGAATGTTAAATTTCAGTGACAACTCTGCCAATACTGGAGGAGATTAATTATTTAAAATGAGGAACACTGATGACAGAGTTTGTACAGCTTTCCATTGTGCAATTAATCCACATAAGAAACTCTGCAATGATGAAAGTTTGTTATTATTTAAAGGATGCTTATCTTTCACACAATTCATTCCATTGAAACAAGAGTATATTCAGACGAAAAACATTTGTGTTATGTGATTGTAAGACTGTCTGTCTTAGATTTCATTTTTCTACAGGGACATCAACAGAAACTAAGTTCCACAATTTGAGGAAAAGTAGTGATGTAGTGGCTACACTAATAAAACTGTTTTTAGAACGTGGACAATACCCACTACCTCGATAATTGGTACTTAAGCGCAGAAATTTTCCTGGCTTCACATTCATGGGACAAACGCATGTGGCGCTATCCATAAGAACAGATGCAACATGCTGAAAGTTCTGCAGAAACTGAAATGGAAAGACATTAAATTTATTTGCACTAACAAATAAAGTGGTGTGACAAAAGGGAAGTGTGGACATTGACCACATGTAACACCACAGAAATTGTTGACAGGAATATTAGAGAGAAAATTAAGAAACCACAAATCATTGTAGAATATAACTTGAATTTGGTATCAGTTGACCATTCTGATAGGCTGCTTAGCTCTGACAGATGTATACGAAAACCAATGAACTGGTATAAGGAGTTCGTTTTGCACATTCTTGATTTGTGTGTTTTAAATGCTCATGTCCTTCACAGGTCACTAACAGGTAGTACGCTTCTGATAGAGTTCATCGGTCGCTGGTAAGGGAACATCCAGAAATGTATGCATCAGAGTGCAGAAAAGCTGGCAGGGGAAGGTATTCTGATGATAATCCTCAAAGGTTTTTGGGAAGGGATTTTCCAAACAGTATAACAAGTGAGCATTCTTAGTAAAGTAGGCTACTGTCTAGATGCATTGTTTGCTGGAAACAGAAAGTGCATAAAAAAAGCAAGTACGAATGTAAAACTTGCAAGGTGTGTGTCATTCCCAGTTTTGAAAATTACCACACAGAAACAAATTGCCAATTGCAGCACAGAACGAATACAACAATGCTATCAGACAAAAACTTAGAAAATGAAAAAAATATAAAAAAGCAAAAGACAACATAAAGATATAGTTTTAACTTCGCCAGTGCTGGTCCAAAGCCCAGATCAAAAAGAAGGATGGAAAATATATTCATGCAGTATAAAAGAAACTGCTAAATTTACTGTTTATGATTCTGAACCTGCTATATAAGTGAATTTTATGTGCCAACGAAAAGACAGAGGTTTCACAACTTTAAAATGTTGGAAAATCTATTGAGTACTTACGGGCAACAATTAAAAGTGCAGCACAAAAAAAAAAAATTGTTAGGCAGACAGTCATATCCGGCGATTCCTTGTTACACTACCACTGATTACCATCTGCAAAGGACAGCTGCATGTGTGCCTGGATAGAACACTTCACAAAGTGTACCTACTACAGGTAAAGAATCTGATGGCAGATGACAAAGCACTCAGGTTTTTGTATTCTCAGAAACAAATAGTAGACCATGTGAAATTTCCACACACATCACAAAACAAACTTACCAAAGTGAAGTATAAATGTTCTTACCACTGCTTACGGTACATTCCAATGTGTATGTCATTTTCTGCTATTAACAACATAATATGGCATTTTGAACAACGAAAACAGTGTACGGTTATCTGTAATATATGGCTTATTTTTATTCAGTCTTGAGTTAGTACGGTTAGGAACCAATAGAGAAATGCAGACCCTAGTGTTGGGTGAAAACACGATGATCCATGGATCCACCTACTGTGCTGAGAGACCACTCCAGTCGCAGAAACTGAAAGCAACCCTGTTGCTTCCGGACAGTATAGCTAATGGTTGCAACAGCTAGTGCTGGATGGCAGTGAGGGAATTTGATATTCATGTGCAGGATTACTTTGAAAGTGAGAGGTATAATGAAGGACCTATTCTCCCTGTGTCAAATGTAGTGCAACGAACAGCTGATGAGCTTGTTATTGGAACTGCTATAGTGAAACGTGTGACTCAGAGAAAATGCATAGGCCTTGATAGCGGTGAGAAAGACTTCATGCTTAGCAAGCCAGGTAAATGCAGGAAGGGTATGAAGCGAGTGAAAGCCATTGACAATTTTAATCAGTGTGCTATTTGGGCCCATATTTACAATTATTACTGTAAAGGTGAATTACCAACTAGGAAAAAACTTTTTGTTTCACTTCATGAAGCAGGTCTGTTTTCCGGGGGTATGACGTCACCTTCTTAGGTCCTGAATTCCTTAGACTTCAGGTATAAAACATTCAACAATCATAAATTTGCACTGCAGTTTCCTCAGAAAAAATGTGCACTATTGACTTTGACAAAGTCATATTTACAGATCGACTTGAATATTACAAAGTTGTATCATTTATTAAAATCTTACCCTAAAAGAACTTGACAAATACTCGTGTTTCACACATTTGGACTGATGACACAATTTCTTCAGTTCTACGAAAAACACCTGGGAAAGGTGGCAGATTAATTGTTTGCCAGGCTGGAACAAGTTCAGCAGTCATAAACAATGCTTTGTGGGCTTTTGCTTCAAAGTAGTCAGGAGATTTCCACGAAGAAATGAATGCTGCGATCTACATCTCACGGTTTCAGGATAAACTTCTTTGGAACATTCCTCCAGAGTCTATTATAATGATAGATAAAGCACCTTATTTTTCTAACCAGGTGAACAAAGTGCCGACCATGTCAAACAGAAAAGGTGATTTGTTAAGTTGGTTGCAGTGACATAATGTTAATTGCACTGATGAACCAAAAAAGGCAGAGCTGCTTCAGCTTGTTAAGCCCGTAACTGCCATGTGGAGTGGTCCCGCTGTTAGGGGCACCAGTCGTGGATTGTGCGGCCCTTCCTGCTGGAGGTTCGAGTCTTCACTTGTGCATCGGTGTGTGTGTGTGTGTTGTCCTTAGCATAAGTTAGTTTAAGTTGTGTGTAAGCCTAGGAGCCAATGACATCAGCAGTTTGCTCCCTTAGGAATTCAAAAAGCCACAAACTCTTGTATACACGATTGATGATGAAATCAGCTAGAACTGCTGGTCACAAGGTTATTTGTTTGCCACCGTACCATTGCATGTACAATGCGATTGAGTGTCTTTGGGCTCAAGCAAAAGGAAATGTAGCAAGAAATAATAAGCGTGCACCTTTTTCACAAAGCAAGGAGTTAAAATTGCTTCATCGAGCTTCGAGCTGCACAGGGGAGCTGTGCGGCCTGAGACTCCTTGCCATGGTTTGCAAGGTGTTTTGTCCTTGGTGTAAGTTAGTTTAAGTTAGATTAAATAGTGTATAACCCCAGGGACCAATGACCTAAGAAGATTGGTAACATAGGTACTTACCAGAAATTTCGAAACTTTCGTCAGGCTTTGACTGAAGTTCAGTAGATATGTGGTGATTCTACATACGAAAAAAAATATTGAAGGTGCTTGCGAGAGAGGGTGAATTATGGAGACCCACATGAAAAACATTGTTAATCTTGGTGAAGCAGATGGTGGTAAGAGTGCCAGCAGCAGCTCTGAGGACAAGATTTCAGATGATCATGAAATTCCCAGCGCCTGGTCCAACTACAAGAATATTGGCTGTCTCATTTATTGGATTAATGCAGTGCATGGTGAGTACCCAATTCAGTTGTTCTTTCTTAATATTCACATGTAGAAACATGAACTGCCTTCTTATGTCAATTAAGAATTTCAGGAAACTTATTTCAGCATATAACACGAGTATTTGTCAAGTTCTTTTAGGGTAAGATTTTAATAAATGATACAACTTTGTAATATTCTTTGACACTTAACTACCACAGTTTGAAATTGATTCCATGGTGTAATACATGTTACAAGAGTCATCAGTGATAATTTTAGCAAAAGGCTATTAATATGTTTCCCTAACTATTTTCTCTCTGCTATTGCTTTATTTAAGACACACATAAACATGTATGTTGTTGAACTTGTTTATAAAGTTTATTAAACCTATCAAAATGCAGCAGTTTTAACAACTTAAGTTGAACTGATGAACGGAACTGTGCAATTGCACAAGTATCATTAATTAACATTGAAACTATTAAGAATAAATAATATCCCTCGAATCTTGAATTCTATCAAGGTAGCAACTCACTTTGTAGATAAATATCCTGCAGTAATAACACTTCTTGCACATGATATATATAAAAGAGACAAAATAATTTGAAAACTGTCAATAATATTTCCCACCTGCACTACCTTATGTGTCTCACGGAAAAAAATTCCGTGGCGTGAAAATAAAACCAAGTAAATTATTGAGTATCAACTTGGTGACTGCTGTTTTGTTCAGGTGGACAAGCACAGCTATTCAGGCATGTGTTCCAACAAAGCTGAGTACCTGGCACAGGCACTGACTCCATGGGCCCGAGGGGGCCTGAGCCCCCTCAAGAATCGTTTGGGCGGGGAGGAGCAGGAGCAGGGAGCTCTCCCAATAATTTTAGAAAATTATTAGTTACATTATGCTTTTTAAAATCCCAAAATTATGTTGGAATTTATTATTTTCCTTGTTTGCAATAGTTCCCTTTTAAGATAATTCAGTAATGAGTTAAAACAAGTAATTATTATGGTAGTAAGCAGGTTAACTGAAAATGAGGGGTGTGAATCATGCTAGTGTTACGGTTCTGCAGCCACACTTAGTATTTGACCCAGTGTGTGAAATTTTGGGGAAAGGCCGGTGCTGGTAGGCCAGCACTGAGGCTGTGGTGACATCAAAAGGACTGGAGCATAAGTGCCTGGAACTCTCCGCCTTGCGACACTGTGGCGATATATAGCCCACCTTGCTGTCACAGTCATTCAGTGTGGGTAGTGTGATTCAGTGCATGGTGCAGACATGTTTAGTATTCTGACTTTAGTGTCTAGTGGTCTATTTTGTATGACTATATTTTATTCATTTACTTTAATCTCTTAGTGTATTGTGAATTAAATTTGCAATGGATAAATGTGATACCAAAAAGGCACGCTTGGAAGTTGTTGATACTGCAAGTCAACCTCCGACAATTATTGTGTCATCAATTGCTTCATTGTCTCGGGTAAGAACTATTCACACCCGCAACCTGGACAATCTGGTAAGGGAAGGTCATTTCAGATGTCTTAGTTGATCAATTATACATGGCTAGAATATGAAGTATCTACCAAAAAAGTCTTTTGCAAAACCTTCAAATAGGCAGATGCTAAAAATTTATTACAATTTTCTTAAAAAAAGAATGCATTTACTTCAATAGGATTTTCTAGCTGGAAAAAGGCTTTGAAAAAATCCCATCTTCATGAAAATACATTTTATGGACAAATAAGGTGTTCTGAAACTAAATTCTATCACTAACCAAAGTATGACCTCCCAATTCAGTGAACAGTTACACAATAATATGAAGAAAGCTCTTGAGACAAATTTTTAGTACTGTGCAATTCCTATACCAATAAGGACTAGCAATTAGATCACACGAAGACAACATCTCAAATGTTTTCAGTTGTTGGAACTCCGGAAGAATGATGTACCTGAGTTTAAAGATTGCTTAGGGCATTCGGGGTATAAATGGATGTTCCATGATACTCAAATAGAGATTATTGATCTACTAGGAAAGTATGTGTTGAGAAAGTTTATTGGCTTCAATCAAGAAGACTGAACATTCTTCTGTTATGGTTAATGAAACAAGTGATTCTTCAGTTCATGAACAAGTGTCATTTTGTGTTCATACTGTCAATGATTCCTTAATCATCAAAGAAGTCTATTGGCTTGTACGAGACTCTCTTTAGTGCACTCTGTTTAGTATTTTAAAAGATGTTTTTGCTCATCTTGATTTGTCAATGGATAACTTCAGAGGACAGTACTATGATGGTGCCTCGAATATGAGAGGTAAGTTCAAAGGACTAAAAAAGTTATTTTTGGATATACAACCAAAAGCACGGTATATGCACTGCACTGCTCACAGGTTAGACCTGGCAGTTGTAGACAGTCTCCACCATCTTTCATCTATAAGGGATATTATGGCTTTAGCCAAGGACTTAATAAATACCACAGGAAATCCAACAAAATGATGTTACTTTTCAGAAGCATATGATGTGAGAGCGCCATCAACCAAGCTGGTCTATGACCCCTTTGGCCAACTCAAGGGACTATGCGAGCTTCTAGTGTCTTGAATATTGAAAAACTTTGAAGAACTTTTAGAGTTTTTTGAAACATTTTCTGCAGAGGACAAAACAGAGGCAGGTTGCAAATGTGCAGTCTACCTTGAGTCAACGTTACAATTAAAGACTTACTTCTTTTTACGTCTTTATTGCCGCGCAATGAACTCAGTAGAGGATGTCAATGAAAAAATTCAATGCCTTCATCTAATTGTTGCTGATCTGGAAAAAATATGAGGGCTTGATTTGTATACTGAATGGAAGGTGTGATAGTTCTGAACACTTTTGGGAATTGTGTTTAAAAGAAAAACCTTCACAAGTTGATGATCCTTCGCTACCTAGGAATCAAAGTATACCAAAGAAGTATGAAAACAACAAAGCCAGTGCACCACACAGTTTCAAAACCCAAAAGGAATATTGCAAAGCTATTACAATGAAGTATGTGAAATGGTGCAATCTTGCATTACAGAGCAGTTTGCTTCAACTGGACTCACACAGGTCATTGTAGATGGGTTGGAAAAGTGTGCTTGCTTTTAGTAAACAGAGGTGAAACAAATTTGGAAAAATCAACTGAGTTTTTCAAAAATGACCTAGACGTTCAGAGGCAGCACTTACTCTTGAATATGTTATTTGATATCACTAATAAAAAACAACTGGTCTTAAAAAATGTGCTTGATGTAAGAAAGTACGTTACACAAGAGCCTGCAGTTGTAGCAATGTTTTGTGAAGTAGTGAAGTGAATTAAGATTCTCCAAGTAGTTCCAATCACGACAGCAAAATCAGAATGGTCATTTAACACTTTTAGATGTCTGAAGTCATATCTCTAATCAACAAAGGGACAGAAGCGATTGGACAATTTGGCTATACTTCATGCCCACCAAGATGTTATGGATGAATTGGGTATTTCACCAGTCACCAACAACTTTGTATTCAGTAATCCAGTCAGATGGTTGACATTTGCACCTTTATAAAGACACTCTAGCCCTGATAATGGCATTTAGAGCAATATTAAAAATCTTTATAAAATAGAGAATTAAATACATACACAATGTTAAATTTTTAGTTTCTAAATATTAGTACTAGTTTAGTACTGTATTACTATACAACTACAATACTGTATTGATTATTTTCAAATACCTAAATATTTGTAGGGTGTAACACTCAATTAAAACCCACTTTTTACATACTTTTTGACTGAAAGTATTAGGCATACTTTATTAAAGCATTAACTTTGAAATATTGTTTTTATGTAATGAACCCTGAACCTTATTCAAAGTAAGCTTACATTAGCTATTTCACTTATTAATAAAAGTGCTATTACTGTGTGACAGCAATATTTTATGTTTTATTCTTTTAATGATAGTTTAGGATTCATTTAATATAATTTCAGTCTTTTCAGAGCTATATATTCACTGCTCTGTAATAGTCTGTTAGCATGATTATCACTGTAAATTAAATTAGCTTTTTATGGAAATACCGCTGGCACTCATTGCCAATTAGCACAAGCACCAAGGATCATTGTATTTTGGCTCAACTTTAAAAACAGGTTTGCAAGAAAGAACTATTGAGGTAAATCTAATTAATCAAATCGCTTTCACCATAAGCTAAATACAAGATTAAATCCTTAGTGATGGAAAATAGTTTTAACGATTCAGTTTGATTCTGCAGTAATACATCTGCAGAGAAACTATGTAGAGACAGCATTTGTTCTGTATCAGCTGTGAGAGGGCACAGTGCTTTGCCTGCAGTCGTAGTTACTCCAGAAATATTCAGCACCGAGCAGGTGCAGGCACCGAGAGTAGCTAGTGGGTGAGAAGCTTTCTGTAGCTCCTTTCATAAATTTTTCACTTTTTTTTAAACCTGCAGGGAGCTCACAGCTCTTTAGCGGGTTCGTGCTTGGCTTCCACAGGGCCCCAGGCTTTGCAGCATATTTTCCCTTCTGTGCTGCATATCTATCCCCTTGCTCTTATTTTTACCCTCCCTTGGGGAACATGTTTGGGGTACATTTTGGAATATGTTCCACATTTTCGGTGGCTCACATTGGATTAGTCTCACCACTGTGTTTTCATTCCTCTTTCTTTCTTCATTCACCTTCTCCTGTCCGCCTTCCACTTCAGCATCTGAGTTTCCTCTTTTTCTTCTTCCTCCCTGTGTACTCCTGTAGGCTGGCCCATGCATCTGACACATAGCAGGTAACAGGGTAACGTGTATTTCCCAGACTTGGGTCTACAGGTTGGGTTCACACACACCCCTCCAGTGTGTAGGCAAGGCCCAGGGAGGGGTGATTGCCTGAGCAGCTACCTTCCCAAATTGCCGACTGGTCCCTCCATCAGGTGTTCAGTAGGTGTGACCTGAGGCATAAACAGTCACCTAAGGCAGGTGCGCTGCCTTGAGAAGGGGGCCCCCAGTTGGAAGCAGTACATCATCAGAGATGCTGGCAATCATGGAGGATTTAATTGCAATAAGACAATCATCTTCCCAATCATCTACAAAGCCTAAGTGGAATGATCTAACGATTCAAAGACCATCCCAGTTGCACCACAGTTCCTCGTGGTTTCACTTACTGTAGATGGTGAGTCCTTTGCATTGGTAAATCCATTTATTATTTAGAAAGGTGTTAATGCAAATGCTTGCTCTGTGAAGTCCTGCTCTCTTTTATGGAGTGGCACTTTCCTCTTGGAGACTATTTCTGATTCTCAAGCACAAAAACTGCTTGCCACTTCACTTCTCCTCAGCCATCCTGTTAGTTTCAAGCTGCTCTGAATTCTGAATTCTTTCTGTGGTGTTATTTACACTAGGCTGCTTGACAGTGTGACGGAGGCTGAAATCCAAACATACCTGCCTGATCAGTGTGTCACTGCCATCCAATGGGTGATGAAAAGGATAGATGCCTCCATAGTGCTCCCCCCCCCCCCCCCCCACACACACACACACACTTTTTCTCACCTTTATCACAGTCCAACCATACATTCCGAACTCTATACGCTGCTACCAGTGTCATAGTTTCAACCACACTAGCAGTTCTTTTTGGCATCCGGCCAAATGTTCAACTTGTCATATTAATATGCACAAGGGTGATTGTCCACCTCCTTCAGCCTGCTGCATTAACTGCAATGGCGTATGTGCTGCCTCCTTGCAGAATTGTCCCATCCTCCCAGAATTGTCTCATGTATCTCGATAAGGAGGCGATCCAGGAGGTCTGGGAAAAGTGTCTTACGTGGTTGCTCACAAGTTGTTGGCAAGTCAGAAACCTTGCATTCTACCATATGGCACCTACAGTACTGTTCTAGCTACAGCTCACTCCACAGAAGAAGTGGCCAAGCAGACATGCAAATTCAAATTTAGCACCATGGTTGTGAAATCGCCCAGTGGTATTGTAAGGTATCCATCTAATCCTTCAGATGTGCAATGCACCATCAAATGTTCGCCTCGTGGGACAAATACTGCAGCTATACAACCGGCAGCATGGAAAGGACAGAAGGAGTACTCTTGATGTGTTCCTATGTTGCTCCAGCTACCCAACATCCACGTCTTTGTCTGGTAACCAGAAAGATTCAAAGAAGTTAAACAAAGGCAAGCAGTCTTTCCTTCACTGACTCGAAGATCGTCTTTGACGCTGTTGCCACATGATATCCTCGTCAGTCCAATATCTGTGTCACTGGTGCACAACACCAGCCATTTTGTTGCACTGTATTCTACAGGCCAAGAGCAGAAAAATGCCGATGCTCCTGCAGACCTAATGGATTGGGATCCTCCTGCCTTTATGCCCTGAAGCAGAGTGTCTCTGAAGTCTCAGAGTGTCATGAGTATCCTCCAAGGCTTTTCTTCACGGTCTGTTTTGACCTTCCCCCCCCCCCCCCCCCAGGGTCGGCATTCCATCTCATGGGGGAGCCATGCTGCTCATACAGGATGACATTCATAGTCAACCTATCTCCCTGACTTTCTGCCTTCAAGCTGCTGCAGTTCGCCTTTTCCTTCCTTACTTCAAGTTCTCCCTTTGTTCAGTTCACATCCCTCCACCATTTGATATCAACAGGGCAGACTTCCTCTAGCTTATTAGGCAGCTACCCCTCTCCTTTCTGCTGCTCAGTGACTTTAATGCGCACCGTCTCCTTTTGAGTTCTGCCAGAACTTGTCTGAGAGATGGCTGACCTTCTCAATCACCTTAATCTCTTGTGACTTAATACAGGAGCACCCATCTTTCTTTCAAAATCCACACACTCCTATTTCCATTTCAATATACTCTTCTGTGCTGCCCAGCTTGCCCATCTTCTCGAGTGATCCATTCTCTCTTACGCATACTTGAGTGACCATTTCCCATGTGCTACATGTTTACTGACTCCTACCCCATCTATGTGAACACCCAAATGATAGCTTACTAAGACTGACTGGAGGCTTTATTCCTTCCCAGCAACCTTCGACAAACATCATTTCCCCTATTTATGATGACCAGGTGCAATATCTTAAAGATGTTATCCGAACCTGCAGAAAGTTACATACATCGCACTTTCTCTTTACCGCGGCATGTCCCAATCCCTTGATGAACTGAGTCATGCTCAGATGCAATTTGCGCACGGGGACATGCTCTCCACATTTTTAACCATCATCCTATGATAGTAAACTGCATATATTATAAAAAGATGCATGGTCAGTGTCCTTGCATTCCTCAGGATACAAAGAAGCTAGCTGGATTCATTCACTAAGTCTTTTAATAGTTCCACTCCATCTTCTGTAATGTGGGACAACCTCCAATGGCTCTCTGGGACCAACATCCATTCACCAATTCCTGGTCTGACAGTAGCAGACGATGTTATCATGGATCCTACTGCTATCTCCAACACCTTGGGCTGCCATTTTGTGGAGATTTTGAGCTCCTCTCAATATCAGCCTGCATTCCTCCATCAGAAACGATTTGGAGGTGGCTCAGGCGATACCCTTCTCTTCTCAGCATCGTGAGTGATACAATGCTGCCTATGTGGGAGCTAGATCGTGCTCTCAGTTCAAAACATGTAATGTTGAATTTTTACTTTTTTGCATTTTAAAAGTCTACATAGTTTCCAGTTTCAATTCATACATAGTTTATTCAGTTCAGAAGACTAAAATGATTTTTAAAATATTTTTGAATTTTCTTTTGCATGGGTGTGACCCACTGTGGTGCTGTTAAACTGCTGTCAAATCTTGTCCTAATGAATGTAAATGCATATGTGAGAGGAAATGTGTTCTGGCCAACCTGTAATAGTTCAGTGTATATCACTTGCTCGATCATCATATTTTTTTATGTTTATTTACTCTTTTGTAACCCTGAAAATATTCATAGTGAATTCTGTTCATTGAAGTCTCTATTTTATTGAAGGATAATCATGGTGAATCTAAAGTGGCTAGAAATCCTCTGAAGGCTTTTAAGAAAAGAAGAAATGTAGGAAAGCCAATGGTAGATATTATTACCATAAACAATAAATATAATAACGAAGTGTGTGAACCCAACTATCTTGCTTCAACTGCCCATTGCAGTGAAAGTGGAAAAGTAAGTACTTGGCAGAGGAAGCTAGGTTCAGTTAGTGAAAAGTATGAATATTATATGGGAAAATCAGATGTGACTGAAAGATTTGATATGTCAGTTCTCAACTTAATTTTTGCAAACTGTGTAAGATGTACTCAGTGTAGTGAAGTTGGTCTGGAACACATTGTAAAAAAATCATGTAGGACTTGCCAGTGAAATGGAATTGAAGTGTGGTAAGTGAACATACATGACAACTTTCTGGAACAGTGTTTCAATAGCTCAAAATGACGAAAATGGTAGCAAAATCTATGAATACAACATTAATGTGTCTATGCCTTGCATACAATCAATAGGGTGCTACAGTCGGTGCAGTTTTCTGAGGCACAATGAGTCTTCCAAATAGCACTTCAGCAGTAATATCTAAAAATTGTAGATGTCCTCAAAATACAAAGGTACACATGAAATAATTTTGCAGCTAACTATAGTGGCAGTAGTGGAGGAATGGAAGTGGCATGTGTTGGTAGCATATTTCAATGTTTTGTTGCATGTGGTAAAGTGTGATATGTGAATTAATTTGGTGGCAGTGATTCTAAAAGTTTCAGACATCTTCAAGGACTGAACTGGTACGCCAATGATGTAGTGTGGAAATTTGTGTGTATTGGACACATACAGAAACGAATGGGATCAAGACTTTGGTGACTGAAAGCTTCATACAAAAAAACAAAACCTCAGTGATGGCAAAGGATCAGATGGGAAGGGAAGGTTAACTGACAGTGTAACAGACAAAATACAAAACTATTATGTATTTGCTATTAGGCAAAGTACACACAGTTTTGAAGTGAAGATGGCTGTTTGGGTTTTTTCCAACCAATGAAAGTCCCCATCAAAGGAGAAAACAGCTGGTGCAACTACAACCAGGGATTGCTAACTGGTGATGTGCACACCTATAAACATAGTCTGCCTGATATGGTAAAGGGGTGATATAACCTGTTTTCAGAGACTTAGCGGCACCATAACTGTGGAAAAAGTATGCTCACAGAAAAACTCAAAACCCCAATAAAAGTATAAATTAAACTGTGTTTTGGTGCCACATGGTGATCACAAACATGTAACAGACTCAGCATCAAAAGACGAAGTAATTAAAGTATAGCAAGAGGATTGAAATGTTCTGTTAGCGAGAATCAGTGAGCTAGAACAAGAGCTAATCAAATATGTAAGCAGTGAAAAGTGGTGTACCGTAAAAAGCGTGTCGAACACACACAATTTAAAATCGCAACTAAAAATGCACTCATGTTATAATGTATCTACAACGCCAACGGTATCCAGAAAAAGTGCGTCTAAACAAGTAAGTGCAGCTTCAGATAAAGAAACTGTTCTGATGTCAGCTGGTAAAGAGCCAATGCAATGTGTAAGTGTAACTGAAGTCAGTGTTTACACGGCAATCATCGAAAACGAAACTGTAATGAACGATTCCAATAGTGTTCCAGAAGATAAAGCACCTGAACATACGAAACAAAGTTAAGATTTAAGGAATGCAGTATGGAATCCGAAAGTTTTATTAGCGAGTGACAGCCAAGACAGGTACTGCAGAAACATTCTGGAGACAAAACTAGACACAAAATATGACATTCAAAGTTTTATTGAACCAAATGCTCCTATCCGTGAAGTTTTTAATCGAATTGACAAATTAGCAGAAGACTTGAACGCAAGTGATACTCTTACATTAATGGCAGGGTCATACGATACTGGAGACTCCTACAACAACATTGTGGAAAGCTTTGATAATGTGTTATCAAGTGTTCTCCAACTCAGTAACAAGACAAACTTCATTTTGCATCCAGTTCCCAAAAGATTTGACAAAGAACATATAACCGAAGAAATTGATATGTTTAATCATAATTTAGTTCAAACAGTGAATTGCTCAAAATTTTGCAACAAAAGTAGAATATCCATAAACTTTGAAATGGAATGACTGTCTCGTGATAAATTCACATGTCGCAGATTCCACTTGAACAGACAGGGGAAGGAGCAAGTATGCAATAGACTGTCTATGTTAATTAAAATTAACAATTGTACAAACCAGATGCATGTATCCCTGAATCAACCAGTCTACCCAAAGAAATCAATGTTTCACCAAAATAAATACAATGTGAAAACCAGTGCAATAGAAGTGCCTAAAATGGAACAAATGCTACTTGACAAGTGGATTACCATTAGAAGCACCACAGTACATGAAAGGCAGGGCCCAGAATCCAGGGAACTAGCTAGCAAGAAGACACCACCCACACCTCAAATCAAGGAGGATTTTTTACAGCTGACAATAGTAGATGTAAAAAAGAGGTAAGTGGTCTAGCAAGACACAATATAGTCCCTGCTTCATACTTTAAATTGTTCCATCAGAATGTTCAGTCTCTTTCCAATAAAATGAATGAAATACATATCTTGTTAAATGATATGAGTGATATTTCTGTTTTATGCTTTACTGAGCACTGGCTAAATAAAGACATGATAGAACTAGCACACCTACCTCAGTTTAAATTAGCTGCCACATTTTGTAGAGAAGTATGCAGGCATGGTGGTAGATGCATATATGTTCGAGAAGATATAGACTTCACTAACACAACCAAATTTGACAGCTTATCTAAAGAAAGAGACATAGAACTCTCTATAGTAGAACTGGCAACTAGCAATTCTGTAATCATCTGTGTATATAGGTCACCAGATGGTGATAAAAAAGTTTTTTATAATAATATGGAAGAGCTGTTAGAGGACTTCAACACCGTTAAAAAGTATTATCATTTTTGGAGATTTCAATGTTGTAAATTTAAAGAAGAAATCAAAGATGTACTGAAGTCCTTTAACCTAAAACCAACTATAACCAACCCAACTCGTATAACCACTACTTCTGCAACAACCATAGATCAGGTGTTTGTAAATACAGATAAATATTTCTGCAACACACAGACTGCAAACACTGGTTTTAGTGATCACAATGCCCAAATACTAACAATCTCTATTCCAGGAAACATGAAAGCCCAGAAAACTAGTGCTATTGTGAGAAAGTTTAATAATGAAAACATAGATTACTTTTGTTCTCTCTTGAGAAGAGAAATATGGACTGATGTTTACAGTTCAAACAACACAAATGACAAGTTTGATAAATTTATGGCCACATACAAATATTTTTTTGAAATAGCCTTTCCTAAACAAACATCACTTATAAATTCTGTGTACAAACCAAATAAAGGGATCACAACAGGAATAAAAATATCATGCCAGAATAAAAGGAACTTATATCAATACTCAAACCAAACCACAAATCCTGTATTTATCAATTACTTTGAACAATATAAACAAATACTTAGACAAGTTATGACAAAAACAAAGAAAATTGAAAACGACAAACAAATAAATTCCAGGAATAAGACTAAAGACACCTGGAGTATCATAAAAAGAGAAACAGGTACTACATCATTAGCACCCAAAAATATAGAACGTCATGAAAACAACAATAAAATAATCAACCCCACAGTAGTGGCTAATAAATGTAACTACTACTTTTATAATGTAGCACACCACCTGATTACCAAACAATACAACTCACAACCAGACAGCAATACACTCCAGTCAGATACAAAAATTCTTACAAGAATCCTATTCATGTCTCCAACAACACCTGAGGAATTATCTGTCATCATAAAAAGGTTACCCAATAAGTATTCAGCAGGTACTGATAAAATATCGGGTAATATCATCAAAGCAAGTGAGTGGTATATTCCCGAAAAATCTGAAAATGGCAAAAGTGACACCACTGTACAAGAAAGGGGACAAACATGAAGCTGCAAACTATAGGCCTGTATCAGTATTGTCAGGCTTTGGTAAAATTCTTGAAAAACTATTTCTTAGAAGTCTGACAGCCTTTCTAAATAAAGAAAACATAATAAGTGATGCACAACACGGATTCAGAACTGGCAGATCAACACAGTCAGCTATTTATACCTTCTTAAATGAAATTCTAATTGCAGTAGATAATAAGCAACATTTGTCTGGCATATTTCTTGACCTTAGTAAAGCCTTCGATGTAATTGATCATAATACTCTGTTGCAGAAGCTAGGTAACTATGGAATACGAGGCCTGCCAAATAAGTGGATACATTCCTACCTTCATGACCGTCAACGGATCACTCAGATAAAATACAAAGACATAAAAACACAAAAAAATTGTAATTTTTACAGTAATGCACAAAACTATACATATGGAGTTCCTCAAGGATCAGTCCTTGGGCCAATTCTTTTCATTCTTTATGTTAATGATTCGTCAGAAATATAACTAAAGGGACAACAGTACTTTTTGCAGATGACACAAATATCCTAATCAAATCATGTGATGAGGAAAGCCTACAAAAAACAGCTACAGGTATAATACAAAATTTGACACAATGGTTCAGAACAAACAAGCTAATAATAAATAATGAAAAAACAGTGACAGTCAATTTCCACAATTCTCAGAAACTACATCCTGCAAGACCAATTTTTAAAATCGATGGAAAAACTGTATCATCGGTGAGTGATACAAAATTTTTAGGTATACATATTCAGCAAAACCTAAAATGGGAGACACATCTTAACCATGTAAATAAAAAGCAAAACACACTTACGTACGCAGTAATAATCCTTACACAAAATACAAGCTGTGCATCTGTGATCACAATGTACCATGGCAGTATTCAGTCACTGCTGATGTACAGCATTATCTTTTGGGGGAACTCCGTGGGTAGAAACAAAACATTTAGGCTACAGAAAAAGATCGTTAGAATAATAAACCATGCTAAGTACAGAGACTCCTGTAGACCAATATTTAAAAATCTCAATATATTGCCTCTTCCTTGCTTATATATGTATGAAATATTAAATTTCACAAAAGGAAGTATTTTAAAAGATGGAAATATCTTCAAGTATAACAGTGATTACCACCCTCGTGATACTAGGTGGAAGCATTACTTCCATGTCAATACAGTAAGTACAAACATTTGTGAGAGAGGAGTGTATCATACTGGCATACTGTTGTACAATCACATGCCATCCTATTTGCAACAGATGCAAAATTTACAAAAGTTTAAAGTGAAACTGAAAGAGTACTTGCTTGACCACTGCTTCTATTCTGTTTCCGAGTTTTTAGAGTATCAGAAAAGTGTAGTCTAACTGCTCAAATAGTCTTAATAAGTCTATCATTTTATTTAATTATATTGAATTTGTCATCAATATTCAACATGTATTGAATAATTTTAAATTATTTTTCCTTTCAAAATAACAATGTGTATGATGTTGTATATACTGTACCAACCTGACTTCTCCTACATTGTTTGTGCAAAATATGTACCTAAACATGATTTACAGGACCAGTAAAGAAATACAAATACAAATGCATAGCCAAGAATTCACAAGACTGTATTTGTGAGAAAAGGAAACAGTTCACTTTGGTGTGTGTGATGCTGTTGCTACTTTCAATGATGGCAACATTGTAAGGTGCAAAGTATTTCAAAACATAGGAATGAAGGTAGGTTTCAACATGGTATGAATGATGCTTGCCTTAGGTATGTTACATCTTCAGGCTACTGACAGGAAATAGCCTAAAAAAAACAAGCAAGAGAACAGAGAGAAAGCTGCTAGAGGAGTTTGTAGAAGATGAAGGTAATCCATCTTACGAATCTGGAATGCACTAAAAAGGTGATCCAAACTTTGTTGCTCAATTCCTAAAGGTTTTATTTTTTCATATACGTTCCATGTTTTCTCAGGATCTGCCAAGCCATTTTGCTTCAGATTTTCAGGAAATGTAACACAGTCCCTTCCACATAATTTAACACAGTCTCTTTCCAGAAACCTTTATATTTCTTTATATACAAAAAATGGCAAAAAAGTAGAGAAATTTCATTCAAATGGAAGAAATTAATCTCTAACAACTGAACTGAAACTTTTAAAAATTACTCGGTTAAGCCGTACCAATACTCCAATAGATAACCTGCAAAAATTTCAACTTGCTAGGTCAAATACTTTCTGAGTAACCATGTTAAATAAGTGCTGTTTTAACGTTGTAAAGATAGTGCTTTCCAGAGACCCTTAACCCTGTTAAGACATTGATAACTCAGCTGACTCCCGATTTCATTAGTGGTAGCAAAACCTGCAAACATTGAAATGAAAATGTACAGTGGTATCCAAAATAGAAAAGTACGAGGGTTACTCCAAAAGAAATGCACACTATTTTCGTAAAAATACAATTTTCATTCTGCATGAGTGAAAGTTTTACAGTGTGTAGATACATCCTTCCCACTTGATTCCAAACTTAGTTCAACCTGTTCCCGTGAGTGGTGCTGTCACAGCATGTCTTCAAAATGGCTGCTACACTTCATGTTAGTCAGAAGCAACATGCTGTCACAGTATTCCTGTGCTGTGAAAACAAGTCAGTGGGAAACATCCACAAGAGGTTGAAAAAGGTGTATGGGGATGCTGCTGTTGATCGCAGTACAGTTAGTCAATGGGCAAGCAGGTTACGTGATGAAAGCAGGCACGGCAGTATTTAGGATTGTCCCTGCAGTGGCAGGCCTCGTACTGCACACTCTCAAGACAATGTGCAGAGTGTTAACAAAATGGTGACTGCTGACAGATGCATCACAGTGAACGAATTGTCACACTACCTTGGGATAGGGGAAGGAAGTGTTTGCAGAATACTGAAAGTGTTGGCGTTAAGAAAGGTTTGAGCTAGGTGGGTTCCCAGGATGTTGACAGTGGCTCACAAAGAAACAATAAAAACAGTATGCAGAGAACTATTGGAACAGTACAAGAATGGTGGAGATGAATTTTTTGGAAGAATTGTGATGGGTGATGAAACATGGCCCTGTCATTTTTCATCAGAGATGAAGAGGCAATCAATGGAGGGGCATCATGCAAATTCAACAAAGGAGAGGGGGGGGGGGGGGGGATTTCAAAATCTCACCTTCTGCTGGAAAAGTTATGGCTACGGCGTTTTTCGATTCTGAAAGACTCTTGCTTGTGGGCATCATCCCAAGTGGAACCACCATAAATTCTGATGCATATGTAATGACACTGAAGAAACTTCAAGCTCGACATAGTCGTGTTAGATCACATTGGCAAAAGCAGGCTGTTTTCTGTTGCATGACAATGCACGGCCACCTGTTAGTAAAAGAACCATGGAAGATCACAAAACTCGGATGGATAACACTGAACACCCGCCTTACAGTCTGACCTGGCTCCATGTGACTGTCATCTCTTTGGGAAACTGAAAGACTCTCTTCATGGAACAATGTTTGAAGATGATGATGATGGAGGATGATGATGATGATGGAGGATGATGATGATGATGGAGGATGATGATGATGATGACGATGATGATTTCCTTGTGCCTTGTGCATGCCGCCAAACAGTGGAGCCAACAGGTTGGTCCAGAATTTTACCATGTGGGTATACAGACGCTGATTCCAAGATGGCGTAAGGCAGTTGAGAGGGGTGGAAATTATGTGGAGAAATGAAAATATTCTTCCTAAAGGATGTATCTACACACTGTAAAACTTTCAAACATGTAGAATATAAGATGGGTTTTAAAAAAATAGTGTGCCTTTCTTTTGGAGTGACCTTCATACATAGTTCAAGCATTTAACACTGTGATTAGGAAGAACCAGAATTTCATACAAAAATGAATTTAAATTCAGTCTGCTATTAAATCGCTGTGGTTGGCAGCAGTCAAAATCATGAACCTTTACCAATATCTATCCAGTTTTATTAAGAATGAAACTCCTCCAGCTGTATTTAAGATTTTATATTTATTGGGCTACTAGATTCGACATTGCACCAACGCTATCTTCAGGCACTATATAACAACAGCATGCATAAAACTAACAATGTCAGACATCAGTAGTGTGAGCTAGTGTACAAAATAAATATCTTATAAACATATTATAAATATGATGAATTGATTAAAAGTAGTTACATTTTGTTCATAAATAAGTGAATAGTCAATATATTTAAACTGGTAATTTTATACAAGAACGGGTTTATAAGGGTAGGTGAAATAATTGAGTATTACGGTGTAGTGATGATATGAATGTTAGACTTTGGTCACCCAAGTAAGTGGGTGACAAGGCATTTCAATGATTGTTGTTAACTTATGTCAACTCTTGACTGGATTATGTATAACAATATGAGAGTTATACTTTGTGTACCTTATGCTGTACTCTTCTTCAGTAATTAGTTATTAGAGGAACTAAAAGTATTTTAGATATGTGACATGCTGCTTTGATTGACAACACCCTGTTTACTTCTATTTGGAGCATTGTTATGTACTTCATTGTTCTTTTACATTAGATTACCTTAGTCCTGGGTCATGGCCTTAGTGAGGCACCGACATTGAAACGGTACGTTTTGGTGGCATGTTAGCTTAAGTTTCTCTTGTTGGAATGAGTAGATTAATTAATTGACTCATATGCGTTTATTTTACACCATTGAACACCTTTTAATATATTAACTGGGTTCCAAACCATTCTTCCAGTTCCTCCTCACTTGAGTTTCATATCGTTATGAATGATGATGCCCCCCTGCGGGTTTGGGCATTAGAATAGGCCCGTGGTATTCCTGCCTGTCGTAAGAGGCGACTAAAAGGAGTCTCACATGTTTCGGCCTTATGTGATGATCCCCTCTCGGGTTTGACCTCCATCTTTCTAAATTATTCCGAAGAGCGAGCCAATTGGGGAAGGGCGCCTTACGTGGTGCACTGTATCCATCGTGCATTGAGACCTTTAGCCGGCTTTTTCGTCGTTGCAATGGTGTCCCACTCGTTTTCCATCTCTTGGGCGAGGATATGTCCCTGGGTGCGATTCCCACGCTGCACTCCGCAGTGTTTCTTTTAACTGCGACGACGACCTTGGACAGTTTTGCACCTAAGATCCAGCACGGTAGCCAGTCCGTTGTGGTGGGGCCGCCATGTACCCTCTTGGTTGTAGCCCCCTGACAACACAGGGATCGCTCTACTGATGCCTGCGCCGTTAACTCCCCACGTATGCCAAGGAGTAGATGCCCGTCTCCCTGGGGCATCAGGACTCCCGGCAATGGACATCCTGCCAGGTGGCTATTGCTGCGGCTGGGTGGCTCCCGTGGGGAGGGCCCTTGGTCGGAGTAGGTGGCATCAGGGCGGATGACCCGCAATGAAGCGTGGTACATCATCTCTCGCTGGCGGCCAGCCGCCAGCAGTCTCTAAGCGTTCTCGGCTCAATTTAATGCTGAAAAGTACAATCCAAAAACGTTCCCCTCTCTGGCCACGCCGTGGGAGGAGCGTAAGTCTCAGGATGGAGGTAATAGTTATTCGCCCCGATTCTTAGTTTGTATGAGAGCTGATGGGGAGTCTTTTCTCTCCACAAAGCCTCAGTTCTTCGTCGAGCATTTAGAGGACAAGTTTGGGGAGGTGGAGGGCTTGTCAAAAATGCGCTCTGGATCGGTCCTGATCCAAACGGCATCCTCTGCCCAGTCACGACGGTTGCTTGCTTGTGACAAGTTGGGGGATGTTGCTGTTACGATCACGCTGCATAAGAGTTTAAATATGGTTCAGGGAGTTATTTACCATAAGGACCTTCTTTTGCAGTCTGATGACGAGCTGCACGCCAACTTAGAGCACAGGGGTGTACATTTCGTCCGGCGCGTTCATCGGGGTCCGAAGGAAAATCAGATAGCTACCGGTGCCTTCATCTTGGCCTTCGAGGGTGATACGTTACCGGAAAAGGTCAAGGTGATGGTCTACCGATGTGACGTCAGGCCCTATATTCCTCCCCCGATGCGGTGCTTCAAGTGCTGGAAGTTCGGCCATATGTCTTCCCGCTGCACTTCCAGCCTCACATGTCGAGATTGCAGACGCCCGTCTCATCCCGATACTCCATGTGCCCCGCCTCCCATCTGTGTCAACTGCGGGAAGCACCATTCACCTTGCTCGCCTGACTGCACAGTCTTTCAGAAAGAGCGCAAAATTATGGAATATAAGACCCTGGACCGGCTGACCTATACTGAGGCCAAAAGGAAATATGACAGACTCCATCCTGTGAGAATGACATCTTCTTATGCAGCTGCTACGACAACTGTGCTAGCCCCATCAGTTTCGAGACTTCTAGCCAGCTCGATAAGCAGTAAGACTCCTCCTGCCCCCTTGCCTGTGGGGGGCTCTACCCAACCGGTTGCTCCTGCACCACCTACCTCAGGAGCAACCTCCTCCCACCCGTCGGGGACGTCCGTCCCCACTTCTCAGCCGGAGAAGCGTCTAACTTCTTCGGCTACTCTCGCCCGTAAGAGTTCCCTTGGGACCCTCCCTTCCCAGGGTTCCACCAGCGGGAAGGATGACGGCCGCCAGTGGCATAAGTCCTCACCAGCGGCCGGGCGTAGGGCTTCACGATCCTCCTCTGTCCCGGAGACTGAATCGGTGAAGCCTTCCCAGCCGGTGCAACCCAAGGTTCAGCGAGAGAAGTCCAAGAGAAAGACCTCTAAGACCAAAGAACTTGCGGTGGCGCCAACCCCACCGCACCTTTCGCGCTCTGCGTCTGAGGATGCAGTCGAGATTCTAGCGTCCGCTGAGGACCTTGATCTCGCTGGTCCCTCAGACACCATGGATGCCTCTCGTACAGGTACTGAATCGGTGGCAGTGAGTGAACAAGCTGCGTAAATTGCCTTCCCAGTCCTTTCACGCTTTTCTCAGCCATGGACAATATCACCCTCCAGTGTAACTGCGGCGGTTTTTTCCACCATCTAGCTGAGCTCCAACAACTTATCAGCCTTCACCCTTTCTTCTGCATTGCTCTTCAGGAAACTTGGTTTCCAGCAATGCGAACCCCCGCCCTCCATGGCTATCGGGGTTATTATCAGAACCGGGCAGCATATGAAAGGGTGTCGGGTGGCGTCTGCCTCTATGTCCTTCACACTCTGCACAGCGAGTCTGTCCCTCTCCACACACCTTTAGAGGCTGTCGCTGTTCAGGTGTGGACGCCACAGGCTGTTACCGTCTGCAGTCTTTACCTTCCACCGGATGGTGATGTCTCGCAGCATGTCCTGGCTGCGCTGATAGCCCAATTGCCGCCACCTTTGTTGCTATTGGGCGACTTCAACGCCCATAACCCTCTGTGGGGTGGGTCAGTGGCAACAGGTCGAGGCGCCATCGTTGAGCATTTATTGTCGCAGCTCGATCTCTCGATTTTAAATGATGGTGCCTTCACACACTTCAGTGTGGCGCATGGCACAAACTCCGCCATTGAACTTTCAATATGTAGCCCTAGCCTCTTACCGTCTGTCCAATGGAGTGTGCATGACGACCTGTGTGGTAGTGACCACTTTCCGATCTTTCTGTCACTACCACAGCATCACTCTTCTGGGCGCCCTAGCTGATGGGCTATGAATAAGGCTGACTGGGACTTGTTCTCCTCCACTGCCGCTCTTGAGTCTCTCTCTAATGATGACATTGATGCGGTGGTTC
This sequence comes from Schistocerca cancellata, assembly GCF_023864275.1. Lineage (NCBI taxonomy): Eukaryota > Metazoa > Arthropoda > Insecta > Orthoptera > Acrididae > Schistocerca > Schistocerca cancellata. The sequence goes on along the minus strand of NC_064635.1, from coordinate 97,772,816 downwards.
AATCGGTCACCACCGGCATCGTTACTGCCGCCGAATCTGCCATTCCCCGTTCTTCTGGGTCCCCTCGGCGGAAGGCTATGCCTTGGTGGTCGCCTGAGATCGCTGAAGCGATTAAAGATCGCCGGCGGGCGCTCCAGCGTCACAAGCGACATCCCTCCTTAGACCACCTTATCGCCTTCAAACGGCTGTGTGCGCGGGCCCGCCTCCTTATCCGCCAAGGCAAGGAGTGCTGGGAGCGGTATGTGTCCACCATTGGCCTCCATGTCACTCCTTCGCAGGTCTGGGCCAAGATTCGACGCGTCTACGGCTATCGGACCCCTGCCAGCGTCCCTGCGCTCTCACTGAATGGAGCAGTTTGTACTGACTCCGATGTCATTGCCAATCGCTTAGCAGAGCATTTTGCTATGAGTTCCGCTTCTGCGAAATACCCCCTGGCCTTCCGCTCCATTAAAGAGCGGATGGAACGTCGGAGCCTTTCGTTTCGCACCAACCACCCAGAATCTTACAATGCTCCATTCAGTGAGTGGGAATTTCGCAGTGCCCTAGCTGCTTGCCCTGATACCGCTCCTGGGCCAGATGGCATCCACTGTCAGATGCTGAAACACCTTTCAGTGGACTTCCAGCGGCGCCTTCTCGATCTTTACAACCGTCTTTGGGTCGAGGGGGTGTTTCCGTCGCAATGGCAGGAAGGCGTTGTCATCCCCGTTTTGAAACCTGGAAAGACCCCTCTGTAGGTGGACAGCTACCGCCCCATTAGCCTCACCAACGTTCTTTGTAAGCTTCTCGAACGGATGGTGAGCCGGCGCTTAAATTGGGTACTGGAGTCTCGGGGCCTTCTGGCTCCATCTCAGGGTGGGTTCCGGAAAGGCCGCTCCGCCGCCGACAATCTGGTGAGCCTGGAGTCGGCCATCCGTACTGCCTTTGCCCGCCGTCAGCACCTGGTCGCTGTCTTTTTCGACATGCGGAAGGCGTACGATACGACATGGCGTCATCACATCCTTTCTACGCTTCATGGATGGGGTCTTCGGGGCCCTCTGCCGATCTTTATCCGCAATTTCCTGTCGTATCGTACCTTCCGCGTGCAAGTCGCAGCCTCCTATAGTTCCCCCCACGTCCAGGAGAACGGTGTGCCACAGGGTTCTGTTTTAAGTGTCTGCCTGTTTTTAATAGCCATTAACGGGCTCGCTGCGGCTGTGGGAAATTCTGTCTCTGCTTCCCTGTATGCTGACGACTTCTGCCTTTATTACAGCTCTACTGGCATTGCAGCTGTTGAACGTCAGCTATCCGTAAGGCGCAGTCTTGGGCTGTAGCGCATGGGTTTCAGTTTTTGGCAGCCAAGACCCACGTTATGCATTTCTGCCGGCGCCGAACAGTCCATCCTGAGCCGCGGCTTTATCTTGCTGACGAACTCCTTGCTGTGGTGGAGACCCACAGGTTTTTGGTGGTGGTTTTCGATGCCCGGTTGACTTGGCTGCCTCATATCCAGCAGCTTAAACAGACGTGTTGGCGGCATCTAAACGCTCTGAGATGCTTGAGCCACACCCGCTGGGGCGCCGACCGCTCTATCCTGTTGCGGCTCTACCAGGCATTAATCCAGTCCCGTCTGGATTATGGGAGCCTGGCTTATGGCTCAGCATCCCCATCTGCGTTACGGGTGCTGGACCCAATTCTCCACAGCGGGATACGCCTGGCCACTGGTGCTTTCCGCACCAGACCTGTGGACAGCGTACTAGTGGAGGCAGGTGTACCTCCACTGCGGTTCCGGCGCCAACGTTTGCTAGCCGCTTATGCTGCCCATGTTCTAAGCTTGCCCGGGCATCCAAATTATCATGTCCTGTTCCCGCAGTCAGTTGTCCATCTGCCAGACAGTCGGCCCCGGTCGGGTTGTCCGATCGCCGTACGCATCAAGGAGCTTCTCTGTGGGCGTGGGTTTTTCCCTGTTCCACCTCCTTTCCAGGCGCCTCTGCGTACACCCCCATGGTGTGTTCCTCGCCCTTGCCTTCGGCTCGACTTGGCACAGGGCTCGAAGGACTCGGTCCCTCCAGAGGCCTTCTGCCGCCGCTTTTATTCCATCCTGGCCACGTATCAGGGCTCTGGAATTGTTTACACCGACGGTTCGATGGTTGCTGGTCGTGTCGGGTATGCGCTAACTCTAGGGGACCATTCCGAACAACGGTCCTTGGTGGCTGGCTGCAGCGTTTACACTGCTGAGCTAGTCGCCATCTTTCGAGCCCTAGAGTATATCCTCCCCTGCTCAGGTGAGTCCTTCGTTATCTGTAGCGATTCCCTGAGCGGTTTACGAGCTCTCGACCAGTGTTTTCCTTGTTCTCGTCTGGTGATGGCTATCCATGAGTCCTTGCATACTCTTGTGCGTTGCGGCCGCTCTGTGGTCTTTGTGTGGACCCCCGGTCATGTCGGTATCCCGGGCAATGAACATGTTGGCCGCCTGGTGAAAGAGGCCACGAGTAAACCATCTCTGGATGTTGGCCTCCCAGAGGCTGATTTGCGGGCAGTCCTCCGCCGAAAAGTTTTTGCGCTTTGGGACGCTGAATGGCGCGATCGGACTACACCCAATAAACTCCGTGCCATTAAGGAGACGACGACTGTGTGGCGGTCCTCCATGCGAGCCAACCGCAGGGACTCAGTCGTCCTTTGTCGGCTCCGCATTGGCCACTCCCGGCTAACACACAGTTATTTACTGCGCCGGGAGGACCCTCCTGTATGTCGCTGCGGGGCGGCTTTGATGGTGGCCCACATTCTGGTGGCCTGCCCCCTTTTAGCTGTGGTCAGGCAGACATTTGCGCTGCCTGATACGCTCCCTGCCGTTTTATCTGATGACCCTGTTATGGCTGCCTTAGTTTTACGTTTTATTAGGGCAGGGAGTTTTTATTCTTTCATCTGAGTGTTTGTTTTATTTTATTTTTTGTGTTGATTCTGGCCTTTGGCCTATGATTTTAAACTGATCTTTTAATGTGTTTCTAAGTGGTTGGCTTTTCCTTTTTTATTTCTATTGTCAGCCAACCACTGTCACACTCTGTGTGGTTTTAGTTCGTTTTGTCTTGTCCTTGTCTTGGTTTCTGTTGTTCTGTATCGTCTGTGATCTATTCTGTTCCTCTTTTTTATTCTCTGTGGGTGTTCTTTGTATTTGGAAAAAGGGACCGATGACTGTAGCAGTCTGGTCCCTTTCATCCCCCAAACCAACCAACCAGTGATGATGTTTCAGTAACCTGTTCCACTTTGTTACTTTATAGTGATGATGATACAGTGTTATGCAAACTTAAATACTTTCCACCTTTCCCACAATTCACTATTTATAAACAGTGGAATCAAACTCAGAATGTGATTTTCACTCTGCAGTGGAGTGTGCGCTGATATGAAATTTCCTGGCAGATTAAAACTGTGTGCCGGACCAAGACTCGAACTCGGGACGTTTGCCTTCTGCGGGCAAGTGCAAGAGCACTTGCCTGCGAAAGACAAAGGTCCCGATTTCAAGTCTCGGTCCAGCACACAGCTTTAATCTGCCAAGAAGTTTCAATGGAATCATACCTTACGTATGTCACATTGGCAATGCATATTTTCCTTCCCGTTAGTTAAACTATACACACAAAGAAGAGTTTTAGGGTATTCTTATTTGCTTTTAACACAATTTTAGTACTGTTTTATGCCTATATTATTCTCTCTAAGAGTAATGGCACATCACCCAGACTTATATACACCCCCATTTTTATTCTAATGTCTGGTATTGATCTGTAACAGAAATAACTGTGCATATTTAACATCATTTATACCATAAAAATTGTTAATGTCAAGGTAAATTGCATCTTAGTGAAAATGAATTAAATGTAACTAATTTTAATGAATTCATCCTGTATATAATACATTTATAATACATTTATTTTGTACACTAGCTCAGAGACTACTGATGTCTCACATTGTTTGTTTTATGTATGGTGTTGTTACATAGGGCCTTAAGATGATGTTGATGCAACACTGAAGCTAGTAGCCAATATAAAGTCTTACGTACAGCTGGAGGAATTTCATTTTTAATAAAAATTATACCAGCTGTGCCCCACCTTCATCCAGTTTAAATATTGATGTACGAAGAATATCTGAACTACTGGGCTGAGCAACAAGCCAATGTGACAAACCACTGCCACCTATGTTAGAGGCAGCCACAGGTGGAGTATAAAGCCTTGATTACTGTTTAGCTCCATGTGAGCAAATACGTACTCATCTGATGATCAGTAATAGCCAGGAACCTCTCTCTCTCTCTCTCTCTCTCTCTCTCTCTCTCTCTCTCTCTCTCTCTCTCTCTCTCTCTGTGGTTCCCCCCCCCCCCCCCCCCCCCCCGGGTTGCAGTGGGGGGGGGGGGGGGAAAATGTCTCTGGACAGGTGCCCGTATCTCAGCAGAGTGCTGCCCCCTCCCCCAGAAATGCCATTGACTCAGTTATCTGCTAATTAAAATTCCACTAATTGAGCCTCTGTAGACAGGAAACTATTGACTGTATGGGTACCCAACATTATAGGAATAACGTTCAGACTGAGCACTGCAGGGTTTGTGTTGCTGGTTGTGTATCGTGACGTGCGTTATTTCTCTTAAACAAAATTTTTGTTGTACAATCAACCATTTTTCATGGGGATCCCCTCAGGTAGCGGAAGTTTAATTATAACCACCATATACAATATAAAAATGTAGAGTCCCAACCTACTTCCAGGGTGCAAGCAAGAAATTGCTCCTACGTATGTCGATGGCTGTCCATGAGTGGTAATTCCCTGCATCATCCTTACGGAGAAGTACTCAATGTAGTAACAATTTTGTTCTTAACTCAACCAGCCATGATTTTGGTAAAATTCATTGGTGTTGTATAGAGTCGAGTGTCTTCCTGGAGTCGAAGAATACTGTATCCACATCAGTGCCTCAAACTGTGGCTTTTTGTGTGAAAAAAGCAAAGTTTTATTTTTGTGTGATTGCTGTTTTTGCAGTCCATACCAGTTAGAACCTAGGACATAATTCTGGTTGATACACTTCATTGTGTTTGATTTCAGAATACAGGGTATTTCAAGAAGTACCAACTGAGCAAAAAAAAAAAAAAAAACATAGCTATTATGTTATTTGAGATGTGTCCATGAATAACACACTGTTGGAAAAATCAAACTCTTGAGTTTTGCATGGCTCCCACTAGGTAGCAGCACTGTGCATCCACTTAAGTTCTAGTAAAAATGGTGTGCAGTGGCAGTATGTAATAACTGTTTAGCATGGCTTTCATACTAGGTATGGTGTGGATCCTCCTACAGCACAAAGCATTAGATGATGGCATGAACAATTCTGAGAAACAGGTTGTTTGTGCAAAGGCAAATCCCTGGGCCAGCCCCAAGTGTCTGACATGGCCATTGAATGCATCTGCCATAGTTTCACAAAGAGTCAGCAAAAATGTGTTCACCATGTAGCTCGACAGTTCAACATGCCCTCGATGTCCATCTGGCTTGTGTTGCGAGGACGCTTACACATGAAACAGTACAAAATTCAGCTACTGCAAGCTCTTTATGAAGGCGCAAACAAAAACATTCTGTAATTTCATTCTTGGCAAGATGGAGGATGACAGTTTCCTTCCATGTCTAGTGTTCAGTGACGGGGCAACATTTAATGTAAATGGGAAGGTTAACCATCGTTATGGGAGAATATCAGGTATGGAATGAAAAGGTGTCTGGTCCAGTTTTCTTTGCTGAGAACACTGTTACAGGTAGCACACATCTCGATATGCTTCAGAATTTTTTTTTCTTTTTTTCCCACAGTTGGAGACTGGTTTAAATGGCTTCATTTACCTACAGGATGGGGCTTCGCCATGCTGGCAACTGGAACTGAGGGAATTTTTCAATCAAAGGATTATTCAATGATGGATTGGTTGCACTGGACCAAATGATTCGGCCTTATATTACTGGCCTCCAAGTTCACTGGACCTGACCAAATGTGATTATTTCTTGGGGGGAGGGGGGGGGGTTATAAAAACTCTGTTTATGTTCCTCCCTTACCAACAACAATGAGTGAACTGAGACGTCCCGTAATAGCAGCTGTTGAAGCTGTAACCCAAGACATGCTCACTGCAGTGTGGGAATGGTTTGAATACTGCATTGACATATGACATGAATTTCAAGGGGGGCATATTGAAGACCTATAAAAAGATATGAGAAAACATTTTGAGTTTTCTGTTCATCAAAAAGCAACTCATTGTATATGTTTATTAGTTTCAGAAATATAGGCATGCCAAAGCAGATGAATCTTTTTGATACACCCTATATATTCTAGTATTCTGTAATGGATGGGAATCAGTGACATGAAATTAGGTTTGTGGTTCACTTTTGGTAGCCTCCTCCTAGGTGGGTAAACTTCTTTCCAGCCACTGGCCACATTTTTTTCCTTGAGAGATCAACAATATACCATATTAGAATTAACATGGGAGCAATCTCTGCTGTATGTTGTGTATAGAATAATGGAGATTCATTTGGGGCCCAAATCACTTCTCAGGTTTAGGGATTTTTAGCTGTTTCTAAATGCCACTGACACAAATAACTGAATCACTCATTTTTGCAGTGGTGTGAGAAGTTTGGCAGTTCATCACCTTCCTTCGAAAAGGAACACTGGGAAATGCACCAGTGCATTTCTGCTTTCCTTTTCTACCAATTTAACAAAGACCAATAATAGGGGAAAAATCAGGTAGTCACAAATATTTGTACAGTGACAGGAAGGAGTGTCGTGGACAACATACTAAGAATCCCCACTGGTGCTGTGCTGTGCTGTGCAGTGTGGTGGTGGTGGTGGTGGTGGTGGTGGTGGTGGTGGTGGTGGGAGTTTAAAGGTAACTTTATATGTTTTTTCTCAAACACATCAAAAACCACAATTTCTGGCAGATACAATTCCCAGTACACAATTAAATTACATTCAATATTCTACAATAAGGTACTCCCTAGGATTACTACTGCCTTCGTTGCAGGCATTAGAAAAATGGCAAATTATTAAAAATAGCATTTAAGGGGTATAAAAGATGTAACTATTAAATGAAGTGGTTTAGGAACAAATATTAAATGTGTGTACCAGTGCAGTGAAGTCATATTCAGAGAAAAATTGTCTTTTGTGGGTGTAACAGGATGTATCAGTGCAAGGGGAGGCAGGTGTCCATATTGGGGTTGTGCAGTTCCCTGTTCCGTAGACCCGCACATAGGCAAAATCTATATAAATCTCTGCCACTCCTCTGTCCTGTCAAAGGGTAATTGATTATCAGTCATCCTGTATGGCAGCTGCAATATTCTTCCAGGAAATGCGACTTCCCACATTAAAAGTGTTGTTCTTGTATGTTTACAGACAGACTATACCCCCCCAGAATTTCCTCTCCATTCCCCTTCATGCGTAGGCAAAATAACTTGACAGAGGTTACGCTTGTATACTGGAGCCATTTTCAGTTTATCAAGTAAGTACTCATTTGCAATTGTTAAGTGAGTTGTCGTGTATAAATGCCTGACAGCTGTCTACCACACTGAAGAACCTGCACAAAGTGTAATGTGCCATCTATACTTATTAGACAAAGTCAATTTTGTGGCTCCTTTCACTGCCTGGAATACTTTCTGCAGTGTGAGGGGTGTCGAATGCATCACACCGCCCTTAACTTTCTGAACAAACGACGAGGTCCAGAAGGTGAAATTCTTGCCTGCATCAGGTCACCCAGGTGATTTAGAACTTAATGTATGTTGACATAATTCAAAGAACACATTACAGTAGATTACTGTTTTCAGCTCATTCTGTGAGTACCAGCAATTATGCTTAAGAGAACAGGACATGAAATGCTGGGAAAGTATGTAAACCTAAAAGAGCAGCACCTGCTGCACAGGATGAAGGAGAATCAACATAACAGTGTGCAGCAATTTACGTGGATCCTGCGAGTAGCATTTTTTGTGCTGCTATTGACAAACTCATTCATGTGTACTGTGTAGTGCCAATGCACTTTGTGGAAATTAAATAAGCCTGGACACCTCTGCACAGTGTCGCTGGTGATTTGTAGCAATAGCTGTGGAGTGTAGATACAGCTCAGTGAGATGACCTGTACTTGCTTCTTGTGATGTAGTTGGGTAGCTAGATTAGGGAATCACCTGCTTGACCTTAAATCTGAAGGCCTGCAAATGTGTGAACTGCATGCCCACAGTCCGGCAGCATACTTCTCCTCACACTACCACCTTCCCACTTCTCTGCCTCCACCCTTTTACACCCCCAGAACACGATACATTTCCCTTAACCTTTTCACTGCTGTGGGCACGTATACACATCCTGAAATGTCATTTCCTAGTTTCGATGGATGTGTGTACGTACACCACTCAGGTTCTCCTACAGTGCTGTTGATCTCTGAATGTCTCCTACGCTGCTCTTGCCTCACTCTTGTGGTTGAGCTACTTCTGTACCTCAGAAATAGGAGAGTTAAAATTATTGATTGTACAACATATGTGCCTCATTGTGTGATACCATTTGCAAAAAAACTTGTTTCAATAATATCTCAAATCATTTGAGACAAGATGTCTTTTAGAACCACACGATTCACGATGTACGAGGACACGAGTGGGCATGTCACGTGCGGCAGTCTTCTGGGTATAAAACTTGATAACTAGATAACAAAAAGATATCTCCTCTGAGTTTTAAATAAAATCTCATTATATTATCTGCATTTCATTCCCTACAATGTATGAGCTAAAACCAGTTGTGCAAAAAAGCTTATGCCATGTATTTTTACTTCTGTGAATTCTTTAAAATTCTGTGAATTTGTTGCAGCACAGTAAGTATGATAGAAAATGAAAAGGAACACAGTTCTTCATGGAGTGAAGATGTCAGACTGTGAGATGTAAAAAAGTCAATTTTTTTTTTTTTTAAAGATTGGATAAGTATTTCATATCAGCCAGAATGCCTTCTCTCAGCAAGGGCACCAGCATCTGGCAAGCAGTACAGCCAAAGCAAATGTTGTCTTGGCACGGAATGCAGAGGACACATCTCTAACAGTGAAGGGGTTAATATGCTCCACTGCACTTTGATGGCACATTTTAAATATTTGTTCCAAAATCCACTTCATTAAATGATAAACATTAATTTTTTACCATCAGAACATTCTACTGAGTTCACAAGTAAATCAAGTGAAGATAATTGCACCTGTTTCAGGTCTTAATTTACGATTTTTTGTCATCCTTTGCAGCATCTGAAGATGGCCTTTCAAGTCTGAAATCAGTTACAGTTGTTTCATAAAGCGATTCTGCCAAAAATGAAAAAAAATACCTTACTAACATCAATTGTCTGGAACTTTTCCGTCCCCCACTATGTGGAAACTGTTAATCCTAGACAAAAATGAAAAGGACCTTTGTTTTTATCAAATTTAATGTAGTTTTTTTGTTCTGGAAAGTATGTTCATTAGAAGTAGAGTTATGTAAGAAAAATATAGGAAAGTAAACTTTTTTTTAGTATAGATGCTGTTTATAAACACTCTCTTCTAGTATAGTAGAAAATTTTGTGGGTGCACAAATTTTCCCCTAATTTTTCTTTGGTGACTGGACTATACCCTAAAATATAATTTCTGTGTAATCCGTTAATGTATGTGTGCTAACTATGTTGCCACTGTTGTCATTACCATATGACCAGAATTTGTCTCTTCATGAGAAATCATTAATTATGTTCTGCTACAGTGGTCACAGAAGGTCCCCCATGCCACTAACCATGGTCCTTGCCTAGGCTGTGTGACTTAGGTGGGTTGCCGAATGAGGACAGTGCCATTTCAAGTAGTTGCAGGAACAACAGTCAGCATGATTGAATGATGTGGTCTTGTAAAATCAGCCTGCATGCCCTTGGCATTCTGATACTGCACGTTTCTGAAAGCAAGGGGAAATTAGAGCCAACACTTTTCTTGTGAGCATTCAGGTCTACTGCATGACTTAATGATAGGGCAGCCAATTGATGAAATATTCTGCAGGTAAAATAGTCGTACCCCCCCCCCCCCCCCCACCATCAAAAAAAAAAAAAAATAAATAAATAAATAAAAAAATAAATAAAATAAAAAAATATATTTCCAGGTGGGCACTGCTCAGGAGGATATTGTATTGAGGAATCATGGAACTGTCATTCTAAGAGTCAGCATCTGGATTGATAGGGCCTTCATTCAGGTTGCAAGGTGACAGAATTTCAAAATGGAAATCAGGGTTATGTTAAAGCTAGAAGTAATGGGAACTAGTGAAGTGCTGTGTGGAGGAGGATCAGACTGACTTTTGGTCATGTTGGTTCAGAGTTTATCAGCGCACAATTAAATAATGATAGTCCAGAAATAGGATTAACCCCTTCAGATACACTAGTAGAAAAATACCTTTATCTATCTTTAGCAATATTTCCATTACTTTGAATCATTCAACCAACAAGGTTAATAAAACATTATTTTCAAAAATTAATGGCCAGATTACCCAAAAAAAAAAAAAAAACTGTATGTTGTATGTGACAGTTGCATTCGAGGCAAGCACCTGATAAAAATGGAAGTGGGTAATATACTGGTTTTATATCTTGTAATCTAGTAGTGAAAAGGAGACTAATACAGTATTTAATTACAGCATGGTATGTGGAAAAGTTGTTATACATTCATATACTGAATGATGTGTTCTTTTTAGCATAATGAAGAAAAGACATCTTAATTGATATTCTAAAAAGTACATGTAATTCTTTAGCTGTTGTGTTTATTGAGTTGCCTGTAGGTATGAATGACATCTCATTCGTACAGATAGAGATGAGTTCAGACCTGTCCGTGCTGATCTATTTTAGGAAGTACTGGTGTGGTTAATTGACCATTTCTTCCCATCTGCTTCATTAAAAGCTAGAGCAGATGACAAGGAGTCAAACATATCTGTATGGCACCAAGGAGATTTATTTCATCATTTTGGCAGAAGTAATTGTGGATCCATCACATCTGGGTCATCATCAGATGCCAAAATTCTGGTAGCCCGCACCGCAGAATTTGAATCTGCGCCAGACGTCATGGACGTCGAAAACCCCTAGAGGTCTCTGCACCATCGCACCATAAGCTGTGGCAGCACGTAGCTCCTGGTCCGCTTTTAGTGTGAGGGTGCCACAGTGGAACACGTGGTTCCAGCGGCCAATAGTGGCACCCCTGGTAGAGAACTTAAGCACCTGCGTCTCACTCAGCCAGCCAGTCTAATCTCACATACGTCTGTGGACACATCGCCTTGCATTAGACAGCTTACTTACTTTCTTGTTATGATTACGAGTGGATGTGTTTGTTAGGTTTCCTTGTGACTCTGTTGTTCATCTTGTTGTTGTTTGTTCTGTCCTTCGTTGGTCGTGTCCATCCTCTCCCTTTATGCCTCTTCGGGTATGGCCCTGCACTTTCCGTCATTTGAACCCTGTGCCTGTCTCGGTCACAGTTAATACAAAAATTACAGATCTTGGGTCAGCAGGTTGGACAAAAGTCTCATCATCGCTTGACATTTCATCAGGCTTTGGTAGATTTCCATCAAAGTCAAATGGCTTCTCCAGCTCATGGCATCTTATCTCCTGTCACTAAGGATAAATATTTACTTATTTTTCCATCAATAAAGTCATTATTCCTTTGTTGTTGTTGTTGTTGTTATAGCTAATTCACATATTAACAGTCAAAAATATCAAAATGTTCCAAAACTGATAAAGAATTACTGCAGAATGTTTGCAGTTGAATAAACATTTTTACAAGATACAAATCCACTGTAATGTATAGCATACATGTGAAACTTGTGTAACAAAGTAGTGGAAAGAGTATTTTTGTGCTACATGGGGCTAATATTGTGTTGACAATAAAATAGCATCTGCTGAATGTAGTTAGAATGAGAATAAACGAACTAAAATGGACACTTACAGCATCTTGATGTTGTTTTGCTGTCCTTCCACTGCAGACATTAGGCAAACTGTACCTGCCCACTCCCAGTGCTGCAGTTTACTCTTGTGGATCATGAACCCTCACAGCAAGTGAGTAATCTGTTAGCAAATGTATCTTTGGTGTTACAGGGATTATGTAAGCAGACAAAAGGTACTAGTTTCATCAGTCTCATGTGGGGGAAAGTATAAAATTCAGTAGGTGGGACTTTGGTACATTGTAGAAACCAGAGATCATTGAGAGTTTGAGGGAGTGTTAGGCAACATTGGACTAAACCAGGGAAATTAATACACTAAATGATGAAGAGCTAGGTTTGAGAGATAAAATAGGGAAAGCAGCAAAATGTCACACATGTAAAAATGAGAGATGCGATTGATGAAAGGAGAAAATATAAAATATTAAGCAAATGAGGCAGTCAGAAGTGAATACAGATATCTGGAAAATAAAATTGACAAATTGTGAAATGGGTAAGCACAAATGGCTGCAAGGCAAAGGCTAGGCCTAGGCCTTAGAGCCATGCATAATTTGGATAAATATGAGTGGCTGCTATGGGGAAAATTAGAGACCACTGGAGAAAAGAGAAGCAGCTGAAGGAATATCTAGAGCTCTGATGGCTGGCCAGTACCAAGCAAAGAAGGGGAAGGTGAAAGGTGGAAAGAAAATATAGAGAATTTGTATAAAGGGAAACAAACTTGAGGACAACATACAGCAATAGAAATAGTAGCTGAAGATGAGATAAATATGATAACGCAAGGGGAATATGATGGAGCACTGAAAAACCTAAGAGGAAATAATGTCCATGGAGTAGGTGACATTACATCTGAAGTACAGACATCTGTGGGAGATCCAGCCATGAAAGAATTATTGATCCTCAAGTGCAGGAAGCATGTAAAAATTCCATTTTCAAAGTAGGTAGGTGCTGACAGGTGTGAATAATACTGAACTGTGAGCCTGATAAGCTGTGGCTACAAAATAAAGAATGAATTTTCTACATGGAAAAAGCATTACAACTATATCTTGGAGACCATTAGTGTCAGTTCTGGACCAAAAACAATACCAACCTCACAACTTATCCTAGAAGAAGGCTTGAAGAAAGGCAAACATGTGTTCCAAACATTTGTAGATTCAGAGAAAGCTTTTAATAGTATTGTCTTGACAACCCTTATTGAAGTTTTCAAGGTAGTGGGTGTAACATGCAGTGCGTGAAAAGTTATTTATGACTTCAGAAATCAGACTGCAGTTACAAGAGCTGAATGACATAAAAGGTGGTTGTGGTCGAGAAGAGAGTGGGACAGGAAGGTAGCTGATCTACAGTTATATTCATTCTACATTTACTTTTATGGTGTGCAAACCACTATGCAGTTGATGGCAGAAGGTATCTTCCACTGCACATTGTTACAGTTTTCATGCATTCCATTCTCATATGCATAGTGGGAAGAGTGATTGTTTAAATCCTGTGTACACACCGAATTAGTCTAACCTCGTCTTTGTGACTGCTGTGGAAATGGTGCACAGTGGGTTGTAGTATATTCCTAGATTTACCACTTGAAGCTCATTCTACCAACATAATAATTAGGTCTTCACAGGGGAGTTTTTGTCAATATTAAAGCATGTATCAGTTAAGTACTTTCTGAATATTCATGGCAGTCTCCCAGAGGTCAAAAAAATCTGTGACCAATCATGCTTCCCTTTTCTGTATATGTCAATTATTTGCCACAGTTCCCACACAATGTCTGCAGCGTCATTCATAGACTGACTGCATTTCCCTTGTTATCTGCCAATGAACCTCATTCTGTCAACCTTCTTTACATATGAGTGAGACTCTCATTGTTCTCAGAGGGTGATTCAAAGAAGATCTTAAGAGTGTAGTAATATTTTTAATTGGAACAGTGGACAAAACACTTACATGTCATTTTTCAATGTAGTCTCCCTGATGCTGAATGCACGTATTCCACAAATTTGGAAGTGCATAGATACCAAGATGAAAGAATTATTTTGGTCATGTGTGTAGCCAGTTGTGCGCTGTGGTTTTCACCTCTTCACCACTTCTGAAATGCTTACGGTATGTACCATTGCTTGTGAGTGTGCATTTAACAGGTGATTCTCTAGGAGTGTGGTCTGATGAATGAGGAAAATGTATCAGACATTCAAATTTAATTCCCTGAGTAATCCCGATCTCTTAAAGAATGTATGCAATTTGGCATTGTCTTGCTGTAGCAGTATTCTTAAAGTCCAGAGTCCTCATCATTTACTACTGATTTCTCAGCATTTTTGAATAAGTAGTTCTGGTTACCATCACTCCACAACCTACATAATGCTCCAAAATTACTCCATTTGCATTCCAGTAGAGAATGAGCATGACTTTTCCAGCAGACACCCGAGTGTGGATTTTTTTGGTTTCGGAAATGAGCTGTGTTGCCATTTGTTGCTTGAATCTTTCGTTTCTCATTGGTGACAGTGGACCAAAGTCTCATTGCTTGTAACAAATTTTCTCAGAAATACACCTTCACAGGCACTGACGTGATGCTCTTTCGATTCGACAGTCAGCTGACGTGGCATCCACCTCAAAAACATCTTATCGAACTGCAGTACATTGTGAACAAAATTCTGTGCTAAACCAATATTAATCTTCATACTTGTAGCTATTTTGTTCAGAGTCAGGTGTCCATTATCTTTTGCAAGCTGCTCCTCTAACCCAGTGTTCTCATCTGTTACTACACAGTGAGCCTGCACTGGTCTTGGGGCATCCTTAACAGAAATTAGACCACGTTCAAACATCCTACACCACTCATACCCTTGCTGCAATGACAAACGCAAACCATCATACTGCACTGTCTTTCTGTGATGAATTAGGATACCACACTACAGAAACAGTGCATCACAGTCTTTCTAATTTGCAGTGCATGTTGACAGGGAAGCAGCCATATTGTTGTGGATGGTGCTGTCTTCTGTCTCTGAACCGCAAGGAACACTACTGCCACCTACCAACCCCAGAGCACAACTTTCCGAAATTTTGTTGAACTTCTAAGGTCTCCCTTTCAATCACCCTCATATTTTGTATCCGTACACCCATTTATCTGCACAGATTCTGACTGTCACTCTTTGGTACTATAGTTATAGGGTATTACTTGTTTTCGTTTTGTGAAGTGCACAATTTTACATTGCAAACATTTAAAATCAAGTTGCCAAGCTATATACCACTTTTAAATATTCTAAAGATCTGATTGAATATTTGGGAAGCTTCTTTTGGACAATACTTCATTAGAGATAACTGTATCATCCACAAGAAGCCAGAGGTTAATAATGTCGACGAGGCCATAAATGTACAATACAAACGACGACAGTCCTGACACATTTTCCTAGTGCACACCAGAATTCACTTCTACATCTGTCAATAACTCTATGCCAGAGTTAGCACACTTGCTGTGTGCATCCTATCAAAGAATCCTCAGCCCAGTCATAAATTTTTCCTTACTTTCCAATGGTCCTACTTTTGATAATAAGCATATGTGGTACAGAGTCTTATGCATTTTGGAAATAGAGAAGTACCGAATCTACACGACGTCATTGACCCATAGCTTTCACTTGAGTGCAATGGACAGTTTGTTGAGAAGATGAACATCAACAAAGCAAAACAACGTAATGGTATAGAAGCAAATTAAATCGGGGAATTATGTTAGGAAATGAGACACTACAAGTATTGTGAATTTTGCTATTTGGGCAGTGAAATGGTTTTCAAAGCAGAAGGGCAATTAAATGCGGACTGGCAATAGCAGTTTATGAAAAAGAGGGCAGGTTAACATCCAATTTCAGTTTAAATGCCTGGGACTTTTCTAAAATTATTTTACTGTAGTAAATGATGTGTGTGATCAGCATTTCAGAAGACAAGAGAATAAAAGCTTTTGAAGTGTGCTACTATGTAAGAATGGGGTTGAGAAAATAACAAATTAGCAGATGCTGAATTGAACTGGGTAAAATGAAAATTTATTGAATAACTTCATTGAAAGATGGGTTCAGTTGCAAGGACCCAATGAGACGTATCAAGGAGTTGTCAGTTTGGTAATGCAGGGCAATGTGGGGTGTAAATATGACAGAGGGAGATTAAGGCTTCGGTAAAGAAGTGGGTTCAGATGCATATATGTGGTAGTTTTGCAGAAATGAAGAGGCTTGCACAGGTTGGACCTACAAGGAGAGCTGCATCAAACTAGTCTTCAAGACAGGAACAACAACAACAACAACAACAACAATGGAAACAGTCATTAAAGGTTTCATGCTCCGGCCTTTTGAGAGTGACACGTGATCCCTTCAGTAGCTCTCTATCTACAACCCTATACTTCATTTTGTACCTGCTATGGAGTAGTCCCTGCTTCCATCAAAGCTACTGCACAGTGATTGTGTATGGCGGAGCATCCATCCCATCACAAGCTGTTCTTCTAGGATTTGAAGAACAAATATCTTGATCTGCAAAGATAATTTACAAAGAAAAAGTGAAATATCAGTGCCAGGCAATTGAAACCTCATAACTACATTTTGTTAAATTTTGCAGTTTAAGAAAAAATGGTTTCTGAAAATAATACTATAAAGTAATACAGGAAGTTGCTAAATGTGTAAATATATAAGAGAAACCTAGTTATTGACAGATTAGAGAAATCCATGCTGTTTCAAAACTCTCTTTGATTATGGAGTTACTGGTTACAGGAAGTTAGAGTTTTCACAGACAGATGGAGTTAACAGGCCTAACATCGATATGTGAAATGTTAGTTTGACTTTTATGACATGAAAAATTGCCAAATACAGGCCCTGTTGCCTTGGGAACACTGAAGATGGCAGATGAGACAGTTTGGAATCATGGAAGCTGTTTGTGCAACACTGAATCTGTTGAACCCTTCACTTGTTGGATGTCCATAAAAGGGCAGTTGTAATAGAAGAAGAAGAAGAAGAAGAAGAATAAGAAAAGAAGAAGAAGAAGAAGAAGAAATCTAACAGTGATGTAATGATAATTTCTGTGAAATTTGGAAGGTAGGAGATGATGTACTAGTGGAAATAAAGCTGTGAGGGCAAGCCATAAGATGGGCATGGATCCCTGTCAGTGGCACTTGCTTGCGAAAGGTACAGCTCCCAGCTTTGTTTCCTGATCTGGCACATAGTTCTGATCTGCCAGCAAGTTTCATGTTTGTAAGTTGTACCAATATAATGACGAGTCTGGGAATCATTGCGTAATTTGTACTGTTATAGTGATTAAGTGTCTCTCATTAGACGTTGCTTCATGTAATGTTCACATTGAAACTCAGGTCATTGATAGTGAGACACTTGTACCAATAGTAATTACTGAAGATATAAGGGCAATAAAAATTAGTAAAATAATTTACATATTCAGTAAACTACCTATAGAGGTAGTATTATTATTTTAAATGGGGACCTGGAAACATATAACTCTGGGGAGGAGGGTGTAGTGGAACTGTAGCTGAAGCTTAGGATAGTTGAACTAGTACTGGATAGATAGAATAGTTTGTGATGGGAGGTGTTGTGACAGTGCCACGACATTTAATAGTGCTGCCACGACAGTACGCGCAAACGGCGATAGAGGCGCTCCACAACTCAGCTGAGTGCAGGAGCACCACCTAGCTACAAATGGCGCCGGCCGCATGTCACGGCACGGCAGTCGAATAAGAGATACTGAGTTGTTGTCATGTAACCAGCTATTGTTTCTAAGTGAGTGTTTGAATATCCATGCAATTATTAGTGATTAAAGGTTATAACACTTTTTGGCGACGAGGTCAGATATTTTCACTGCGTTGTGGATTTTGTGTTCGTGACGCTTGGTGTGATGTAGGTGCTGTACAGTCAACTTTTGACATAGACAATTTGACTGTTTTATGGGAGAACAAAGATGTGGCAGTGGTTCACTTGTGTAAACATCGTCGTGTTGGGCCGCGACACTCGCAGCGAAAACAGCAACCTCAGAAGCAGGTTCTTTCCGCACTTCCTTCTTTTCCACGTTATTTCATACAGCATGACAGGGCCGCATGTCCAACACATTGGGCCACATGTAATTCATGTAGGGAAAAAGGCCACATTGCTTCTGTGTGTCAGTCTCCTAAAGTTCCTGTCGACGAGGACGAGGCATCGGACATGGATGTTAACTGTGTGCTTTCTCAAACAAATAAGTTGTTTGTTACTGTTCATGTTCTGGATAAAGACATTCGCAAGCAACTGGACGCTGGCTCTGCAGTAACTCTCATTAATTCTCGCACGTATTTGGAGTTGGGCTCCCCTCCCTTGTCTCCAGTTACCCGAAATCTGAGAACTTATAATAAACAGAAAATTCCTATCGTTGGCCAGTTTGATGCTTCCACTGCCTGCAAGTCTGTTGTTAGGCCCCTCAAGTTTTATGTGGTGGATCATGCGGTCACTGAAAACCTGTTCGATTATGATGCTTTCCAGTTGTTCAGATTCTCCATTAATGATGATGTGCACCTCGTATCTGATGATATTCCGTATCAACAGCTGGATGGATTGTGTTCTGAATTTTCGTCTGTGTTCTCTGCTGGTCTGGGTCATGCCAAGGATTTTGAAGCCCACATTACTCTCAAACCTACATCTCGCCCTAAGTTTTTCCAGGCACGCCCTATTCCGGTGGCGTTGCGTGCACCTGTCAAGGCTGAGATAGACAGGTTAACAGCTTCAGGGATTGTCCTTCCTGTTACCTCCAGAGAATGGGCATCGCCAATAGTGGTGGTTTCTAAACCAAACAGGAGTCTGCAATTGTGTGGTGATCTTAAAGCCACTGTCAACGCTCAGAGCCTTATTGACACTTATCCTCTTCCCCATTATGAGGAGTTATTTACCAAGCTCGGTGGGGGCCAGTTCTTTTCCAAACTTGACTTATCGGAGGCGTACCATCAGTTGCCGTTGGATGCTCCTTCCAAGGATTTTCTTGTCATCAACACTCCTTGTGGGTTGTATCAGTACCAGCGGTTACCATTTGGCGTCGCTAGCGCGCCGGCCATTTTTCAGCGGATTTTGGAACAGCTCACGGCTTCCATTCCTGGCTGCATCAACTATCTGGATGACATTGTTGTCATGGGGTCCTCCACTGAGGAGCACCTTCGCAATTTGCGTTCACTGTTTCGGGTTTTGCATTCGGCTGGGTTGAAGTGCAATCTGGACAAGTCACATTTCTTCCAACCCTCCATTGTGTATCTTGGTTTCCACTTGTCCCGTGAGGGTATACATCCTCTGCGTCAGCACATTGTGGCCATTAACGCTCTACCTCGGCCGTCTATGGTAAAAGAACTTCAGGAATTTCTAGGCAAGATTGCTTATTATCACAAATTCATTGCATCTGCGGTGGCGGTAGCTCATCCTCTGCATCAGCTGTTAGGCAAAAACGTCCCATTCTTGTGGTCCAACGAGTGTGAGCAGGCTTTTGTCCGCCTGAAGGCTCATTTGCAGTCGGCACCTTGTCCTGCCACATTCCGTCCGGGTCAGCACTTGGTTCTGGTAACAGACGCGTCACAGGATGGCCTAGGGGCTGTTCTCGCCCAACGGTATGAGGATGGGTCGGAACGACCCATCTCCTATGCTTCCAAGATCCTCAATGATGCGCAACGGCGTTACTCTCAAATCAAATAGGAGTCGCTCGCTATCATTTATGCTCTCAGAAAGTTCAGCATTTTTTTTGTATGGTTCTAAGTTTCACCTCATCACCGACCACAAGCTGCTGGTCTCTCTGTTCAGCCCATCGGCATCGCTCCCAGATAAGGCAGCCTTGTACTTGTCTTGTTTTCACTATGAGATTCACTATCGCACCAAGGCCCAGCACACCAACGCTGACGCATTGGCGCGATTGCCGATGGGGCCCCGACCTGGTTTTCGATCGTGATGAACTACTCTGTTTCCACATTGATGAGGATGAAGTCCATGCAGTCGAGGGTTTTCCACTTACAGGTTCACAGGTCACGTCGCCTACTGCGCGGCACCCGGTCCTGCATCAGGTGATCGGTTTTGTTCAATGGGGTTGGCTGGACAGGACCAAGGGTCGGGCGTCGGATCCCCTTCGCAATTACCATGCCTTGTGCCTTCGTCTGTCTGTTCATGATGTTGTTGTTCTTCTGGCCACGGATGGCGCCTCTTCACAGGTCGTGGTGCCAGCCTCTCTTCACAAAGATGTTCTCAAACTGTTGCATGAAGGCTATTGGGGGATTTCTCGGACAAAGTCCCTGGCCCGCAGGCACGTTTATTGGCCCGGTATTGATTTGGACATCGCCCACGTGGTTGCTGCGTGTGGTCAGTGTGCTCAACAACTGGCTGCACCTCGTACAATGCCCTCTCCATGGCCTGATCCGGCGCAGTCATGGGAATGGGTGCACATTGACTTTGCCGGCCCCTTCCTCGGTACTTATTGGCTACTGTTGTTGACGCCTTCTCAAAGTTTCCGTTTGTTGTTCGATGTCCGTCACCCACCACTGCGGCGACGATGCTGGCTTTGTCCAAAATCTTTGCGCTAGAAGGTCTTCCATCCACGATCGTCACAGACAATGGCCCTCAGTTCTCTTCGCAGGCCTTCCATGATTTTTGTACTGGACAAGGGATTCATGATGTTACAGCACCGCCCTTCCATCCGCAATCGAATGGGGAGGTCAAGCACCTAGTCAGCACTTTCAAAAGCCAGACGAAAAAATTCCTTAGTGATTTTTCCACAGATGACGCTCTGCTGCAATTTCTGAGTTCTTATCGCTTCACGCATCTGGGTGATTGCAGCCCTGCTGAACTCTTACATGGCTGCCAACCGCGCACTCTACTGCACCTGCTTCACCCTGTCAGGCCTTGTGCTGTGTCCCCTAGCACGGGAAAATACTCGGTGGGCGCCAACGTGTGGGCACGAGGGTATGGATCTCGCCCTAAATGGATTCCAGGGGTGGTCAAGGCACTTCGTGGCCGCCGGCTTTGTGCAATACGTATGGACGACGGCATGGTTGTTCGCCATTATGACCAGATGCGCCCACGAGTGGTGGCCACGCCTGTGCCACCGCCCCTTCCTTCACCTCCACCAGCCCGAGAAGCCAGTCCTGTCGCTGCTGCTGATCTGCCCTACGTGTTGATGCAGCCGACGTCGCTACCACTCCCGAGTCCGCCGGAACCGGCCCCAGTCGCGACGCCGCCTTCTCCGGGACCCATCTCACTGGAGCACACCCCCAGGTCCACGACACCTATGGATGCTGCTTCAGAGTTTTCACCCATCATCTCATCCAGGAGGCACGTTCCACGCACGAGCTTCCGTCCTGGACATTTTCGAACATACTCTCGTGTCTCTCTGCGGGATCTTCTTGAGCCCTCACAAGGGCCATGGATGTCTCCGCACTGTCCATGTCTCCAAGGAAGTGAGTGTTTTTTTTCAAGGGGGAAAAGTGTTGTGACAGTGCCAAGACATTTAACAGTGCCGCCACGACAGTATGCGCAAACGGCGATAGAGGCGCTCCGCAACTCGGCTGAGCGTGGGAGCGCCACCTAGCTATGAACGGCACCGGCCGCGTGTCACGGCATGACAGTCGAATAAGAGATACTGAGTTGTTATCATGTAACCAGCTATTGTTTCTAAGTGAGTGTTTGAATATCCACGCAATAATTAGTGATTAAATGTTATAACAGGAGGTACTGTGCACAGTTTGTGGTCTCTTTAAGAAACTCCAAAAGAGACTGACATTCTACATAGTACACATAAAACGAAGTGTAGTATTATAGACAGGGTTGTTAAATTAATCTAGGTGGCTGTTGAGAGTAATGGGATGCCTTCACTTATTACTGTAACAGTATATTATTCAAAGATATCTCACAAAACACAAAGAAATTCCAGTGAATTGCAAAGGCAGTAAGTGGCACAAAAGTTAGTCCAGGCACTTATGGACGACACAGGAAATGGAGTGGAGTGTGGCACATGAATAGCAGAAATGATGTGCTGTGTTTCAGATTGTTCCTTTACTAAAGAAAATCCAGGAGTAGTGTTCCAATTTTACACCCATTTCCAGGAAGGGTAGCAGAAGAGATCCGCAAAACACAAGCACAAACACTGTAAGATAACTTGTACACGATGAATCCCCCCCCTTACCAACAGGTAAGGATTCCAAAAGTATCAGTCCTACAGAATGCAAGTTTTGCTTTTCTTGCACACTACCCTGAAAGCCATGGCTCAAGGCTGTCAGGTTGGTGCAATATTTCTTGACTTGTGAAAGCATTTGACAAAAAAATGAAACAATGACAATATTTGGCAAGGCTAGTCAACCTCTTTTTACCTTCTGTTGAATTTCGTATCTCCTGTTGGTAGTAAAATTTTTTACCCACCCATCAGTTATACAGTTCTAAGAAAGTAACAATTGTGTAATAATAATAACCTAACAAATACTTTTTCAGAATTTTATGAAAACCTACCTGTTGGTGAGTTGTAGTACTCTGATCGACTATCACTGATATACGGTATCCATTGAAGATTGTGAGCAGATGGAAGATTTCTCATAAGGCTGGATGCAGTACATTATTTCAAGTAGTGAGTCATCACCAGATGTAGATGTATCTTCAGGCTTATCCAGGGATATATGTTGGGGCTCCTGCTGTTACTGTGGTATATTAATGAACAGGGAAATAGTATTAACAGTAATCTCAGTCTTTTTGCAGGTGTTGCAATTATTCATAATAAAGTAGTAAATGATGAAAGATGCACAAACAAGGTGTGTGAAAAAAGTAATGAGACTGATTATTTATCAACCAAGTTTTTATATTTTTTGAACAAGAATACTATCCCTTTCAAAGTAGCTCCCTTTGACAGCTGTACCCTGGTGGAGTAATCACTGCCAGTCTTGATAGTGGCACTGAAAGGCTTACACTGTTACGGCTTTTAATGTGATCAGTCATGTTCTTTTGTATGATCTGCAAAGTCCCAAAATGATTTCCTTTTAAGACATTTTGCAGTTTCAGGAAAGAGAAAAGTCACAAGGAATCTAATCAGGAGAATGGGCGTCTGTAGAATACTATTAATACCTCTTCAGATCAAAAATTTCGTGATGGAAGGGGTTGTGTGACATGGGGCATTGTCATGATGAAGCATTCATTTGTAATCAGTGTCTGGTCTCATTCGATTCGCACTTTTCCTGGGCGTTTCATCTTTGTAAAACAATTGACAGGCAGTTTTTCCTGGAGAAAGTGTTATAACATCAAGCTGAACAAATATATTTCAAGGATGACACAATACATGTAATTCACAGATCATGTAAAAAAAGTAAGACTTGTGTACACTTTAACAGTCAAATCAGAACTGTGTCAGAGTCTAGTGGCCGCTGGCTGGCTGGCTGCTTAGGTGGCCTTGCTTCGGCGGCACTTTGAAAGATCGGCGAGACACAACACTTTTCCCGTCTTTCAATTTTTTGCACAGGTCTTGATGGATGTGGCCTGTAGATTGCTAACGTCCATAGGTGGTGTTCGACTGGTCGTTAAGTCTCGAGGAGGCGGCTTCCCGTACGGATGGAAGTGTCCCCGATGATAACAGGTTGAAATGACAGGAGACGTGGGGGTTGCATCTGCTGGGGCCCCGTGCATCAATCTGCCCGTTGCGGCAAGTCCAGTTGTTATAACAGGAGACAAGGGCAATGTGTCCGCGTCCGTAGGAGGATGAGGCAAGTGGAGTTGTTCCGACAGATGGTGGTCATCTGGTTCCTGCATGGGCACATCTCCTGTTGGCATCAGTTCTTGTGGTGGCACCAAGATGATGGAGAGAGAACTGTGTTGTGAGTAATGAGATATTCCAGGATCCCGAGTGTCAGGTAGAGCCGAAGGTGGTGTAGCGGCATCTGGAACAGATGTTGCCGGCACACGAGGCCGAAGCTGGTCCAAATGACACACTGCAACACCGGTGTCCATCTGGATTTCATACAGGCGTTGGCTACGGTTTCGTAAGATGGGGCCAGGACTCTATTTTGGCTGCCTGCCATATCCCCGTACCCATCCAAGTTCGCGGGCGGTGAACTGGCCAAGCGAAGGCACCTGCGGCCGTGAGGTGGAAGGCCGCAGAAGATGAAGTAGCGTGCAGGGCTGTTGGCCATGTAAGAGCTCAGCCGGGCTGTGGTCGCCAATGGGGTGAAATGGTAAGAAGCCAGAAATTGGGGAAGCACATCATCAGCAGCAGAAGAAGTCAGGAGTTCCCTCATCTGAGCCTTAAATTTGCAGACCAGACGTTTAGCCTCACCATTTGACTGTGGATGGAATGGAGGGGCCGTGATGTGCATGACACTGTGATGGGCACAAAAATCAGAAAATCAGAAGAGACAAATTGCGGACCATTATCAGTAATGAGAGTAGAGGGAAGGCCTTCCAAAGAGAAAATGCGAACTAGAGCATTTGTGGTTGCCGCAGCGGTAGGCGACGTGCAATGGACAATGAAAGGAAAGTTAGAGTAGGCATCAATAACAAGAAGCCAATAAGTACCTAAAAAGGTCCCATGAAGTCAGCATGAATACACTCGCAGGGCTTCTCAGGTGAAGGCCACGGTGACAGATGACTTTGGGGCGGTGGCCTGTGACGCACAAGGGCCGCAGGCAGCGACCATGTGTGCAATTTCAGAGTCAATGCTGGGCCAGTACACATGACAACGCACCAGAGATTTTGTGTGAGAGACACCCCAGGTCCCTTGGTGAAGGAGGCGCAAGACCGAAGCACGCAAAGACACAGGTACCACAACATGCAGCGAAGCATTTTTGGTGGAAAGGAGGATAACACCATCCCTAGCTGTGAGGCGGTAATGCAAAGCGTAATAGTTCCGCAATGGATCAGAAGTGTTAGCGGACAGATGATCTGGCCAACCCTTCTGAATACAACTTAAAACCCGTGAGAGGGTAGGGTCAGAATCCGTAGCAGCCGCCAGCCGGTCCCCGGTGATAGAGAACCCATCCACAACCCTCTGCTCAGCAACATCCAGGTGGAAACACAAGAGTTCATCCCTATCAAATGCCAGATCAGGACCCATGGGAAGGTGAGACAGTGCATCAGCATTAGCATGTTGAGCTGTCAGCCAGAAATGAATCTCGTAATTGAAACGAGACAAGTAAAGAGCCCAATGCTGGAGGCGGTGTGCAGCCTTGTCGGGAAGTGACGTTGATGGATGAAACAAGGAAACAAATGGTTTGTGATCCGTAACAAGATGAAATTTGGATCCATAGAGAAAAACACCAAACTTATGAAGAGCATAAATAATGGCCAAAGTTTCTTTTTCAATTTGAGAATACTTTTGTTGGACATCTGTGAGCGTTTTGGAGGCATAAGCAATGGGTTGTTCAGAACAGTCAGAAAAATGGTGCGCAAGGACTGCGCTGACCCCGTATTGAGAGGCATCCATGGCAAGAACAAGATGTTGTCCAGGTAAATAAGTAGCCAGGCATGGGGCCTGTTTCAGCATAGTCTTCAATTTCTGGAAAGCCGCATCGCATGACATGGACCAGTGAAAAGGCATGTTTTTATGCAACGGCTGAGCCACAGAATCAGTATACGATAAACACATGTGATAGTATGCTATTTTCACTAAGAAGGCCTGCAGTTTCTTAACAGATGTAGGGGGAGGAAGGGCATAGATTGCAGCGACAGTTTGCTGAAGTGGACGAATACCATACTGAGAGAGTTGAAACCCCAAGTACTTGATAGAGGTCAGAAAAAATATTTGATTTCTGAAGATTATACTTAAGACCAGGAGTCTCTAAGACATGAAAAAGTGTCATGTTGGCAGAAGAGCCAACACCATGTTACTAGAGGAGCCCGAAATGCACGCGTCTTAGCTCGCACAAGCTGATGTGAGGAGGGAAGAACTATACTGACATGAGGTCTGGAACATGACAAGGAATTAGAATTCAGAAAGTGGACATAATTAGTTTCATACTTAACTTTAATCCATTAATGATGAACGTCGCTCTTGACAGTACATGAGTCACAATATTATCTGTTCAGAAGACATAGTAACTGAATATGGTGCCTTGTTAGGTCGTAGCAAATGACGTAGCTGAAGGCTATGCTAAACTGTCGTCTCTGCAAATGAGAGCATATGTAGGCAGTGAACCATCTCTAGCAAAGTTGGCTGTACAACTGGGGCGAGTGCTAGGGAGTCTCTCTAGACTAGTTTAGTGAACAGTTCTTCAGCTCGAGGCTTAGGGTAAGTGTCGATGAGGCATGGAGTATTTACAGTGGCTTTGAAATCGCCACAGAGATGAGTATCACCATTGGGCTTAGCAACAACAATGACAGGAGAGGACCACTCACTGGAAGTGACAGGAAGCAAGACCCGTGAAGCAGTGAGACGATGCCACTCCCGTTTGACCCGATCACGAAGGGCCACAGGAATGGGCCGAGCCCGAAAAAACTTAGGCTGAGCAGTGGATTTGAGCGTGATATGAGCTTCAAAGTCATTTGCACGGCCCAACCCAGGAGAAAAAGAGACAAAAATGTCGTCAAGGGATCCAATTTAGCATAAGGAATAGCATCAGAGACGATATTGACAGTCATCTATGGAGAACCCAAAAATGCGAAAGGCATCGAAACAAAAGGATTCTCCACGTTACTATGGCTGACCACAAATATGAGAACAGTGCAAATGACAGATTTGTAAGATACCTCAGCATCAAATTGTCCCAAGAGAGAAATCTTCTGTTTATTGTAAGTCTGTAATTGCCTTGTGACAGATGACAGGATTGGAGAACCCAACTGAAGATACATCTGAGAATTGATGATAGTGGCAGCAGAACCAATATCCACCTGCATGCGAACATCCCGACCAAGTATTTCGACAGTGACGAATAACTTCCCTGAAAGGGAAGAAGTATATTGACAGACAACACAGAAGCAGAATAAGCATCATGTTCATGAACATCAGGTATGTGGTTGGATTTGAAGAGGGATGACACGTGACCCTTCTTTGTGCATTTGTGACACACGGCCCAACATTGGGGACAATCCTCTAGTGAATGTTTCATAAAACAACTCGCTCATGAAGGAAGTTGCCGTGGGGTTTGCTGCAGTTTCTTAGAGGTTTGTTTTTGGTTAGGCTGAGGCTGCAATTGGGATCGTACTGTGGCCACGTCGGCCGGTGGGGATACACCGCACCCTTAGACAACAGCTCACAGATGTTGTACATCCCCGACATCACCCTACGCCTCCATTTGCACTCAAGCGGCACGAAAAATTTCAAAAGACTGAGCGATGGATAGGACTTCATCTAGAGTCAGATTTGCCAACTGAAGGGCACGTTGCCTAACTTCTTTGTCGGGCGCCGACCAGATGATAGCATCCCATACCATGGAAACGGCTTAGGATTCTTTGTGAACGTCAGTAACAAATCGACACTTTTGACAAAGGCCATGAAGTTCAGAAGCCCAAGCACGATAGGATTGATTCTGTTGTTTTTGACAATGATAAAAGGCAACATGATAGGCTACCATATGCATTTGCTTTTGAAAATATACGGACAGAAGTGAGCACATTTCAGCAAAGGACAAAGATGCAGGATCTTTCAAAGGAGTCAATTGCGACAACAACCGATACATTTGAGGTGAAATTCATGAATGGAAAAGAGACTTACATGTTTGGTCGTCCAGGACATGAAATGCCAAGAAGTGCTGTCAAAGCCGTTTTTCGTAATCAGACCAGTCTTCCGCCATCTCGTTGTAAGGAGGAAAAGGAGGGAGAGACCGTGACGAGATATGCCCCGCATCAGATGCTGCAACAAAATTACGAATCGCATTTGTGAGAAGTGTTTGCTGTTCGATGAGACCTTGCATTAGTTGAATTAAGTAGCCATGGAAACCTGTAGGTCAACCATGAAAAAGAAAAATTCACTACCTCGTCGCCAATTGCTATAACTTCAAGTTGAACAAATATATTTCGAGGACGACACAATACATGTAAGTAACAGATCAAGTAAACAAAGTAAGATGTGTGTATACTTTAACAGTCAAATCAGAACTGAGTCCAAGTCTAGCGGCCGGTGGCTGGCTGGCTGCTTAGGTGGCACTGGTGCTGCATGGCTGGCAGACAGCGCAACTTGTGGAGGACGCACGTAACTGTGTGGTGGCACTTTGAAAGATTGGTGAGACACAACAGAAAGGTTGTGGAAATCTCTGTGCCACTCCTCACTTTGCTGCTTTGTCCCAGTATCATACTCCAAAATCTAGGATTCATCACCTGTGATCACATAACTATCTCATTTGTGGTCGTTGGTAGTCCTCTAAAAATCAGTGCACATGTTTCTTCTGCTGAATTGGTGCAAACCTTTTGCATGTACAACTCTTCAAGCAAAATTTGATGTATGGTGAAAGTGTTCAACAGGTTGCCCATCATCCTTATTGTTAAACGTCAATTTGATTTCTCACGACTGTACAAACATTAGACTTACTGTCAGTCTTTGAAGCTGAAAGTCTCACTGAGTGAAGTTTATCATCAAATTGTTCTCAGCTTTCCAGAAATGATTTGTAAAAAAGGGGTGCTCTTGATAAGAAATGTTCCCCTTAGGCCAGTTTCAACTTTTCAAATGTCACATTTCTGCATTCCACACATTAAACTGTGCTGTTTCATTTTTATAACACACAACAAAAACCCGATTTTACTGATAGCACTCTCAAAGATAATGTGACAGCTATACAGATCTGTAACTTGGACTGAGCATCTGGAAGGTACGACCAGACTAATCCACACAAGAACAACAACACAGCATTGCTAGATCACTCGCAGTGTTGTCAGTCTTATTGCTTTCCCACACACCTTCCGTCTTCAATGAAATGTTGGTAAGTTTTAATAGTGCAAACATTGTGTAACATGCTGCCAAGAAGTCAAGATTTATGATATTAGTGATACTACTCACAGTTCTTAAAGACTCAAATACGCTATGCATGCACAATTTAAAAAATCTGTGTCACCCTTCTGATTTGCTTGGTGCCTTGTGATAATTATGTGAAAGTACACAGCCATTTTCTGTAACAGTTTGCTGTCATTCATTGGAAGATGAACAACCTTAGATACAAGTATTCTCTTATGGTGAACTAAGATTATTATAATCGGCTTCACAAATACTTTCTGTTCATCCAAACAAACCTATACAATTAAACGGAATTCGTATTTGTACTTCTATGAATTGTGAAGCAGTTTGGTGATTTCTTTCGAGAATCAGTTTCTCTTACCGCTTAAAACTAAAGTGACCCACCTCATTGCTGTACATTGTTGTATAAGAAGTGAGCAAATATTAAATCCTTTCTTCAACTTTTTACACACATCTCATTTGCATATTGCTTTAAATATCTAGAAATTTAAATCTGAGCACTTCACATTATGAAGAAATGTAGTGTCCTGTGAGTGACTACGCTGTCAGTGAGTTGTGATCTGAATTGGTCAACATGTACACATACTTGAGTGTAACAGTTTGTGGAATGATTACATAAGCATATTCATCAGTGAATCAAGTGGCAGACTTTTTTCATAAGTTACTAGAGAACTGAGTAAGTCTATATAAGAGACTGCTCGCAGAACTCATATCAGGCATGTGGAAGCTGTATCCGAGATGAGTAACAGGAATATTGAATATATAAAGAGAAGGGTAGCAGAGATTTGACAGGTAGGTGGACACGTGGAAGGGTATGATGGATATACTAACTGGAGTGTTCAGTAGTTCTGGCAGCTGTGCCAGTGGAGAAGAGATGTACAAAACAATTCTTATCGGGGATACAATCAGAACCACTCACTCACTGAAACTGACAATCTCTTTTTCACGATTTACCACCTAGCATTCACTTGACAA
Organism: Schistocerca cancellata; assembly: GCF_023864275.1. Classification (NCBI taxonomy): domain Eukaryota; kingdom Metazoa; phylum Arthropoda; class Insecta; order Orthoptera; family Acrididae; genus Schistocerca; species Schistocerca cancellata. The sequence goes on along the minus strand of NC_064635.1, from coordinate 97,743,071 downwards.
ATTAAATGAAGGAAAGGTGCTTTGCCTTCTTCATTAAACATCATTATACCTATATTTTCAGGTTATTTCAACATTTACTAAAAAATTTTTAATGATTTTTTTTTCTTTACTTTTTTTGCAGTTTTAGTTTTTTGGGGTCCTACATTACAACTTGTGTATTTCTATGGCATCAGTGTTTAATTTCTTGAAAGTGCTGAGTATGTAAGTATAATTGATCATTTCCTTTCACATAATTTGCTGTCAAAAGTACAGTTCAATTTCAGAACTGTTCTAACAACCGAAAATGCTACAATGCTATATTACACTGAAGTGCCAAAGAAACTGGTACAGGCATATGTATTCAAATACAATTACATGTAAACAGGCAGACTATGACACTGTGGTTGGCACCACCTATATAAAAGAATTGTCTGGAGCAATTGTTAGATCCGTTACTGCTGCTATGGCAGGTTATCAAGATCTGTGTTTGAACGTGATGTTATAGTCAGTACACAACCGATGGGACACAGCATCTCCTATGTACTGATGAAGTGGGGATTTTCATATATGACCATTCCACCGGTGTATCGTGTTTATCAGGAATCCACTAAAACATCAACTCTGACAGCTGCACCCGAAAAAATATCCTGCAAGAAAAGGACCAACAACTGAAGAGAATCATTCAACATGACAGAAGTGCAACTCTTCCACAAATTACTGCAGTTTCCAATGGTGTACCATCAACAAATGTCAGCATGTGAAACATTTAATGAAACATCATCAGTATGGGCTTTCGGAGCTGAAGGCTCACTCTTGTGCCCTTTATTGCATGACACAAATACTTATGCCTCACATGGGCCTGTCATAACTGACATTGGACTGCTGATACTGGATACATGTTGCCTTGTCAGATGAGTATCGTTTCAAATTGTACCGAGCGGATGGACGTGTACAGGTTTGGAGACAAACTCCTGAAACTATGGACCCTCCTTGTCAGCAGGGGACTGTTAAAGCTGGTGGACACTCTTTAATGGTGAGGGATATTTTCTATTGAAGTGATTTGTGACCCCTGACATGTCTAGATATGACTCTGTCTGACCACCTGCACTCATTCATGCCCATTGTGCATTAAGACAGACTTGGGCAATTCCAGCAGGAAAATGTGACACACCATGTGTCCAGAATTGCTGCAGAGTGATCCCAGGAACACTCTTCTGGGCTTAAACACTTCCGCTGGCCACCAAACTCCCCAGATATGAGCATATCTGGGATGCCTTGCAACGTGCTGTTAAGAAAAGATCTCCATCCCATCGTACTCTTACAGATTCTTGGTATCAGTTCCCTCCAGCAATACTTCAGATATTTGTCAAGTTCTTGCCACATCGTGTTGCAGCACTTGTCTGTGCATGTGAGGGCCCTGCAGGATATTAGGCAGGTGTACCTCTTTCTTTGGCTCTTTGGTGTATTTCCTCTTTGGGGTACTGGATGGATAAAACAAAAGGTTTCAAACACTAGTCACCTTATTTAATTAAGGCAATTGATTGTGTCAATCACAAAATTTTGCTCCAGAAGTTGGACCATTATGGAATGTGGGGAGTAGCTCACAATTTGTTGATCTGTTTAAGAACAGAACAAAAGGTCATTCTTCATTGTACTGAGAATGGCTACAATGTGGAACCAGAGGGAGGCAAAGTTAAATGGGGGCTGGGCAATGTAGGGTCAGTGCTGGGGCCACTCCTGTTCCTTATTTATATAAATGATGTGCCATGTAGCACTAGAGATCAGAGGCAATTCTAGGTCAGTCAATGGGTGGACAAATGATGTGGTGGGAAGGGGGTAAGAGATTTGGGGGAATGGAATATTGCTTAACAAAAGGAGAGTTGGGGTCCTCCACAAACAAAGTGTTAAAATTTGGTGTTGCTTACTGTAGTTTTTGGTAACTGTTTTGGAGTTCAGGGTAAAAACATGTCTACAGAATGTGTGTGCCTGGGAAAATAATACGATTTGACACAAATGTCTGGCGATTTTGAAGGTTTTGTCCAGGGTCAGCACTTTGTTTTAGCAGGCATACCCAGCATATTTAGCTTTCTTGATTATCGTAAGTGGTACTCATATGAGGGTCACGCCAAAAGAAATGCACACTATTTTTATAAAATCCATATTTTATTCTACATGTTTGAAAGTTTTACAGTGTGTAGATACATCCTTTAGGAACAATATTTTCATTTCTCCACATAATTTCCACCCCTCTCAACTGCCTTACGCCAGCTTGGAACCAGCGCCTGTATACTCACACGGTAAAATTCTGGACCAACCTGTTGGAGCCACTGTTTGGCAGCATGCGCAAGGGAGTCATCATCTTCAAACCTTGTTCCACAAATAGTCTTTCAGTTTCCCAAGGAGATAACAGTCACAAGGAGCCAGGTCAGGACTGTAAGGCAGGTATTTCAGCATTGTCCATCCAAGTTTTGTGATCGCTTTCATGGTTTCTTGACCGACATGTGACCATGCATTATCATGCAATAGGAAAATATCCTGCTTTTGCTGACGTGGTCAAACATGAATCTGTCGAGCTAGAAGTTCCTTCAGTGTCGTCACATATGCATCAGAATTTATGGTGGTTCCACTTGGCATTATGTCCACGAGCAAGAGACCTTCGGAATTGAAAAACACCGTAGCCATAACTTTTCCAGCAGAAGGTGTGGGTTTGAATTTTTTTTTTCTTGGGTGAATTTGCATGATGCCACTCCACTGATTGCCTCTTCATCTCTGGTAAAAAATTATAGAGCCATGTTTCATCACCTGTCACAATTCTTCCAAGAAATTCATCTCCACCATTCTCCAACCATGTTCCAAAAGTTCACTTCATACCATTTTTCTTGTTTCTTTGTGAGCCACTGTCAACATCCTGGGAACCAACATGGCACAAACCTTTTTTAATGCCAACACTTTCAATATTCTGCAAACACTTCCTTCCCCTATCCCAATGTAGCGTGACAATTCGTTCACTGTGATGTATCTGTCAGCAGTCACCAATTCGTTAACTCTCTGTACATAGCCTGGAGTGTGTGTGGTATGAGGCCTCCCACTGCAAGAATGACCCTCAATATTGCCGTGCCTGCTTTCATCACATAACCTGCTTGCCCACCAACCAACCAACTAACTGTACTGCGATCGACAGCAGCATTTCCATACACCGTTTTCAACCTCTTGTGGATGTTTCCCACTGTCTTGTTTTCACAGCACAGGAATTCTATGAGAGCACATTGCTTCTGACAAACATCAAGTGTAGCAGCTATCTTGAAGACATGGTGTGAAGGCTCCACTCACGGGAACATGTTGAACTAAGTTTGAAAACAAGTGGGTAGGATGTATCAACACACTGTAAAACTTTCACAGATGCAGAATGAAAACAGTATTTTTACAAAATCAGTGTGCCTTTCTTTTGGGGTGACCCTCATACATTATTGTACATGTTGTGTCCATGATTGGCACTGTTTCAAATACTGCAGTTGAAGACATACTTCATTTTCTACAAACGTAACTCTAAATCACAGTAAGACTCGGTTTTTAGTTTCTAACACAGGGTTCAACAAAACCTAACATTTTAATTATACAGAATGGGCATTTGAGTAGTAAGACTGAACAGTTCAAATTTATAGATGTCCAGATAGGAAACTGTCATGGAAAACTCCTTTTAAGCATCTCATTCAGACCTAATCTTGCCATGTTTATTATTAGAACAGTATCTGAAGTAAGTGGTGGTTGGGCACGAAAAGTAGTCCACATTGCTTGTACCCATTCACTTAAGATGCATGATATATTTTGGGATAACTCTTCCCATTCTTGAAGTGTATTTTTGGCTCAGAAATTGGTGGTTTTGGGCATATGTGGTAAGTTACATATATTCTTTACTGTCATTTCTTGTTAACAGTATTCCAAAGGATTAGCAACTTTCACTTAATATTAGGCAGCAGAAAGGCATGCAGTGTTTTGCTGCATCCATTTACAGTAAGCTGCCACAAGAATTCCAAAATCTTACGTAATGCATACACTTTCAAATCTATATTCAAGAGTGCCCTCATGGGTCACTCCTTCTATTCTGCCAAGGAGTTCCTTGAAAAGAATAGCTCATTCCTGTGTCGTATTGTTGATTGTGTTTACATGAACTTACAGCTTGATGTCTTTTTAGGATTCAACATTTTATCTATTGCTTTTATGTTGTAATTTTATGTGCTGACATGTTCCACGAGCATGGAATTTTGCTTGTCAATTTGGTCCTACAGAACTAGTCATGTAAAATAAAAAACAAAACTGAAAACTCACTATAAAATCATGAACAGCTTTTAATGTTATTAAAAATGAAATATACTACAGAACATAAAACAGACACTGTCTAAATTCTGGAATTACCTACCGTTATTTTTCTTTAGCAATCACTCCAGGGTCTGTTCAGTTGTAGCTAATGCTATCACCCAACTACTCCGGAACCAAAAAATTCTCAAATAACTTGGTTAGTCTCTATTTTCCTTTTATTTGTGTTGAGTGCAAACAATGCATTTCTTCTGACATGGTCCATATAGCTGAGGGTCTCATTGCTGTGGGTGTAGAATGAATGATGTACATAATTACAATGCTGTGAAGCATGTGCTGAAGGAAGTTGTTCCTGTTGAACTACTAAATGAGACATATTTTGGGATATTCCAGAGATAAATAAGACATACGGGAAGTGCCTGTGATGTCAGTTTAAGAACCAGGAAAATATTTAAATAAAATTTCTGGAATTGCCTTTGGCCATGCTTCTATCAAGGAGAGACCATTTTATGAAGCTGTTTGATGTGTGATTCAAATTTAGGTGCTTCACTTATCATTTGTTTGTGACATTTGCTTGAAAACGCAAAATAACAAAATTTGCAATCTCAGGAACATTTTTAATAACCATTAGTGCAATTGTCATGTGTATTGAATATGGAGTCATTCAAGATTTTCTTTTTTCAGAGTTCACATATCATTGTGATGATCCCTTCCTATGAGAACCTATAAGCAAACTTAAATCTAAAGGATGTTCACCTGGATTCTTGTACTACCACTGTGTGCTTAACAAGCATGAAGTGCTTGTAGATGATAACAAGAGTGTTTTGAGGAAAGTGTTCGTATATGTCATATTAACACAACAAATTTAGTCCATCTCCCTACTGCATTGCTACATCTCTTACAGCATTCTGTATGTTGCCTTATAAGGATATATTTTCTGTGAAAGAACAGTATTCATTTTCCATATCTTGCTCAGAAGTAGACAGAAGACCTTGGATTTCTAATTCAGAATGTAATCCTCAAGGAGGTAATGTTACAAGCATATCCTCATGTAATAAACATTTCATAGATTTCCTTGGACTGCAATATCCACATTATTGAGGAAAAGATACATCCTGGATTTTATAGGCACTGTTGTTCTGATAAGCAATGTCATACTTAAAGGTGCTTTTAATTGTCTCTCTAGGAATCCAATGCATAGTAGAGGTAGTAATCACAACACAAATTGCATTATTACCTGCATACAATCACTGCTGCTTGGAGAATATCGGTGTTTGTGGCTGTAGTCATTCCTTCTGTCTCTGCCCAGCTCTTTCGCAGCAGGCTTTTTTTTTGTGTGTGAGAAACCCAGATACATACCTGATGCAATCTGAGGTGCCAGGTGGCAACAACCATAATAGCATATAACCCCTCCTGTACCTTCTCTACAGCATGATAGGTTGGAGACATTTTCTGTCTGGCACTAATGTTTAATCAACCGTCTCTTACATGCAATAAGTTCTTTGATATTTAAACTATCCTACTCAAGCAGCTCCATATTTGGAAAAGGGTGAAGGTAGATTGTTTAATGAAAGAAACTGGAAGCATTACCACAAGTAACAAATTTCTGCAGGGGGGCATTAAGTCTTAGAAAAAGAAGTTAGAAGTTCCCAGGGAAAGGATATCTGCACGTGAAAGAAGCACGTACCATAGTGATTCAGAGCTTCGTGTACAGGAAGGATGTGAGCACCTAGGAAGGGGGATGGAGGGGAGTGTGGGTGGAATCCAGTGCTGAAACAAACCATTTTGTAATGGCATATCAATAATAAAGCTACTGCTACAGCCGCTGCTGCATGATCACCACCAGATTATTTACTCGAGGAAAATCATTTCTGGTGTCCTGGTGCCTTAGTATAGTTCCCCTGTGTTGTCTTGTGCCCACTCGTTTAATATATAGGGTGCCCTAGGAAAGCTGCTTACTTGGATTGCTAGACAACAATTTGAGCAAATCTTACTAATGGTGTTCATTACAAAAGGAAAAGATTAGAATACTGTGTGAGATATAGGAGGGGGTAACAAATTTAAACAAGCTCTTCAATATATACAATTCATAACACTAGCAAACCAGTACTGTATCTGAGTCACTGCTGTACTGTTCATAGGTCAGCTTGACTTCAACTCAGGCCTCGGCCAGTTGGAGTGGCACTTATATTCTCTTGGCCTAGATGCCGCTCCTGTCTCAGTGTCATCCTAGAGAGAGCCTAATATTGGCTGATGTCATCTTACAGCCCTCCCCGCCCTTCTGTTCTCGATCTTTGTGTTGGTGCTTGATATTACGGTGAAACATCCAGACAGACAGGAAACAAAATTTCAAATTACTCTGACGAAGTCAACAACTCCAAAATAACTGAAAGACAAACTAACTGCTCTCTCAACATGGAAAACAAATCATTAATTCTATAGGTTTTCATTCCATCTTTGAGTCCTTGCATATCAGTATGCAAGTGGAAGTGATTTCTCAACTACGATACTGAATTTTTTTTGCTTGTGGCAGAGGGGTGGGGGGCAGGTGGGGGAGGGGTGTAATGTGAGTAGAAATGAGGAACAGAAGTTGGGATGGAAAGAGCCAAGGTCATAAAGGCAGTGTGTGATGGATGGGTGTTGTGTTGAGAGCCTATATCAGAAGTGCAAGAGACTGTGTGAGAGATTGAGACAACAGCTCTTCTCAGTTGCTGGACCTGCATTACTCTGGTTTTGGGGAGGTGGTGGAGTGGACTTTATCATAGCAGTTAGCTGTGCAGAGTAGATGTGGTATTGTGCAACATATGTAAGCAGTGTGTTGGTACCTCATGGATTTGACATCAGTGTCTTGCCCACATAGTTGTTTTCTCAGTTATATCAGTCTCCTTGTCCTTTCCACTGTTTTTTTGTAGCCTGAAAGCTTTGCAGCTTACAATTTTACACGAATATCAACAGTTGGATGAGCCCATTGCACATCTAGTTTTGTCAATCAGGTCCAGTCCTGATCAGCTGACAAGAAGCTACTAGTGTGACCATATGCTTACTATAGAACCTCATAATATGTGCTTATTTTGCTGATTATTCAGCATTTCTGAACTTCCCCCCTCTGTAAATTGATTCCCCAAAGATTGTTATATGAACAAGGATGCCAATTAAGAGCAGGTATCAACAAGTGAATGTATCCTTAAGCTCTACAAACATACCACCAAATGTAACCACTGAACCAATTGATTCAGTTCATCCATTGTGACGAATCAAGCCAGGATAATTTTTCTCCCCCACTTGTTTTGCCATGTGCTTCCTTAAAATTTATTTTTTCACTTTTGACTAGTTGCATATGTGAGTATAATCTGTGTTTTCATATAAGAGAAAGGTTAGCCCTCAGTTTTAAGGAATTTAGTACCAGATCTAATTTTGTGCTTTCTTTTATGTATGTAATTGATGTGTTAATTTATTTTGGCTATTACTAGTTTCTATCTTTCATTGTAGGGCAAAATCAGTAATTATTTTGTAACTTAAATCCTGTTGTTGATGTATAAACAAATATAAATTCTATAATAATTATAAACATTTGGAAGATGAAATACTAGCATTCATTAAGTATTTATTTGGGCCTATTTGAAAACATGTTAGTAAAGCCAGCCTTTAATTAATTCCTAATTAATAAACAGTTTTGACAAAAGTATTGCTTGTTTAACAATATTTCTCAATTTCACAATTTAAACAAATAATTTGGCTTAACCCTTGTAGTAGAAGAAACTGTTAAAAAGAACCAATTTTTCAGTGTATTCAGTTTCAAATGTAATTTCCGTAAATTTAACTTTGAACAATGTGTAGTTTCAGCACCCATTATTGTGAGGATATATAAGGGCCCAATTTCAGGTCCCAAGAGAGTCAGTCCACGGAAGAGTTTCAGATGAGATACCGGTGTCGGTTACATCAACAAAAATGTATCAACTTAACTGTGAAATAAGTGTAACACAATTAACCCATGTGTTAAAACAATGACAGTGTCTATTCCTTATGTACCTGATTATTCTGGAAGAGCTGTGAATTACATTTTTATTGCTCATAGATATTCAACACTAAACTATTGTAGCAGTATGTGGATGTTTGCCTGAAAACTATTAATGAGGCTTATGCAAAGGAGGACTCCCGAATTTTGAACAGTGAACTTAACAGCAGTTTACAATGCTATGGTGCAACAGCCAATCGGTGATCTGGTTCTGTGGAAGCAGCCACTGAGCACAGGAGCAGCCAATCAGCTCCCAGGTGGACACAGCTGACCAGAATAAAAAATATGCCTTTCTGAGAGAATTAAAACTTGCAACAGCCATTTGGATGACAAGTCGAAATGACAACAGCAACAACAGGACACGAGTGATTAAAAGTAAGGTAATTTCATAGCAAAATCTGTTTTGTATTAAGTGATAAATAATGCGTGTTCTTTATGAATGAGACAGTGTGATGGGGGACAAGGGGCAACAGGAGATTGGTACAGTAGATGGTGGTGATTATAAATCAGATATGAATGTAACTTTGAATGATGGGGTCTAAAGTCCTATTGTAGATGGAACAATAAGTGTCATATAGATTGTATGGTGATGTGAGCAAAATGGACAAGAACAGTACTGAAGTGGATGAGATAATTAAGGTTAAGTAGGAGGAACCTAGTAGCAAAAATCAACAAGGGCAAAAGTTTATGGCAGATGGAAAAGTGGAAGTGATGTTAATGTGAATTATGAATAGTTTGAGTGGTATGTGTATGAAAGAAGACATGACTAGTTTAAAGGATGAACTAAATAAAGAAATTAAAAAAATTAAGATAGTCAACTCTAATCTTCCTGAATTATATAAGAAGGTTGAGGTGGCAGTTAAAGATTGTGATGAAAAGATAAATAAGGTAGTATGTAACACTAATGAGAAATTAACATTGATGAGTGGTAAATGTGTAGAGAGAGAAACTAACTTTTTGATGACTATAGATTGGATTAAATTACATTTACTTTCATTCCAATTGTTCCATAGTGAGGAGGTACTCCAGAATGTAGAACATGTCAGAAAAACAACAATACATGACAAATATTTACAACTCAGACAAATAAGCTAATGTTCCTTCCACAGGTCCCAAGTGGAATGATCATCATTTTTAATGAACACTGTATGAAAGAATCATTTTAAAAATACTAATGCACTGAATTAAATTTTTATTTTTTTTATTTTTTCTTAGGTAGTAAATGTGTTATACAACTACTAAAATATTTACAATGAACACATTACTGCACTTAAATGGTGAAGTTAGATTGTACTTACACACACACACACACACACACACACACACACACACACACACACACTTACAATGAACACACAAATCAATTGGGTCTACTGAGAAATTCATCAATGGAATAGAAGGAGTTGGCCACAGATAAATCCTCTAAGCTTCTCTTAAACTGAATTCCATTGGTTGTTAACCTTTTTATGGCTGCTGGCAAGTTATTGAAAATATGTGTTCCTGAATAATACACACCTTTTTGTACAAGGCTACGTAACTTTAAATCTTTGTGAAGATTATTCTTACTTCTAGTATTTATTCCATGAATTGGGCTGTTGGTTTGAGAAAGTGATACCTTTTTAATGACAAATTTCATTAAGGAATAAATATATTGGGAAGCAGTAGTTAGTATCCCTAGTTCCCTAAACACACTTCTGCAGGATGTTCTCGAGTTCACACCACATATAACTCTGACTGCACATTTTTGTGCCCAGAAAACTTTAGCTTGGCTCGATGAATTACCCCAAAAAATAATTCCATATGACATTATGGAATGAAAGTAAGCATAGTATGCCTACTTTTTCACTTTTATATCCCATATGTCTGACACAATTCGTATTGCAAATAGAGATTTGTTAAGACACTTCAACAGTTCTGTGGTGTGCTTTTCCCAGTTGAATTCATTATCAAGCTGTAATCCCAACAATTTAACACTGTCGACTTCTTCTATCTGCTTGCATCACATGTGAGGCATATACTCGTGGGACAACCCTTACAAGCTCTGAACTGCATATAGTGTGTTTTTTTCAAAGTTTAGTGACAAATAATTGGCTAGGAACCAGTGATTAATGTCCGCAAATATTTTATTAGCTGATATTTCTAAGACTACATTTGATTTGCCATTTATTCCAATGTTTGTACCATCGGCAAACAAAACGAGGCATCTGGTAATGTTACTGATGAAATCATGAAAGGTCATTGATATACACCAGAAAAAGTAAGGTCCCTAAGATGGAACCTTGTGGGACCCCTAATGTAATTGGTGTCCAGTTGGATGATGCCTGATAGCTTGATACATGTCTCTTTCCTATTATCACGCTTTGTTTCCTGCCAGAGATATAAGATTTGAACCATTTTGCAGCATTTCCTGTTACACTATGATATTCTAATTTACTTAAGAGGATATTGTGATTTACAAAGTCAAACGCCTTTGGCAGTTCACAAAATATACCAGTTTTCTGCAATTTTTTGTCTAATGAGTTAAGCAAATTTTCACCATAAATGTAGATAGCCTTCACAATATCAGAACCATTTAGAAATCCGAACTGTGACTTTGACAGTATGAGATTTGAGATAAGATGGTTATAAAGCTGATTGTACATTACTTTTACTAAAATGTTTGAGAATGCAGGCAAAATGCCTCGGGCATGGATGTTTGTGATGTCCTTAGGTTAGTTAGGTTTAACTAGTTCTAAGTTCTAGGGGACTAATGACCTCAGCAGTTGAGTCCCATAGTGCTCAGAGCCATTTGAACCATTTGAATGCAGGCAAAAGTGAAATTGGATGGAAATTTGATGCTATTTCTTTATCTCCCTTCTTAAACAGTGGCTTAACATCAGCATATGTTAACCATTCAGGAAATATTCCACTGATAAACGACTGGTTACACAGATAGCTTAATATGTTACTTAACTCAGAATCACATTCTTTAATTAGCTTTGTTGATATTTCATCATACCCCCTAGATGTTTTTGATTTTAAAGATTTTCTGATGGACATTAATTCTGCTGGGGTAGTGAGGGTCAAATTCATATTATGGAAGTTACTTGAAATGTCTGGTCTGAGCTATTCCATAGCAGCATCTACAGAACCTGACCAATCTGTCTTTTCAGTAACAGTTATGAAATGTTTGGTAAATAGTTCTGCAACAGTACACACATCTTTCACCAATGTTCCATTCATTCTTAATGCTATTTGTCCCTCTTCATGTCTGGTTCTACCGGTCTCCTCCTTCACTATATCCCATATTGTCTTTATTTTGTTATCTGAAATGACTTTCTTTTCCTTGTAATGTATTTGCTTTGATGTCCGTATTACAGTCTTTATTTTTTGCAGTATTTCTTGTAATGTGCTATAGCATCAACATCAGAACTGTTTTGGATTGACAGTTACAGTTTTCTTTTTGTTTTACAAGATACCGCTATTCCTTGAGTAATCCATGGCTTCTTTGTAGACTTTGCTCTAACCTTGGTAAGTTATTGAGGAAAACAGTGTTCAAATAAGGTAAGCACTTTATTAGCAAAAGTGTTATATTTTTTATTCATGCCATGAGCACTGTAAAAATCAGTCCAGTGAATGTCTCTGAGGAGTGTCCTAAAATAACCAATTTTTGGCTTATTGATTACCCTCTTGAGCTTACATTTAACAGATTGTATATCCTTTTCAGTGTTAACATTTAACAGAAGGGACTGTATGTCATGATCTGAGAGGCCATTGACTCTCGGTTTTGTAATATAATTTTGTTCATTGGATTTTTCTATAGAGATATTATCAATGGCTGTTTGTGAGCAAGTGGCTATCCTAGTGGGGAACTTTACAGTGGGAATTAAGTTGAATGATAGTGTTACTAAATCAAATAAGTTGTTAGTGGGAGAGTCTTTAAAAAAACCTACATTGAAATCACCAGCAACCACTATTTCTTTGTTTTTGGTTGTTAAATGGGCCAGTACAGCTTCAAGGTGGTTTACAAACAGATTAAAGGTACCAGCAGATGCTCGATATACACTTAATATTATGAAGGATTTTTTGTGAAATTCTACTTCTGTTGCACATGCTTCCATATGCTGTTCTAGGCAAAATTTATGAATGTCTATGTTCTTAAATTTATGACAGTTCCTGATGAATGTGGCAACTCCTCCTTTCTTGATTTCTGATCTACAAAAGTGAGATGCTAACCTAAACCCTGTAACACTTACAAGTTCTATACCAGTGGTCACATGATGTTCAGAGAGGCAGATTATGTCAGCTGTGTTTGAAGATTCTAATTCATCTATGCAGATAATTAATTCATTAATTTTATTTCTCAGTCCTCAAATATTTTGATGCAATAAAGATAGCTGACATTTCACATTGACTGAGTTAACATTGGGTAAAGTTAGAATATCTGCTAAGAGTTGAAAATTCTTAACCAATGGCTGTTTATGCTGATGTAATGAGCTATAATTATGTTTTTTGGTTTCTTTCTCAAACTGAAGGTTTGTCTCAGATCTAACCTCTCTTAAAATTTGGTTTCTTTCTGTCCTCCCTACCCTAAAAAAGGGTCTTTTCTGAACCCTATAACCAGTGGTATTTTATCTCTCATGACAATGCCTCCCCCCTTTAACTTTCCTGCTATTTTCCCAGAAAGTTTACCCTTCCCCTTCCTGTTGAGGTGAAGGCCATGCCTAGTATAATTCCACCTTTGAGAGAGTCAACAGGAACCTCACCAATGTGTGACCTTGCAACCGACATAAGCAACCGTTCCAACTACAATAACTCTCTTGACAGAAGAGTTCAAATAAGGTCGGTCATGGCACCCAAGAACAGATACAAACTCAACACTAGTGTGCTTTGATGGTGAAGCAATCTTTGCCAGTTCACACTCTATACTGTACCCAGGATCTCTGTCAATACTATTACCTGCCCCACCCACTATAACCACCGTGTCTTCCTTAGTGAAATCTTTGCAAAGTGATCCTAAATCCTTTGTCACTTGCTCCAGACCAGCACTAGGTTGAAAAAAAATTGGTGACATGGTATTCTGATCTTAGTTCATCCTGCAAAAGTTGGCCAACATCTCATCCATGGGAACTAGGTAGTAGGACAGTGGAGGCTTCTGAAAAACGATGCAACGATGGAAAGATGAAGTCAGAACTGCCAAGACATTTTGCGTGGAAAAATGGGTTAAACCTAGGAACCAAATCAATCCAAGTAAAAATGATTAACAAACACAGGTAGAAACCAAGTGTGGAGTAAAGGTAGAAGAAAAACTGGTAAAAGTAAATAAAAATATAGTTCCCAAATTGGCTGAAATGGAGAAAAACAGGGAAGAGGTACAAAATCAAAACCATAGATTATATAGTACACCAAACAGTCTTTCATTTGTTTGTTTTAAGAAATTTAATAATTTTGGACCCTATGAGGTAGTGCATCCACTGGATTTCATTATGGAATTTAATGATTTGCCTGAAATGTGAAATGGTAAAGAGAGAATGTAATTTGTGAGGGGCTTTTTGAAAGGGGATGCTTATGGATGGGCAGCTCACATAGCTGATTGTTGTACTTCATGGCAAAGCTTTGAGAAAGCGTTTTTAGATGAATATTGGTCAAAAGAGAAGCAGCAGAGAATTTTTAGTAAATTTTGGGGGAGGAGAGAGATTTGACTCTAGGAATGATACTGTGAAGGCTTCTGTCAGCTTTGGACAAACAAACTGAAATATTTGGACAAAGAGCTAGGTAGTGAATTAATAATTACGTGTTTAGAAACTTCAGAAACTTAGAGAATTGCTTGTACCTGCCCCTATGGGTAATATCAGTGATTTCTTGAATTATGTTGATAAAGTGGAGAGGGTGAAGCCATCAATGGAAGATCGCAGCAAGAATTTTGATGACTATAATCAATCAAGGAGAGAATTTCAGGTAAATAGGATGAACAGGACTAATTACAAAAGAAATACAAGGAATGATTGGGTGGAGGATAGCCAGAATGTGCACAGAATCGGTAGGAGAAATTCAAGTAAAAGAAATGGAGGAGATGGTTTTTATCCTAGATCGAACCCATTTAACCTAGATAATGCTCCAGTTTTGAATTGCACTAGAGAAGGTAGTGATGTAGAGCCAATTGTATATTATTGTGCTGTGATCACACATAAGGGTAATGTAAATGATAGAAGTAAGACAAGTGTAATTTCTAATTCTAATGAGATGTTGAATGATGTTGTGGGTAACAAATGTTTATTCTGAAAAAAGAGAGGAGGAAGTTATTGTAATAAAATCAAGTGACAAAACAGAGCATGTTGCTGTTGCTCAGGATGTCCAAAGTGTCCAAATGGATGTTAAATTTTTAAGAGAACATAAGGAATTCAGGTGTTCCGCTTTGTGGTCCAAACTGGAAACAAGGCTCAACCAATTAGCCAAGTACACTCCTGGAAATGGAAAAAAGAACACATTGACACCGGTGTGTCAGACCCACCATATTTGCTCCGGACACTGCGAGAGGGCTGTACAAGCAATGATCACACGCACAGCACAGCGGACACACCAGGAACCGCGGTGTTGGCCGTCGAATGGCGCTAGCTGCGCAGCATTTGTGCACCGCCGCCGTCAGTGTCAGCCAGTTTGCCGTGGCATACGGAGCTCCATCGCAGTCTTTAACACTGGTAGCATGCCGCGACAGCGTGGACGTGAACCGTATGTGCAGTTGACGGACTTTGAGCGAAGGCATATAGTGGGCATGCGGGATGCCGGGTGGACGTACCGCCGAATTGCTCAACACGTGGGGCATGAGGTCTCCACAGTACATCGATGTGGTCGCCAGTGGTCGGCGGAAGGTGCACGTGCCCGTCGACCTGGGACCGGACCGCAGCGACGCACGGATGCACGCCAAGACCGTAGGATCTTACGCAGTGCCGTAGGGGACCGCACCGCCACTTCCCAGCAAATTAGGGACACTGTTGCTCCTGGGGTATCGGCGAGGATCATTCGCAACCGTCTCCATGAAGCTGGGCTACGGTCCCGCACACCGTTAGGCCGTCTTCCGCTCACGCCCCAACATCGTGCAGCCTGCCTCCAGTGGTGTCGCGACAGGCGTGAATGGAGGGACAAATGGAGACGTGTCGTCTTCAGCGATGAGAGTCACTTCTGCCTTGGTGCCAATGATGGTTGTATGCGTGTTTGGCGCCGTGCAGGTGAGCGCCACAATCAGGACTGCATACGACCGAGGCACACAGGGCCAACACCCGGCATCATGGTGTGGGGAGCGATCTCCTACACTGGCCGTACACCACTGGTGATCGTCGAGGGGACACTGAATAGTGCACAGTACATCCAAACCGTCATCGAACCCATCATTCTACCATTCCTAGACCGGCAAGGGAACTTTCTGTTCCAACAGGACAATGCACGTCCGCATGTATCCCGTGCCACCCAACGTGCTCTAGAAGGTGTAAGTCAACTACCCTGGCCAGCAAGATCTCCGGATCTGTCCCCCATTGAGCATGTTTGGGACTGGATGAAGCGTCGTCTCACGTGGTCTGCACGTCCAGCACGAACGCTGGTCCAACTGAGGCACCAGGTGGAAATGGCATGGCAAGCCGTTCCACAGGACTACATCCAGCATCTCTACGATCGTCTCCATGGGAGAATAGCAGCCTGCATTGCTGCGAAAGGTGGATATACACTGTACTAGTGCCGACGTTGTGCATGCTCTGTTGCCTGTGTCTATGTGCCTGTGGTTCTGTCAGTGTGATCATGTGATGTATCTGACCCCAGGAATGTGTCAATAAAGTTTCCACTTCCTGGGACAATGAATTCACGGTGTTCTTATTTCAATTTCCAGGAGTGTATTTGAGGACAGTGAAAGTGGTAGTGGGTCTAATTCTGACAGTAGTTTTAATGATGATAGCAGTGACAAATCCAGTAGTGATGAGGATGAGGTATTTCAATTTATAGTTGATAGTGATGCCCATGCCATAAGTAAAGAAAGAGTAAATGAGGATGATATTAGGCCTAATGATGGGTCAGAGTTTGAGAGGGGCAATGAGGAAGCGGATGATGCTATCTGTCATTTTACTGTGTCTGATAATCAATTTTGTAAGCAGAATGATAGTTTTTCCAGGAAAAGGATTAATGAGGATTTGTTGTATGAAGAAGATTACACAATAAGTTAAAAGGGAGTATGCCGCCCTGTAATAACAGCAAGAGTACAAGGTATACAAGTTAAGTGTGTACTGGACAGTGGTAATGATTTGAATGGCATTTCACAGACATTTTTTGAATCTATCAAGAACACAGAGGTTACAGTAGTGATGCACGTTTCTGGAATAAAAATTATTGGTGCTAGTGTTAAGCTGTCAAAGAGTGTGAAACAAGAGATACTGTTAACTGTGGATTTGGCAGTACAGCTGTTGGAGTGCAATTTCTTGGTGATTCAAAATCTCAGCATTGATGTAATACATGGAACCAATTCCTTGTTGAAATGGCGTGTAAACGTTGATTTTTGCTAGTAGTGAGTTTAGCTTTAAGTTCAACAGAAGTAGGTACAAAGTATCATTTTTGGAAGGTATGGACAAGTGTGTGGAAACCGAATTAGATTTGGCATTAAGAGTTTTGACTACAGAGCAGGTTACTGAGGAATAAGAGGATGTGAGAGTAAAATTGGAGAGAATAAAGAGAGTTGAAGATGTTGACGGTATTACAAACAATCAAAGGGAGGAATTAAAAGGTATTCTCCTGAGCAACTGTAATGCATTTTCTGACAGGCCAGGTTTGGTAAAAGATTTTGAGTGCAAATTAAAGTTTAAGGATGATGAACCATTTTTTTCAAGAAGCCTTATATTATTCCACTTTCAAAAAAGGAAACCGTGAGAAAACAAATTCAAAATATGGTCTCATGGGGGATTATTGAAAGGTCAAACAGCAGGTATAATAACCCACTTACAGTTGTAAAGAAGAAGAATGGTGGTATAAGGTTGGTTCTGGATGCCAGGAAGTTGAATGAAATTGTAATAGAGGAGAGTGACAGACCAGCTAAAGTAGATGAAATTTTGCAAAAGTTCCATGGATGTAAATTTCTGACTTCTTTTAATGTGACTTGTGACTGAGCTATTGACCAATAAAATAACAGTCTATGTAGATGATATCCTAGTAGCAAGTAAAGAATGGTACAAGCACTGTAAGGTTATGAAAGAAATACTGACAACTATGTATAGAGGAGGTATGAAACTAAAATTAAGTAAATCTGAATTTGTAAAGAAGGAAATTTCATTTTTTTGGACACAGGATTAACAAGGAAGGTATACAGCCTGATCCAGAAAAGTTTGCTGCTATTGCAGATTCCCCCCCCCCCCCCCCCCCCCAAAGGAACAAGAAGGATTTTAAAGCTATGATTGGCTTGTTTGGCTTCATATCAGATTGGTCATTTAACCATCCTTGCCTTGGTAATTTGTTGAAAAAGGATGTGGTGTAGAATTGGACAGAGTAGTGTGGAGAGGCATTTCAGAGTTTGAAAAAAGATTAGTAAATAGTAAGAAGTTAGGACATCCAAATTTTTCACTGCCTTTTTGTATGATTACTGATGGAAGTTTGTATGGTTTTGGGGTAAAAATTTTCCAATTAATACTTACTGAGATGAAGGTTGGACACAAAACTACTGCTTTTGCTATCAGAACATTACAGCCACAGGAAAGGAACTATTACATTCCAGAATTAGAGGCTTTGGCAATTACTCCTGGATTTCAAAAGTTTGACTACTATTTGCTTGGACTTGAGACCATAGTGTATACAGATCATAATGCTTTGAGAAGTGCAGGGTGCAGGGTGAAGCACACCAATTTAACTGTGTGGGCTGCGTATTTGCAACAATTTGATTTGGATGTAAGGTATGTAAAAGGAAAAGCCAATCTTGTGTCTCGTGCATTATCTCACACCAGACAAGTGTAACCCCAATGTTTGCATAGTAGAGTAATTATGGTGTATGTGCATGAGGAGAAAGTGTTTGCACTGCAATCACCAACATAGTGTAAGTGAGGTGGAATAAGGGAACCAGCCCACATTCACCGAGGCAGATGGAAAACTGCCTTAAAAACCATCTACAGACTGGCTGGCACACTGGACCTCAACATTAAACTGCCGGGCAGATTTGTGCCGGGGACTGGTATGCCTTCCCACCCGGAAAGAAGTGCGTTAGACTGCACGGCTAACCGGGTGGGCTTAAAATAGTACCTTGGTTAAAGAATTTCTGTCTAAAAGGTAAGGTAAGTAGAAAATGAGAAGTGTGAGCATATTTGGAGGATAATTGACATCTAAAGTAATCAGCTGATTGGTGCAGCAGCAGAGGCAATATGCAGTATGAACCATCTTGGATGCCAGGTCTGAATATTAATTGTGGTATAATAGAAGTGTTAGTGTTCAATCGCATCAGTCTATTGAGATAACAATTTGCCTATAGAAGTGTGTCATGGTACAGCCCCATCTAACATAAGAAAATTACAACTTCAAACATTGTTGCCAAGAGTAGTGTGTGGAAAGAATAAGCAAGATTTGTATGTATATCACACTTCAGGCTAAAATATTAAGTAATTTGATGGAAAAAAGTGAAATAATAGACTTTCTAAGTGATAATTTTGTCTGATTGGTAATGAGCATTAAGTTTGCCATAGCATAAGGATCTGTTACTTTGGAGTGTTTTTCAGTAGAGTCAGTATTGCATTAGGTAAGCAGAGCAGGTGCTTATTTATTAGATAATGAAATAATAAAACGATGAATAATGTTATTGCCTTAAGGGTTAGGGAGCCTGTCTCTGCAGTTGGTATATTTTTTAAGAATGTGCTCCACTAGTTAACTAAGTGAGAATGCAGTTGACAGACATGCTTGAGTAATGAAAAAGATAACTGTATACAAACAAATGTGGTGTAAATGTATTAATGATCTAACTGTGATATAGACAACATTGGGTACTCTTTATATTGTGCAATTCATGACACTGCATCTGGGAATGAGAGATTAACAGAAAGAGTAATATTTACAAGTCATATAAGGCTCCATTATTCGATCTATATGTTCTCTGGAAACATCTATTTGTTTTCTGAGGAATTATAAGCTTAAAGTGGTAATACTGAAATGAAAAAAGTAATTTTGCTGATTAGCTGATAACTGTGATGATAGACTGATGTAAATTTTCTGACAGGTCAACTATTAGGTAAAATTTTGTGATTTTTGTGAGGATTTAATTTTCAGTTTGAATGAGACTAGTGCTTAGAGTTGGTTAGAGAAGTGGGGCATTGATTTGGTACAACTTCAATTCCCTGAAATTTTTATTTGAATAGTAATTAAGTTATGTAATGATAACACTCTTTTTGTAATGTAAGGATTAGTAAATATATACATCTTGAGTTTTTGCTTTTTTGCAATTGGGAAAGAGACCCACATCTTTCACATTTAACCATTTTCAGGCAGTTATGACTTAGAGTAATGTTTTGTAGTGTAATGTGCACTTTATTTAAAAAAATTCTAATCCACACCTTGAGTACTATAGTCAATTTTAGTGCTAATTGTTGTAATGTTATGAGAACTATGTAATGTAGTTATTTATGATTTAAAAACTATTATTTGCCATTAGTGTTAAACTTTTTTTCCTTAGACTTAAGTTACAAGAAAAAGTAGGGTATTTTGTCTCATTTTTCATGTGCTGCGGTGGAGGAGAACCGCTTACATACTAACTGTCACTTGTACATGTTGAAGGCATGGACGACTTGGTGAGAAGTTGTGTAACAGCTCATTAAAAGTGTGAAAGTGCTTGTGAAAAATACTAAACATCGAGTAAGTGAAATTTTCTGCCTGAAAGTGAACTGGAATGCACAGTGTAATTTAACTTATTGCAACCCATGAGAATTTATTATTTGAATCAAGTGATATGTATCTTAGAATATAACCTTTGTTTACCCAAAAAGGACATCACTTATGATGAACATGCTTAACTTTTATTAGAAGTATAACTTGTAGATATCTTATATAAATGTACACTACACTGTATGTAAATATTTTGTATGGGGTTTTTGTATGGCCAGTTCACATAAGCATAAATTTGAAAACAAATTTGTGCTGTGGTTTGGATAAAATTTCGTATGTTTATTCTTTTGTATGTAGAATTTTAACCCACTGTCTGGCATCACTGGTGGTCAGTAAATTGCCCAGTTAATTATTTGCAATATCTATCTATTCAATCCAATGAGGGATGATGTGATGAAGCAATCCAGGATAATTTTTCTTCCCCTCATTTTTTCACTTCTGACTAATTACCATTAACATACGCGAGTATAACCTGCATTTTCCTTTAAGAGAAAGGTTGGCTCCCAGTTTTAAGAATTTAACACCCGATCTAATTTTGTGCTTAGTGTTATGTATGTAATTGGTATGAAAATTTATTTTTACTATTACTAGTTAGTATCCTTCATTATAGGGTGAAATGAGTAATTTTTTGTAAATTAAATTCTGTTGTTGACATATAAACAAATATAAATTCTGTAATAAGCTAAACATTTGGAAGACAAAACTCTAGCATTCTTAAGTATTTATTTCACCCTATTCAAAAACTAATTATTAAAGCCACCCCTTCATTAATTCCACAGTAATTAATAGTTTGTCAGAAGTATTGTTTTGTAACAATATTTGTTAATGTCATGATTTCAACAACTAAATTGGCTTAACCCTCACCATAGTAGAAACTGTTGAAAAGAACCAATTTTTTATGTATTCAATTAATTTAATGAGTAAGTTTTAACCCTTTAACTGCTCTGGGCATGTTAACATGCACGCCTTTGTCCCTGTCCCTGTCACAATCAATCAATCAATCAATCAATCAATCAAATTTTATTGTCGTTCATCTCATAAAGCAATAGACAACGTCAAGATAACTTTCATTTTTAACATTAATTACTAAATACAGTTTAGTTTGGATTACACATGGCCATCCACTAGATACAGTGTTGAAAGACAGTATTTTCAGTTTCAAAAAATTCTTCTACTGTGTAGAATGGATTATTTACTAGTATTCTATACAACTTAGCTTTGAAGATATTGACAGGTAACTCTATTAAATCTATACTTAACTTATTGTACAACTTAAGTCCAAGAACTAAATATGAATTCTGTGACTTGGATAGTCTTTGATATGGTTCGTCTAAACATGATTTGTTCCTGGTGTTATGGCTATGTACATCCCTTCTTAATGATATTTTTGAGATATTGTTCCTAACATACAATAGTACATTATAGATGTAAAAGT
This sequence comes from Schistocerca cancellata, assembly GCF_023864275.1. NCBI lineage: Eukaryota > Metazoa > Arthropoda > Insecta > Orthoptera > Acrididae > Schistocerca > Schistocerca cancellata. The sequence continues at coordinate 97,721,463 of NC_064635.1, read as the reverse complement.
TTATTACCATCAGGCATTGCAATTTAACAAACAAGGGTTTACAATGTTCTAAGTTATCTGAGTCGGTTATTATTCTTACTAATTTTTTTTGTGAAAGTAGAATGCCCTTTATGTGACTGCTATTGCCCAACAATAAGATTCCATATGATATGATACTTTGAAAGAAAGCAAAATATGCTGATCTTATATAACTGTTAGAGACATGTATTTTTATATTTCTAATTAAATAGATAACTCTTGAGAGTCTGGCAGATAAATGTTTGACCTGTGGTTCCCATGTCAACTTGTTGTCTACTACAACACCTAAAAATTTTATACTTTCTAAGTCATGATTCTATCTTAAGTTAAGGGAATGTGCGTGGAACTTACTTTCATTTAGTAGAAAACCATTCGCTCTTAACCATAATGAACTCTCAGGAAGGGTACATTTAACTATATTTTTTAGTGTGTTTAAATCTGAGCTTTTATTTAAAAAAGTTGTGTCATTGGCATACATTATTGTGTGAGAATTTACAAAAGATGACAGGTCATTAATCATAAGTAAAATCAATAGAGGTCCAAGCACTGTAGCACGCCAGACCTAACATTAATCAGATCTGACTTCTCCCTGTTAATGCATACAACTTGTTGGTGGTTCTCAAGGTAGGATTTAATCATATTTATGCTGCTATTAGCAAAATCATAATAGGATAGCTTATTCAGTAAAGTATCATGGTCCACACAAAATGTAGCCTGAGCAAATCCCCTAGCCTCATACACACCCAGAACAAATTTTTCAAGAGAATCCATAGCATCTGTTGTGGATTTACTTTTCATGAATCCATATTGTTTGTCACTTATTAAGTTTAAGTTATCTAAATACATACTAACTTGATTATACATAATTGTTTCAAGAATTTTTGAGATACAGGAGTTAACGATATTGGTCTGTAACTAGCAGGACAGTTCTTATCACTTTTCTTATATACTGGGCCCACTCTAGATATTTTTAGTACATCAGGAAACTTGTTTTCAGCTAGACATATTTTACACAGTAGGTTAAGGGATCAATTATGCAGTCAATAGTATCTTTCAATAAGTTACGTGACAAATCATAGTAGTCAATGCTATCTGAGGCTTTGAAATTTTTAACTATTTTCAGAATTGTATTGGTACACACCTCTGTGAAGTTGAAAATGCTCTGGTGGGGCCTTTCAAAATAGTTATCGATGAAGTTAAGGGCATTTTCTGGAGATTTGTCTATTGAGCTGCATACTTCTTCAATAGATTGGATGCAGAATTTATTGAATTCATCTGGGTATATGGCAAAAACGTCTTTTCCTTTAGTGTGTGTCACAGAGTTAATTATACTCCAAGCTTTTTTGCATTTATTTCTAGACTTTCCAATGAGTCCTGTATTATATAGCTTCTTAGAATCATTAATAGCCTGTCTATAATTACATTTAGCTCTGGAATATAATTCTTTATGTAGTTCAGATTTGCTGTTCTTGTACATACCAGAATAGAGCATAACAGTGTTTTTCATTTGCCCTAACTGTGGAGTATACCATTCTCTGTTTTTCCTTCTCTTATAACAACTACTATCCTTAGTATTTAGCACTGCCTACACAAAAGTATAGTAAGCTAGATGTCAACACTCCCTGTGAGAAACTGCACTTCGAACATCGAGTATAGTAATTGAGTGCCTTAAAATATTAGTAGTGGTAGTAGTCTACAGGTCACCTAGTGGCAAACACCTTGAGAGCACACAGGGACAGGTACAAAGGCACGTGTATTGACACATCCAGAACAGTTAAAGGGTTAATTGTAATTTCTGCAAATTTAACTTGGATCAATGTGTAGCTTCAGCACCTATTATTGTGAGGATATATAAGGGCCCAATTTTAGGTCCCAAGACAGTCAGTCCATGGCTGAGTTTAAGAAGAGAAATCCGAGTTGGTTAGATCAACAACAATGCATCAACTTAACTGTGCAATAAGTGTAACAAAATTAGGCCATGTGTTAAAACAATGACAGTGTCTATTCCATATGTACCTGATTATTCTGGAAAAACTGTGAATTACATTTTTACTACTCATAGATATTCAACACTAAACTATTGTAGCAGTATGTGGATGTTTGCCTGAAAACTATTAATGAGACTTATCAAAAGTTAAACGGTAGTGCACTGGCCATATTAAATGTGTATATGGGAGGTTGTGTGAAGTGAAAATAAACAACTGTTAAATGCCAATGTGTACCTGTGGGCTACTGCAGACAGTACTGCATTTCCACCCCTTATTTTTGCAGCTAGTACATCGACACAGAGGACAACAAATGAAGAAATAAAGAAGACAAACTAGCACTCAATGACTCCTTACAGTGGCTCCAACACCGTTGCAAGGATGTGATCTTTAACTGGATACCTGGCCACATCAGGATACAGGGAATCGACATGGCCAACAGAGCAGCAAAGGAAGCATTTTGGGATGGTGGTGTTTGTCAGAGTCCCATCCCTAGGCATGCTGTCATCTCATTTTCGAACTGTCTCATCATGTGTCTGTGGGAAATCTGTCTGTCACCTTCAGCCATTCAAACTGTGGTTCCCCAAATTGATCGGACAGCCATGACACACTTTAGACTTTGTGTCACCATCTAAGCTGGAAGCAGGTTCTGCTTACCAGTCAGTGGACTGGACATAGCCCTTCCACAAATGGCTTCCTCTTCTTGTGGGAGGATCCATTACTCTGAGGTTTGTGGCATCATTTGCATCAAATTAGTAAACTTCTGGACAAGACTCCTAGATGACCAATTATAGGAACTGGAGAGCATCCTGTGTGTCTACCCAGTTGTAAAAGCCTGTATAAGAGAAAGGCACGACTCATCTATAGTGGTAGGAAGGGTGGCACCCACCCACACACACAACAGGAAATAGTATTCTCACTCACTGTTGAGGTCTTTAAGACTATATGTATTCTTAACTAGTTGTAGAGAGAAGAATTATTTGTCAAGCAGATAAGATTTAGTGGTAGGAAGGGTGGCACCCACACACACAACAGGAAATAGTATTCTCACTCGCTGTTGAGGTCTTTAAGACAATATGTATTCTTAACAAGTTGTAGAGAGTACAATTATTTGTCAAGCAGATAAGATTTCATTTTGTTTGTATTGAGTTTTATTACCTATTAAAATCTTTGCATCAATACGTAGGTGATACATTTCTATGGAAATACGTCACATTTTTCTGTGCCACACTTAGGCCAATGGAAGGACAGCTGGTGATTACTGCTTCAAGTGCAACTGAGGTGAGGACAGAGTTATAATCACTTAGTCATAAACATGCAATGGTTTGGCTTCACTGCTGCACCCACTTGCCGTGCTCAGGTAACAGGCTTCATGAGGGGAAATGATGAGAGTCATTTTCATTAGTGATACCCATTTATTTTGCCATATCTTGCAAGATGGTACAGACAACATTTGTCATTAATATCTGTCTGTACAGGTGCATTGCACTGATAGTATGGCCCCATCAATGACAGCAGAGGCTATACGCTCCGGTGGTGAGCCGTGGCATGACCGCATGGACCGCGTCTCTGAAAGTACAGTTTTTAGTGCAGTCGATGGAGGCCTGTGACTTTCATGGGTGGGGAAAAAAGCATCACTAAATGAATGGATGCATGCCATGAATTCAAGACTGCATATGTTTTTGTGGGGAGTCATGTTAACCCATGTGGTTGGCACTGAGGAAGGTCAGACACATTTTGTGTCATGTTGATCAGCTCACACTGCTTGCATGCTTCATCCTGTGTGAGCCGGAGCACAATGCACTATTGCCAAAATTTGGCATAATGGGAAAGTTGTGCATTTGGGCAGTGCAATTGCTGGCACTCTTTGCTTGTCAGCTGTGCTGCAGTTATGCTCTTTAAGTGTCTCTGTGGTACGGCCGCCACCCAGATCCCCCCTCGGGGAGTGGAACTCCGTAGCTGGCTAGTGAGAATCTGCTCCAATTGACCTCTCTGCAGAGGTTGAGCAGCTGCCAGACACATGATGATAGGTTGGTACTGTATCATCACATCATCTCCTCTTTGTTGGAGAGCTATCTGAATCTGATGATTCGTAATTTTCTTTTTCCATTTAAATTCTTATATTCCCCTTTTTTTCTGAATTGAGCTTGTGGGCTCTCGATGAAAGACAAGCAGTCATACATAGCCCATTGAAAAGGTGAGTGGAGCTGCAGTGGTGGCTCTCACAGCAGCTGCGGGGTGAGTGGAAGCTACTGCTTATGCACCAATCACAGGAGAAACTGCACCTGCAGAAGATTGGCAGCGTATACTGTGGCTGCATGTGGGAGTGGTCCAGCAGCTGATAGAGTATGGGTATAAGTTGAGACTGTGTCTGGGCTCGCAAGAGGCAGGCAGAGCTGGAGCATTTCTCTTGTCCTAGCACTAAGTGCACCCATTGCTTTTTCCATGATGAGATCTGCTGGATCAGCTCTTCCTGCAGTTGTTTGTATGATGAATGCATTGGTAGGTCAGTCTTATATCCTACACTTAAGCCATGCATTTTTGGTACAGTTGGTTAATTACAAGCTTGAATTTTGCAAGGTCACAGGTTACGCAGATCCTCATGAAGACAGCCTTTATTTGTCCAAACCATTTTACAAGGTTGCAGGGCCAAAAAGGATGTAGCCTGCCCAACACCCATTCAGTGCTTGTGGGTGCCCCTGCAATTGTAGGAGGCATCAGTGTGGTGGAGTTTCGTGCTCCAAAATTTTCTTTGGCTGTCTGCGGCTGCACGATGCCTGTTTGTGTAGGGCACGATTGTAGCTCCCTCTACAGCCCACGATTGTAGCTCCCTCTACAGCCTCTGGTTGTTTGCAAGCAGGGCTTGTCACCATCTTAGCTTAGTCAAGTCATACCGATGATCAGCCGGCCAGAGTGGCCGAACAGTAGTATGCACTATAGTCTGGAACCGCGTGACCGCTATGGTTGCAGCTTCGAATCCTGCCTCGGGTATGGATGTGTGTGATGTCCTTAGGTTAGTTAGGTTTAAGTAGTTCTAGGGGGCTGATGACCTCAGAAGTTAAGTCCCATAGTGCTCAAAGCCATTTGACCATTTTGAACTGATGACCATTTATCACCACATTTAGTCTCAGATCACATCAGAGTCACCAGTGATGGGGTATGTGGTTAGCGGTGCCTACACATAAGTGTGTAGTGAATGGGCTTTACTGGCATGCCCATACATGATGCTCGTGGGACAGACTTGGTGACTGGCAATGACGAGAGTCAGTTTTGTCAATGACACATATTTCCATATCTCGCAAGTTGGTACAAACATCTGTCATTAATGTCCATTCATATAACCATGTTGTACTGGCAGGTAGGCCATATCAGTGTTTCAGAAGGTTTTACACTCCAGTGGCGAGCCATGGGTTGACTGTGTGAACTGAGAGAGTAAAAGGCCGCATCATTGGAAATTCACTTTTCAGCACATCCCACGGAGTGTCATGACCTTCGCAGAAGGTAGAAAAAGCACCACGAAATGAATGGATGCACACTATGAAATTAATGAATTCATAAGTCTTCATGTATGCATTTGTGGGGAGACTCATTAGTTTGACCCACATGGTTTGCGACGAGAAATGTCAGAAAAGTGCATCACGTCACGTTGACCAGCTCACACTGCCCGCCTGTTCTGTGCCGTGTCGACCTGCAAGTTACACACTTTGGCATAATGGAAAAGCTGTGTGTGTGTGTGTGGGCCACATGCATGCATGGCACCAGTGGCTTGTCAGCTGTGCTGCAATCACACCCTTCACGCATTTCTGTGGTGCAGCGACCACACAGCTATTCATGTCATTGATCATTACTAACAAATCTCATAAGGAAGTAAATAAGTTGGAAGCTGTCAACAGCACACCCATTTAATTTCAAGAGCTTTTTGGAAAAGGTTCTAGAGTGAAAACCATGCATTACCTTAATTACATACTTCTATTCAGCACACTCTTTCATCATCAATGAGACCCCTGAATATAAGGTCGTAATGCAATAGTAATGAAAATACCTTCAACAGTTTGATCTTAAGTTGAAAAGGTCTAAAATATTTCCATTGTATTTTGGCTGTTGAACTATAGTTCAATTCTTTTATATTGGCGGTTCGCCAATGCCCGCCCAGACACGGGAGATTGCTGCATGGCCAGTTGTACGCGCCAAGAGAAGCAGCGCCATAGTACAGTATAGTTCACAAACTTATGTTTAGGGGGGGAGCACGCAATTTATGAAGTAAAGCCACCACGGCTTCATTAACTCTTTCGCTGCTACAGAGACGTGCTCCCTGCATTTCGCGCTGTGCATGATTTTGTCATCACTGCACTGCTCGCCTGTGCAGACACACGGTGTTTCGACTGCTTTGACACACTTTATCATTCGATTTCATAAAATCTATTTGGCCCAAAAATTTGATCTTTACACATTTTCTTGACTGATACCTTCCCCCCATAAATGACTTAATTTTGTTTTGATGTTCAATGCAGTTATTGTGCAGCATTAGATGCAGTAAACCACTGCATGAAATTTTGAAGAGTTTGCAGAGGTAAAAGTCCATAGCGTATACTTTCCATATGGTCGATTTTAGTTGCCACTAGAAATTTCAGAAAATTACATTCAAACAAATAAAATTCATGAAGTAAGACACTTTGATATTGTTTTTAAATAAAGAAAATATTAAGCACCGAACAAGGTTTGAACTCGGAACCTTTCACTTAGCAGCCATACACTTTAACCATTATGCTAACGCAGCTCGTCATTCAATGCATCAACCAGAGGACTTTAAACTCTCATGCAAAAAACAGCTAAACGCTGTTGGTATTATTCACGTTTTGTCAAAGTACAATAGGAAATAAACAATTACCGCTGCTCTTTATTGCGAAAAAGCGGTCAGTGAGAATGATGCAAACACCTTTCCTTGCTATTGCCTGAATTAGGAGGCTTATTGCTTCTTTGGTTTAATTAATTAATAGAATATGAAGCAATTGGTATAAAGAATGCTTTTTCCAAACTTTCTATAAAAGAAAGTCTGCTATCAAGACATTGCTTTTGTTCAATTACTTTATTTATGACTGAATGTTTCTAAAACTGAAGACACTCGCCCGTGCTCTGCACTGCAGTCGAGCTATGGCAACGTCATTCTCTGTTCATTGGCTGACTGTGTTTTGTGATGTCAGATGCACAGAACAAACCTAAACTTGGCCGTCATCATAAATGACACACACTTTAGCTGCTCAAGACCATTTCTGGAAAATGTTCAAAACACTTCACAAGCTGGGTTGTCGCTAACCACTACAGTCAGTCCATCGATGCCCCAGTCTAATCTTAAACAGCAAAAGTTGCCTCCAGCTAATGAAAGATGTGAATTTTCTATGCTACTGAGCAGGCGTGGCCCGTGGTTTCTATACTGGGGAAGGCTGCGGCATTTATCGATCGGAGCCAACATAGACTTCGGGTTACGCTACAGATTAGTCTGACATAAACAACTAAGAATTCGGGGGGAGGGGGGAGGGTAGATCACTCTCTACCTATAATTTTATGTACTGTATCTTCTATAATCAGGTATTAAATATCATTAGAAGCTAACTTCGAGTTAAATGTTTGGTTAGTGTTTTAATACGTCATAATTACATTTTCTGACACTTTGCAGCAAATCATATGAAAAGACGCGTTTCGGAGAGATCTTTAATGTGATGAATGTTAACTTTGTGGCTGCTTAATATTTTTGGCGTTTTCAGTTCTAAACTTAAGGTGTTTATTGTGGTTTACCTCCAAAGCTCGAAGTTTACGAGTTCGCATGACGATACTGTGATGTTTTGGTGACGTTACAGGTCTTGTGCCGTGATTGGGTGACATGAGCAATCCGTGCAACTGCCATATTAATTCACATGTTTGAGAAGCAAACAGTTCGTATTTATTGTTTATTATGAAAATATGCATTTATGTGAAATAGCACACTAAAGATCTCTCCAAAATACATCATTTTTAGTACAGTTTGTTGTGCTAAAGTACACAAAATGTGACACTGTAGCACAACACACTGTACCGGTACCAAAAGTGATTCGTTTTGGAAAATGTCATCACTGGCTAAACATGACACTACCCTTTTTTACTCACTTCACTTAATAGGCTGAGTAGGACTTAATATAAAGAAATTACCTCTCATCAATTATGAATGCACTTTTGCTTACCTCATTTCATTTGTTTATAGACGAAGTCGGCTCATCTCCCCTTCTGCGCAGCAAAATGGTCTATGACCATTTCATTGAAATTTGGCCAATTCAGTAATTCTTTTTCTAGGAAACACGTTGCAAGCGCACAAGACTGTCCTCATTCATAGTGTTGCGCATAAATGTTTTCAGTCGCTTTAACATAGAAAAGCAGCGTTCTGCCTCTCCGGTCGTCATAGGGAAGGTTACTATTATTTGAAGAAGTTTTACACTTTCAGGAAAAGCTTTAGCCAGATTGTTATCGTAAAGAAAGTTCAACAAGGCCGGCCGGTGTGGCCGTGCGGTTCTAGGCGCTTCAGTCTGGCACCGCGTGATCGCTCAGTCGCAGGTTCGAATCCTGCCTCGGGCATGGATGTTTGTGATGTCCTTAGGTTAGTTAGGATTAAGTAGTTCTAAGTTCTAGGGGACTGATGACCACAGATGTTAAGTCCCAGAGTGCTCAGAGCCAAGTTCAACAAGGTCAAAGCACCTGACGCCCTCATAAAATCTTTTCAGCTGTACAACACGTTCAGCTCTTGACGTAGATCTGAAGATTGTAAATTGAACAAATTAACAGCTCTTTTTCTGGAAAAATAGTTTTATGTTTTGCAAACAATGATGGATCAAACAGCTGTGTAATCGATAAGTGATCATTGAATCTGAATCGTTCTCTGATCTGAGTTGTGATGAGGTCATAAACGTTTCGTGCAAACAGTATTCCTGATTCTGTGAAACGTCCCCATTTTGCAGTTGGTTCTACCTGTTCCCAGTGATCATCAGTTTCAAGTGAGGCCCTAATTTGCTGGACAGAATCTGCAAAGTGCGATACATATTCAACAGTTTTCACTGCATCAATATTCCTCTGCTGCAGTTGGTTAAAGAGAATGTCACAATGAGGCATGACTGTATTAAAAAAAATTTAACCAGAAGAGGAAATCTTAGTCTTGCAGGAAACCCTTCAGTCCCGTGGCCTTGTTTACTGTCTTGTAACCACTGGCATCATCATCAATAATTCTCTCTAGGCACTCAACAATTTCCTTTTGATATTTGTACACAGTGGTTACGCTCCGTGATTTAAAATTCCATCTGATGGACTGAGGAGAGGTAGGAATACGCTTCTTCACTACTTCGTCAAGAATGGCTGTATGGCTAGATGACCGGGTAAAAAAGGTGGAAATTCCTTCCAAGTTGCTAAAGAAGACCCGCACTTGTTTATTGCCCATCACACAACGTTCAACAATTAAATTTAACTGATGGGCGTAACAGTGAATAAAGTGAGCATTCCTGTACATTTCTCTAATTCTAGTTTGAACTCCACTTTTATGGCCACTCATAACAGGAGCACCATCGTAACACTGAGCTATCAGTTTTTCAGGTGTTTCATGTACATTCATTTTCTCTAGCTTGCAGAGAACAGCTGCAGTTACATCGTCCGCACTGTGACTTTTTGGGCGTACAAAGGAAATAAATCTTTCATTTATTTGTCCCAGTAGCTCATAGCGAATTATTAGGACCAATTGTGACAAATTTGCACAGTCAGTAGTTTCATCAACTTCTATTACGAGAAAGTTTGCCTTTGACAGTTCACTCCTGATGCGATTGAGGCATACCTCATAAATTGATTCCTGGAGTTCATTTTGAATTGTCTTCGACAGGCCTAAGAAAACACGGTTTTCTGATTTCTCAATGTGCTGCTTCAAGGCACAGTCCAGTTCTGCCATAAGACTGACTAATCCTTGAAAAATTCCTGAGTTTTTGGAATCTTCTGTTTCGTCGTAGACCCTTAAGGCAAGCTCGAATTAGCCGCAAAATTTAATACAGTCCATCAGTTTACCCAGATACCGATTTTTTGATACATTTTCATTATATATCTTTATATTATGGCGGTAAGCACTGTCTAATTGGCACATAATGTCCACTTTCCCAAGCATTGAAAACTCAATGAAACCATTTAAATGTTTTTCGCTGGAATTATGTTTTTTCACTTTTGCGTGAAAATTCTTTAAGTCAGTGATACCAGTTTCAGTACAGGCACTATCAGTACTATTTGTAAGAAGACAGGTGAAACAGAAAAATGCATTTTTCACTTCACAGCCACACAACCGCTCAGGTGCATCATACATTGCTCTATTAAAACTGCGTTTGTATCCTTGCCTAGATTTGCACTGTTTCTGTTCTTGGTTGATCGTTAGATTGGGTCTGGGTGCATCAAGTTCTTTCACTTTCATCCTATGGCCATGTTCCAAGTTCTTACTTATTAAATTGCGCTTGTTTCACACTCGCAGTATGTCGCAGATATTCACAACCAAGTAAAACTCACTAAAATCTTGCAAAATACAGTCTGAAAAAGAAACTTGCTAATATCACATGGTATCAACAAAAGCAGTCAGCATCAGCAAGCAAGGAATGTAAAATAATGGGACAAATTTTGCGTGCTTTGTCCTCTAATCACTTATGAAACTCTCGCTAGATGGCAGTACTGTAATGTTACTGTAGTCCAGTGCACTCTGGCAGAATATTTGCAAACTTATTCTAAATGTGGATAAAATAGCCAATGGCAGAAACAAAACAACTATATAAAACATTATCAAAACAATAATACTAAATGTCCATTAATGATGCATCGAAGCTTAGTAGAGATGTGCAGAGACAGAGATTGGATAGCGAAGTTTCAGCCACTCTACATTCCTTTATTACATAGATAGTGGAACGTGAAAAAGTGTGGTGGTTGGTAAGACACCCTTAGGCTGCAAGCTCTGAGCCTTCGTGTCGCCCATAAAGAGCAGTACTATGTAGAAGCCACACCCCCAAACCGCTACTACATGCAGCTTATGGATGTTCCAAGGCGCAGCCTAAACACTACTAACCATTCGGAAATCATCTATCGATACAAACAGTTCCAAAAACGTTGAGCGTCATTATTTTAATCGGAATGGGAAATACGAGAAATTCGTCCTGATAATTTAAATTATGTAATACATTGTTGCGAAATTTACTCTAAAATATATTTTGGGGCGGCTCCGCCTCAGAGCCTTTAATTACGAGCCGCGCCTGCTACTGAGTGTAGTCCTCCTTGAATGTATCTAAAACTACTGTGGTGGAATCATCTGTCCAGTAAAATCATCTGATAAATTACTTTTCACCTAGGCCTGCTACTCTTGTCAAGGTAACTTCAGCTAGACTGTTCCATCCTAAATGGTTGAATACTTCTGTGAACATCAATGAACACTCCCTCCTATGGTGTCCAATGCCTTTGCAATAAATGTTCCATGTGTCATTAAATATTTCAGACCCTTCTGCTGCAAGTTTTTCAGCTCTCAATCCCAAGAATAATTTGAGTGCGAGATATTTCTGGAGAGGAGTAAATTCAGAAACTTAACTTCGACAACACACTGGTTGAATTTTGGCAGTTTAAAATATTCTTATTCTGGAAGCAGTCAGATTAGACTATCTGCAAATCGACTGCCAAGTGCTCACCAGAGGACCTCAAATGACTGCCTAGATTAAGACCCTTATGTACACTCCACAAGTTCCACAAGTGCTTGGTTAACCGAGTAGCCACTTTGAGTAGTGCACCCCTTCCTATCAAGGGGAGTCCAACTCTCCATCTGATAATGCAGGTTTAGAGATCAGAAGTTACAATTGCCACAGTAGACAAAAGCTTTAACCTAGCTTCAAACCAAAGGATGCTGATCAATTCTGGGAACAATGCTGAAAAATAATCACACTCAGTCACTGGTAAAAGTGGACAGGTGAGCTTGTATCCTTTGATTGACCAGTCTTCTTATTTATGAAATGTGCCACAAGTGAATAGAAATTATTTGCACTAGTCAACCTGCCATTGTATTTGCAGTAGTCAGATAATTTGTAATCTTACCACATAAAAATTCTGAAAAACTTATGATTGTCAAGTGCTCACCTAATGCAATAATATAATGTAATTTGTTTGCAAAAACACATAAGTGAATATCAGTGTTTCAAGGCAAATGTAAATCTTCCATGGATGTGGGAACCAGAAAATGAAAACTGATATCTGATTGTGAATCAAATGACAATGGTAGGCTTGATACAGATACTAAATTTGGTTTTCTGGAAGAAAAGAATAATTAGCAAGAATAATTACTCAATTTCTGCAGAAACAGGGTAGGTTTGTCTGAACTCCATATGATCTGCATTGTTGGAGGTATATCAGCATCCTCAGCAAGCCACTGCACAGTGCTTCATGAGGGTATATTGTACCACTACTAGTAGTTACCTTTCTTGTTACAGTCTCAGATGGAGCGAGGGAAAAAAACTAAGTATATTTCTCCATATGAGTCCTAATTTCACACATGTTGTTTCATGAAATATTCGTTGGCAGCAGTAGGATAGTTCTGCAGTCAGCTTCAAATGTCAGTTCTCTTAATTGTCATGTTCTTAGAAATGCATGTCTTCTTCCCTTCAGGGACTCCCATTTGAGTTCCCAAAGTATACCCATGACTCTTGCATGCTAATCAGACCCACCAGTAACAAATCCAGCAGCCTGCCTCTGAATTGCTTTGATGTCTTACTTCAGTCCAATCTGGTGCAAATCTCACTCAGTTGAACAGTACTAAAGTGTAGGTAACACTACTGTTCTACATGCAGTCTTCTTTGCAGATGAATCGCACTTATCTAAATGCTCTCAGTAAACCAAAGCAGATCATTCGTCTTCCTTACCACTATCTTCACAGGTACTATGGGATGCTGGGGCTTGTGAAGTCTGGTACCATTTGAGAAGAACAGGAAGTTACTTGTTCATAGTAACAGAATTTTCCTTTTTCATCATGTTACAAAGCTCTGAAATGCGAAGCAATGAAAAATACTACGTGAAAAAACTGTTACTATTCAGGCGCATTTTTAAACAGTTAAAATTTAAAATAACAGATGGGGAGACAATTATGTGTGACATCATTCTGAACCACTTCTTTCTCAGGAATAAACATGTGAAATCTGTTGTAAGATACCTTTATTTGTGTAGGAGTTATGATCTATGAAATTTTGGGACACATGTCAAAGTCAGAATTACAGCATATGCTCAATATGACGTCCATTGTGCCAGTCCAGTATTGAGAGTCGTGCTGCACAGATCACAGGATCTGAGCCTCCAGCTGTAAGATCAGGGTACTCCTACCTATCCAGTGACGTCCAAAATATTTCAGCCAGAAATAGTCTGACTTCAGTGGCTTATTGGGGAGGTGCACAGTCTCATTGGAAGGTGGTTGGGGTCACCCTCTGATTCATCAGTGTTGGAAGCACATAACCATGGATCGTATTAAGATACTTCACCCCATTCAAGGTTCCACCAATAAGCACTGCACCCACGATTCTTGGCCCAAATCCCATGTCAGATGATCAGTTTTTCACCATTAGCACCTGTCTAGGGATCCACGCACCAGAGTATTAGCATCTGACAAGTAAAATTGATTTACTTCTCCTTGTACATAAAAATTAACTTTGTCACTCAACAACACCTGTCATATGATGTTTGGATTCCTATTACACTGATAAAAAGCCCAGTCCACATCTTGTCATCAGTGATTATTCTTCGATGTCCAATGCATGGCTTGTCAAGTAACTTGGATAGTGTCGTGTGTGAAACACCATTTCTCTCAGGATGCCGGACGTTGAAGTCAGCAGCAGTCACTCTCATACTTCATCCACCACTCATTAACACAAATTCAATGTGTTCCTGAGTGTGCCATTGTGAATCACAAGACTCAGGAAGACGTCGTTATCAGGAAAAAGAAAACGTGTTTTACGGGTTGCAGCATGGAATGTCAGATCCCTCAATCGGGCAATTAGGTTAGAAAGTTTGAAAAGGGAAGTGGATAGGTTAAAGTTAGATATAGTGGGAATTAGTGAAGTTCAGTGGCAGGAGGAATAAGACTTCTGATCAGGTGAATACAGGTTTATAAATACAAAATCAAATAGGGGTAATGCAGCAGTAGGTATAATAATGAATAAAAAAAAAGAGTGCGGGTAAGCTACCACAAACAGCATAGTGAACGCATTACTGTGGCCAAGACAGACATGAAGCCCGTGCTTACCACAGTAGTACAAGTTTATATGCCAACTAGCTCCGCAGATGACGAAGAGATTCATGAAATGTATGATGAGATAAAAGAAATTATTCAGATAGTGAATGGAGACGAAAATTTAATAGTCATGGGTGACTGGAATTTGGTAGTAGGAAAAGGAAGAGAAGGAAATGTAGTAGGTGAATATGGAACGGGGACAAGGAATGAAAGAGGAAGCTGCCTGGTAGAATTTTGCACAGAGCATAACTTAATAATAGCTAACACTTGGTTCAAGAATCATAAAAGAAGGTTGTATACATGGAAGAGGCCTGGAGATACTGAAAGGTTTCAGATAGATTATATTATGGTGAGGCAGAGATTTAGGAATCAGGTTTTAAATTGTAAGACATTTCCAGGGGCAGATGTGGAATCTGACCACAATTTATTGGTTATGAACTGCATATTAAAACTGAAGACACTGCAAAAAGGTGGGAATTTAACAAGATGGGACCTGGATAAACTGATAGAAGCAGAGGTTGTATAGAGTTTCAGGGAGAATATTGGGGAATGATTGACAGGAATGGGGGAAAGAAATACAGTAGAAGAAGAATGGGTAGCTTTGAGGGATGAAATAGTGAAGGCAGCAGAGGATCAAGTAAGTGAAAAGGCAACAGCTAGTAGAAATACTTGGGTAACAGAAGGGATATTGAATTTCATTGATGAAAGGAGAAAATAAAAAATGCAGTAAATGAAGGAGGCAAAAAGGAATACAAAAAGTCTCGAAAATGAGATCGACAGGAAGTGCAAAATTGCTAAGCAGGGATGGCTAGAGTTCAAATGTAAGGATGTAGAGGCACATATCACTATGGGTAAGATAGATACTGCCTACAGGAAAATTAAAGTGACCTTTGGAGGAAAGAGGACGACTTGCATGAATATCAAGAGCTCAGATGGAAACCCAGTACTAAGCAAAGAAGGGAAAGCAGAAAGGTGGAAGGAGTATATAGAGGGTCTATACAAGGGCAATGTTCTTGAGGACAATATTATAGAAATGGAAGAGAATGTAGACGAAGATAAAATGGGAGATATGATAGTGCGTGAAGAGTTTGACAGAGCACTGAAACACCTAAACTGAAACAAGTCCCCGGGAGTAGACAAAATCCCATTAGAACTAATGACAGCCTTGGGAGAGCCAGGTCTAACAAAACTCTACCATTTAGTGAGCAAGATGTATCAGACAGGTGAAATACCCTCAGACTTCAAGAAGAATTATAATGATTCCATTCCCAAAGAAAGCAGGTTTTGACAGATGTGAAAATTACCGAACTATCAGTTTAATAAGCCACGGCTGCAAAATACTAACACGAATTCTTTACAGGTGAGTGGAAAAACTGGTAGAAGCCGACCTCAGGGAAGATCAGTTCGAATTCTGTAGAAATGGTGGAACACGTGAGGCAATAATGACCCTACGAATTATCTAAGAAAATAGATTAACGAAAGGAAAACCTAAGTTTCTAGCATTTGTAAACTAAGAGAAAGCTTTTGACAATGTTGACTGGAATACTCTCTTTCAAATTCTGAAGGTGGCAGGGGTAAAATACAGGGAGCAAAAGGCTATTTACAATTTGTGCAGAAACCAGATTGCAGTTATAAGAGTTGAGGGACATGAAAGGGAAGCAGTGGTTGGGAAGGGAGTGAGACAGGGTTGTAGCCTCTCCCTGATGTTACTCAATCTGTATATTGAGCAGGCAGTAAAGGAAAGAAAAGAAAATTCAGAATATGAATTAAAATCCTTGGAGAAGAAATAAAAACTTTGAGGCTCGCCGATGACATTGTAATTCTGTCAGAGACATCAAAGGACCTGGAAGAGCAGCTGAACAGAATGGACAGTGTCTTGAAAGGAGGATATAAGATGAACATCAACAAAAGCAAAACAAGGATAATGCAATGTAGTGTAGATAAGTTGGGTGATGCTGAGGGAATTAGATTAGGAAATGAGACACTTAAAGTAGTAAAGGAGTTTTGCTATTTGGGGAGAAAAATAATTGATGATGGACGAAGTAGAGAGGATATAAAATGTAGACTGGCAATGGCAAGGAAAGTGTTTCTGAAGAAGAGAAATTTGTTAACATTTAGTATAGATTTAGGTGCCAGGAAGTCGTTTCTGAAAGTATTTGTATGGAGTGTGGCCATGTATGGAAGTGAAACATGGACAATAAATAGTTTAGACAAGAAGAGAATAGAAGCTATCGAAATGTGGTGCTACAGAAGAATGTTGAAGATTAGATGGGTAGATCCCATAACTAATGAGGAGGTATTAAATAGAATTAGGGAGAAGAGAAATTTGTGGCACACCTTGATTAGAATAAGGGATTGGTTGGTAGGAGATGTTCTGAGGCATCAAGGGATCGCCACTTTACTATTGGATAGCAGCGTGGAGGGTAAATATCGTAGAGGGAGACCAAGAGATAAATACACTAAGCAGATTCAGAAGGATGTAGGTTGCAGTAGGTACTGGGAGATGAAGAAGCTTGCACAGGATAGAGTAGCATGGATAGCTGCATCAAACCAGTCTCTGGACTGAAGACCACAGCAGCAGCAGCAACAACAACAACAACATGCAGTGATACAAAAGTAAAGTTGAATTATGTAATAGCCATGGCATTGTTATAATGAATGATGTCATCAACACCCACTGTCACTCGTGTTGAAGCACCAAATGCACCAGTGACATAGTGGCTTGTGAGCTGCGGAAGTAAGAGGTTAGAATGTGTCCTATTGTGTTCATGTAGTACTTGAAAGAACTGACTGTCCCTTGTGTTTTAGTCTTGTCATGGTTGACAAAAGCTGCTGATAACAGATAGGCAAGTGAAAATACAAGCACACATGATCTATAGCTTACTTCTGCACAGAAAGACGTATGCCATAGTCACTAAATCATCATGTTTTTGACCAGCTTGCACTGTCCCCACCCCATTGATGAGTTTTAGTATTTGCGTAGATCAGCTCTGTCTTAATGTTGACTAAAATTGTCGAGTGAAAGAAGGGACGGCACAGCTGATGAAGAAAATGTCGCCTATGGTGATCATTCACCAGTAACTGACGCTGTGTGACTGCTTCTTGTAATAACTCTTATTCAGAACTCCTTTTCTACAATAGTTACAGCGATTTATTTCTAATACCTATGTACAGTCAGCTCTTGAGGTACCGTCTACTGCGTTACCAGCCGTTAAATTGCTTCTTCCTTCTTTCGCTGTTATACACACAGTTCCTCATTATTCGTTCTTCATTTTTTTCCTCCGAAGTCCAACAACCATGTCGG
The DNA here is from genome assembly GCF_023864275.1 of Schistocerca cancellata. Taxonomy (NCBI): domain Eukaryota; kingdom Metazoa; phylum Arthropoda; class Insecta; order Orthoptera; family Acrididae; genus Schistocerca; species Schistocerca cancellata. The sequence continues at coordinate 97,703,867 of NC_064635.1, read as the reverse complement.
AGTATCCCGTCGCCGCGACTCAGGACTTTCAGCGAGTAACGTCATCAGCCTCACTGTGTTTGCTCCATGGCGGCCCACTACTTGCCGCATCAACGAAAGTCCATGCCAGTTGCTGGCTCGGTGTTTGAATTATCTGCTCATATAAAAACCAAATACTTCTGCAGTATTTATGCACATAACTAAGAAATCCTAACCCGCAACTCAATTCTATCATTTAATTAGAATTTGTGCTAGGCCAGGGGCAATAGATGGTGCATGCAACAGACCACTTGTCGTCTGTTACACCACAGGCTGTTGCAGCAACTTACCCTGTAGTACCCATCCCAGTTGCTGACATCGCAGGAAACATTTGGTTCTTAATATATATCCTTTTTATCCAGCCACCTGTCCCTCACTCAATAGAATGATTCAGCTCTCTGAAACAATTGAGTAGCTTATTGCCCATATCTAATGGTCAGTAAGCTGAGCATTCGAGGTAGGGTTGCCAGCTGGGATCAGTGTTACATTCAGATGCATATTTTGTCCCAAAAGCTGGACTATCACATTAAATAGAACTGGCCAGTTGGGTAATTTCACTTTTTGATTAACAATTACTTTGAGGGGGTACTAACATTGGCTGCAATAAGCTATTAAAATAATTCAATGGCTAAAGGTGAAAATTTGTGCCAGACTGTGACTCAAAGCCAGATTTCCCGCTTCACATGAGTGTTTGCCTTAGCTGTTTCAGCTATCTGAACACACTCTCTATCTGACCCAAATTCACAACTTCAAGCACGCTAACTGATAACATCCTCAGTGCATGTGCACGATAGGGTTCAAACCTCTAGTGGGAATATGGAAATTGCTGCAAACAATGAGCTAAATGGATACATACCTTGTATGTGGTATAGGTTTAGAGTTGGGTTCAAATGAAGGGTGTGCTCAGGTAGCAAGAATGTTTTCGGTGACTGCTCATGTAAAGCAGGAAATCTGGGTTTAAATCCTAGCCCACCACAAATTTTTAGCTATCACCAGTGAATTGTTTCAATGTCCAGTTGATGCTGATATTGGTATCTTCCTCCAAAAATTGATAATTACAGTCACTGTATCAAGAACAGAAGTATGTTCTGCTGGACATGTCTGATGGAACATGCCACTCGTATGTAATAAGAAGTCAGATTTGTGATATCAACATGCAACATGTTTAATGGGAAAAAAAATTGAACAGCCTTGTAATTAGGCAGCTATAGTATCAACTAAGTGGTCTGTCTTCCGAACTGTTTAGCCTTTTTCCTAAGCTATTCGTATGTCAAAATACTTGTTCCTTATTAAAGAAAATAAACAATTATCTAGCCTACAGAGACAGAAAACTTATACCCATTAACTTTGGTTACTTTAAATGAGAAATGGATACTGAAATATAGCTTCTTATATTTTTGTAAATCTAATTAAACACATTTTAAGAAGAATTAAGATTTCTTGGAAATCAGGTACTGAAATTCTTGACAGGATAATTTTAAATTACAGGACAGTGTTGTATTAGTTGATTTCAGCTTGTGTTTTTTTGTGAAATGAGTACAGACTTTAGATGTCGACAATAAGTGTGGGAATTGCATAGTAACATTCTGTCACTTTCAATAGTGCTTAATGAAAATGAAGTTGCAGTCGTTTTAGTGTGTCAGTAGCTTTTTACATGCAGTTGTCCTTCCCCCCCCCCCCCCCCCCCCCCCTCATGAAACTCATGAAATTTTGTCACTGATCAAAGAACAGTGTTTAATGTTATCTGCCTGAGAAGGTGCCTAGTTCTTGACAGTTGTACCCAGGTTGAATCATCAGCTAATGTTATTAGCTGTACTGCGCTTAAAAAACAAATAGGGGTTCATAAAAATTCTTTGTTAGTGAAGACCATAAGTTTAATTTTTGATAAGTAGTTCCTAATAAACAAGCTATCTTCATATAACAACATTTTTAATGTTAATCAATAATTGATGGAATACATTGTCATAAATTACAGCTGTATGCATTATACAACCTTACAACGTTTTTTTAATCTCAATTTGTTTGCTATTTGATATTCAAATTGTATTAGTTACCAGTAAAAAATTATACTTATGATCTTTACTAATGGATTTTCTCTGAATGCACAGATTTCATTAAATGCAGATCACTCATCTCCAGTTGGACTGTCTGTGGCGGGATGGTTTCTTCCTTCCATTACCTGGACCTAGCTGTGAATGCACTGCAGCAGACCACGGGTAGGAAAGCTATGCAGAAACCTACTGTACTGAAACTTGCACTAGGCAGCATACTTTTGATAAAGTGTTACTGCCAACTGTTTGAAAGATGTTGCAATGCTTGGTATCTGAAAACATAGCAAATTTGTACTCTACATCATTCACAACTGCAGGTACATTATTAACATAAATAAAGGGGAACAGTATCCAAGACAGGACGCATTTCTCTCCCAGACACTAATCCACGGGTATTACTAAATGACTAACCTGGTTCATGATGCCCAGCACCAGTTGCATGTTGCCTATGTAATGGCTCCCAGGACCAATGAAATTTGACTTTCAAAATTTCATAAATATCTTTCAATTTCAGCCAGTAATTAAATTCCTGTCACGATCTGCTCATTAGGAGGTATAATCTTAGGGTAACTGTTGGAATCTGGCACCTCATACAAATTCCTGGGTGTAATCCCTCATAGGGATACGAAAAGGAAAGATCACGTAGGCTCAGTTGTGGGTAAAGGTGGTAGACTACAGTTTAATGGCAGAATAATGGGGAAGTACAGTCAGTCTATAAAGGAGATAACTTACAAATCACTTGTGTGAACAGTTCTAGATTATTGTTAAAGAGTGTTGGACCCTTGCCAAATACGTCTAGCAGGGAATATCGAATCTATACAGATAAGGGCAGTATGAATGGTCAGAGGATGTAATCCACTGAGGGAACTGACCCGGAACCCTCTCGAAGATTGACACAATCGATTCTGAGAAAGTCTGCTGACGAAGTTTAAAGAACCGGCTTTATAATTTGACTTTGCAAATGTACTGTAGTCCTCTCTGTATTCCTCACATAGGGATCGTGTGGATAAGATAAGAATAATTACTGCATGCACAGAGGTTTTGTGTAAGTATGTGTGTACCCACACAAACACAGTTAGAAATCAGAAACTAACATAGTCTGAACTCAAGTTTATGTTTCATTTTTTTCACATATAACAGGTTGTCAAATAAGAGAATACATAAAAGAAAATCAACAACAAAGAGTAAAAAGGTAGGTACGAGAATCACAGTCGACGGCTCTCTTCTCCATGACTTCCGTACGGAGAATAATCTCTGTGGTCGGTGCGAATTTTACCCATCAGCTGCAATCGACGCGTGCGGTAGTCACCACGTGAGCCCCCTCGGTGAGAACAGAGCTGGGATGTTACTCTCTGTAGTGGGCAGGGAAGTGCACTTTTCTGCCAGAATGCGTGGTGCATCAAGGCTGCTGCTTTACTGACTGTGGAGGTAGCGGAGTGGGGTTCTGCATCGTTGTCTTGTGCTGATCGCTGCACAACGCTGACATCGCCAGAGTGTCTTGAAGTTTATAAGCAGGTTTCACTATACTTAGTGATATGGTGGCTTGTTTCCCATTCAGTACTATGTTTAGGGTGTGTGCATCTCTGCATATGACCCGTCGAGGTCTGGTGTATGGCGGTTGTAGTGGTGGTTTGACGCCTTCTGTGCGTAACAGTACGTGCGTCCGAGATTTTAAATCGTTGTGCACAAATGTTACCGGGGCTCTGTGTCTGGATGCTTTCACAGGTTTGATTTTCTCGATTGTTTCTATCAATTCTTCTAAATATTCTGACTGGACATCTGCATTCGGTACCCCTGAGTCGTCAGCAAACTCTCCGGGCAGACGTATCAGTTCTCCGTAGACAAACTCTGCCGGGGAGGCGTCCGTACCGGGTTTAAAGATTGTCCTGAGACCTAACAGTACAATGGGTAATGCTTCCATCCATTTAGTACCATGGCAAATGAGGGCTGCTTTTAAGGTACAGTGCCATCTTTCTACCATTCCGTCGCTTGCCGAATGGTAGGCGGTGTTGCGGTGATGGCAGTATCCCCAGAATTTTGCTAACTGAGCAAATAGTTCTGTTTCAAACTGTCGTCCTCTATCAGTTGTCGTATGGAGTGGGTAGCTGATTCTCGATATCCGAGTTGACGCGAATGCCGTTGCCAGAGTTTCTGCCAAGATGTTATCGGTAGGTATTGCTTCCGGCCAGCATGTATACCTGTCAGAGATTGTTAGCAGGTAGCGATTACCACCTGATGGTGGAAGAGGTCCTACAACATCCAGATGAATGTGTGAGAAGCATGCCTTGACATCCGGGAATTGTCCAATTGGAGAGTGCACGTGTCTGCTCACTTTGCATAGCTGACAGCGTGGGCAAGATCTAGTCCAGTTACGGCAATCGGGGTCTAGTCCTGGCCCTACAAATCTTTCGGACACCAGTCTGGTAGTTTCTCGAACACTGGGGTGACATAGGCCGTGGAGACAATCGAACACTCTTCTGCGATGTGCAATTGGAACGTAAGGGCGTGATCACTCGTGTTGTACGTCACACTGTAGTCGTACGTATTCCCCGGGCACATCGACTAGCTCTAACTTCAATGCCGTGTTGTCGTCACTCGACAGGGTATTTAGCTCGTCATCTTCCTACTGGGCTTGCGCTAGTTCTGCCATAGTTACAGACTGTGTTATACTGGATACTTGTGAGAAACAATCAGCTAACACGTTAGTTAAACCTGTGATGTGGCATAACTCTGTGGTAAATTTGCTTATGTACTCCAATTGAGAATACTGCCTTGGGGAGCATTTGTCACTGTTCTTGTCGAATGCATAAGTCGAGGGCTTATGATTGGTAAAAATTACGAAATCACGAGCTTTGACTTGTGGTCTGAAGTGTTTGATCGCCAAATATATAGCCAAAAGTTCTCTATCTAAGCACTCCGGCGTTGTTGTGCTGGTGACAACTTGTGCGAATAGTATGCCAGAGGTTGCCATGCGCCATCCACCAATTGTTGCAGGGCTGCACCATCACCAAACTGGCTGGCGTCCACCACCAGTGGCAAAGGTGCTTCTAGTTTATTGTGTGCCAGCAGTGTGGCCTGAGCCAGGCTCTGATGTGTCACTTAAAATGCTGCATCAGATTCCTCATTCCATTGTAGGCTGTCTGTGGTAGATGCCCTCTGTAAAAATTTAACATGCCTAGGTATCTTCTTAATTCTTTGACCACAATAGGCTTGCCCAAGTAGAATATCCTCAACTTTTCCGGGTAAGGGTGCTGAACCTGTAGCGGATATGCGATGACCTAGGAATTCCACTTCAGGTTGGCAAAACAGGCATTTCGCTGTATTTAACAATATTCCAAACTTCTCTAAGCGTTGGATTACTTCTTTTAAGTGCTGCTTGTGCTGTAAATTGTTTGCGGAATATTTGAGAACGTCATCCAGGTAAGCAAAACAGAAGGACGATCCTCATAATACAGAATCCAGAAAACGTTGCCATTTCTGTGCTGCATTTACCAGACCAAATGTCACGAAATTACTTTCAAACAATCGAAAGGGTGTTGTTATGGCGGTGTTTGGTACGCCTTCTGGCGCTACAGGAATTTGTGTATAGCCCTTTGCCCAGTCTAGAACACTAAAGACTGTGGCATCGTGCAGCGCGTGATTGTAGTCCCTTAACAAAGGTACAGGATAACGATCCGGAATAGTTATGGCATTCAGTGCTCTGTAGTCTCGACATGGACGCCAGGCTCCACCTTCTTTTGGTACGAGGTGTAAGGCCGATGCCCATGAACTGGATGAAGGGTGTATAATTCCTTCTTTAAGCATTAGCTCGAATTCTGCTTCAGCTATAGCGAGGCGTTCCGGTGCTAGTCTCCCAGGTTGGCATGACACAGTCTGTGATTTTTATGTAGTGTACTGTATCATGCAACACTTTCTGCGGTGCTCCTAGTGGTTTTGTTAATTCAGGAAAATCCGATAGGATTGCATGGTACTTTGTGTCTGCCATTTGAACTAACTTAATACTGGTACAATCTGTGTCACGATAATAACAAGCCATTGATAGGTTGGTGAGACTGTCTGTCAAGCAAGCATTGCGAGATATACGTAGGAGGGAGCAATATACTGCTTGACTCCTCGGTGAAGGTATGTTCTCAAAACTTCAACAAAAGCCCGTACCGAGTCACTGAGCATCTCTCCTGCAGAGTCTTCCACTGGAGTTTATCTATCACCTCTGTAATGCTTTCGCGATTACTACATGATCCTGTAACGAAGTGCGCTTCTCTCCATTGTATCTTCTCTATCTCTTCTATCAACCCCATCTGGTACGGATCTCACACTGCTGAGCAGTATTCAAGCAGTGAGGGAACAAGCGTTTGGAGAAAGAGCATGGGCTAATGCATTTACGTGCTTGCTCTTCATACCGACTATGATACCAACAAATGGTCTGTCTGTTCTTGGTTGTAGATTGTGATGCAGAACGACTTCCATGTCATCATCGGCTACGGCTTCTCTGATTGACAATGATGCCATTTGACATTAGTTTCGAGAGCTGTATGCATAGGAGATTGACCTTGGCGGTTAGTGCATCATAATCCACTCAAGACACCATAGTAGATGCAGCTGCTACGCTGACAGGTATGTCTACAACACTGATTCTGTGTGTTCGGTGTGATCACTTCCAGTATGCAGTCGGCAAGTTCTGCTACTGCGTCCAGTGACGTCTTGTTCTGCGTGCTGATGACTGCTTTTACCTGTGGTGGCAGGCGGGAACTCCACAGGGTATGCAGAATGCTGTCTGGAATCATGCCAGGGTCCACCTTGCTGTGGAGATTGCCCAGGAACTGCGAAGGTTTCCTGTCACCAACTTCTTCTTCCGTCAATGCTTTCCAGATTCTATCTTCTTGAGAAATGGCTAAGTGTCATATCAGTTTGGTCTTTAACCGTTCATATGCATTCTCTGTTGGAGGAGCTGTTATGATATCCTGAACTTCAGTTGCGTAAGGATGATTGAGTTCACTTACTACAAGGGGAAACGTAGTTGTTTCCGCAGTTATTCCCGCGTACGTGAAACTCACTTCCACCTGTTCGAACCACAGCATAGGGTTGTGTGGCCAAAATGGTGGTAAGCGAACTGCTAGTCTTGATACTGCTGGCGTGTGCATATCCATATCTGCTGTTTGTTTTGCAGTCGGGGTCACCAATGTTGCATAAGTAAGTGTGTACCCATGCAAACACAGTTAGAAATTGGAAACTAATGGAGTCTGAACTCAAGTTTCTGTTTTATTTCTTTCACATATAACAGGTTGTCAAGTAAGAGAATACGTAAAAGAGAATCGACAACAAAGAGGAAAAAGGTAGGTATGAGAATCACAGTCAATCTTCTCTGTGACTCCCGTGTGAACTGTGAAGAATAATCTCTGTGGTTTGCACGAATTTTATGTGTCGGCTGCAATCAACGTGTGTGGTAGTCACCACAGAGGCATTCATTCACTCTTGCTGCACTCCATACATGAACTGAATAGGAAGAATGCCTAATAACTGGTACAGTGGAAAGTACCCTCTGAAATGCACCTCGCAGTGATTTGCGGATTGTAGATGTAATGCCTTGAGTAGATGTCATGAGGCATTGTAGCTTGTGATGTGCAACTTACCCCGACTACATTCGTGCAGTATTCCATACTGAGAGTACTTCATGACTTCAGACCTTAATTGTAGGTTCTAACCTTCTCCAAATTTTTTCTTGCACACATCTGTCAGATATTTAGATCTTAAAATAGCTAGAAACTTCTTATTGCTTTAGAAATAATTTAAAAATGTGGGAGTTTCATTCCTTAAGGAACTGGAGGTTTGCTGTTTAGTGTCAAATTGCTATAGCTACTTGACTTGGCTGAGGTTTGTTCTATGGATTATACTAGGACATCTATCATAATATTTTTATCTGCTTGAGCCTTAATACATTTTGTTGCATGGGAATTATATTATCAATTAAAGCTAGATTTTAGCAAAGACTTTAGCCACCATATTGCTTGTCTTTCAATCCGATACTATGCCTTTGAAGTTAACAAAGCCTGACACAAACGGATTACATTCCTGCTTTTCTGTCCATCAGCCTTTTGATTATCCATGGCTTTTATTGTATATTGCACAAAATTAGTACAGTTTTTACACAGTCAAGATGACAGGACTCTTATTTTTTTGTTATATCAGATGTAAGTTTTTAGTTAAATACATAACATAGTGATTTGAGTACACATTTCTATTAATAGGTGTAAGGATGATTTCAGTCTAATACGAACCATATTTTATAGATACAGAAAAACATGTTACGATTCTTGTGCACCGGCCGCGGTGGTCTAGCGGTTCTGGCGCTGCAGTCCGGAACCGCGGGACTGCTACGGTCGCAGGTTCGAATCCTGCCTCGGGCATGGGTGTGTGTGATGTCCTTAGGTTAGTTAGGTTTAAGTAGTTCTAAGTTCTAGGGGACTTGTGACCTAAGATGTTGAGTCCCATAGTGCTCAAAGCCATTTGAACCATTTGATTCTTGTGCTTTTGAACCTTTCCTATTTTCTCAATCTGTGTTATAGGTTGCTCAGCAATTTATGTGATGTATTAAATTAAATTTTTGTTTAGGCTATTGGTGTTGAATTTAGAATATTTCTGTTTACAGTTATTGTGCATATGGAATAATCATGTGCTGACTCAGAATTATCTAGTGTATCAGTGGACTATTCATACTGAACTCCTTCCCCCTTAGTAGAGTAATAATCTAATTGTTGTGTGTTGACATTATGAAGCTCTCGTGGTACTTTGATGTGTTGAATTGCTGTTTAGTGTGATTACCCGTATACAGGTTGATTATAATCAAAGTTAAACTTTCAAATCATTGTATAAATAACACCACTCATAAGAATGACATGAAACTGCAATGGAGTATTATCAGAGATGGGGAAAACATATGGCAGAAGAAAAATAAATAGTTACAAAATGTAGCAATAGCACTGCAAGCATCATAATTTAAGTGTTCAACAACAAAACAGAAATGAATTGTACAACAATGCTGAAGGTGTATGTTTTATGTAAAACACAGTGTGCTACTCAGTGTACATGGGTGTAAAGGTGTGATACCATTAGTTATGTAAGCCCACCAACCACAGCAGTTTCATATCACAACGAATGACTAAAATTGATTTTTTATTGTCCTGAAGCCAAAAACCGCATAAAACGAATCAATCAAGATCAGATCAGATCAGACTATTAATTTTTGTGTCATTGGCTCAAAATATGTTCAATATGCTGCCCACTGTTTTCTGCAACAAGTTAAAATCAAGAAACTGCATGTTCCACAACTGATCGAAGTGTTTCTGGGGTCATGTTCAGAATTTGTTGTACAATACATGACCTCAGTGCAGCTAAGTTTGCAATCAGAACACTGAACACAACGTCCCTGAGATAGCTCCACAGCCAGAAGCCACAGGGATTAAGATCAAGTGATCAGGATGGACAAGCTGTAGGGAAATGGCAGCTAATAATTCTAGATTTTCCACAATGACGCTTCAGCAACTGCTGAAGTGGATTTTCAATGTGTGGAGGTGTGCCATCTTGCATAAAAATAATCCCAACCACACATCCAAGCTGTTGGAGAGCTGGAATGATGTGGTTGCACAAATGAGACTGACAGCACTTACCAGTGATGGTACAGTAACAGGAACAAAAGCACTTCTCTTTGAAAATGATGCTGCAGCCCCACACCACACAGTGACATTTTTAAGATGAAGGGAACTGGTTGATTTGAGTGTAGATTTTCCTTTGCCCATATTTGACAGTTCTGCGTATTGAAACATCCTGTCAGATGGAAGTGTGCTTCATCTGTCTACAAAATTTTCCACAGCCCATCTCAGTTGGTACCATATTCAAAAGTCTGTCATCCTAGATCTCACTGATGTCTGCACCAATCCTCATTTTTATATTGGTGTCTACTACTTGGAGAATGACAACTGTTTATCACTGAAGATTGTTCTGCATCCCTGCAAGTAGGAATATGAAGAGTTTCATCCAGATGTATACCCGCTCTCCTTCACTTGGGGAAAAGATGTCAGCTGCCTATAGGGCAACTTCCTTCCATAACAGTGTGATAGAAATGTGACAGATAAGAAGCTCTACCTGCCAAGTAGCGTGCTTGATGCAGTAATGTATGTGTCTCAGCTTTGCTAACATGCCCTTCAGCATTATAATAGCCAGGGTAATGAATAAAATGTGGGTGCCTATCTACACACATGCATTCTTTGGTACTCTTCAACAGAGTAGTTACCCCCTGCGGGTCCGGGGATTAGAATAGGCCCGAAGTATTCCTGCCTGTCGTAAGAGGCGACTAAAAGGAGTCCATCCCCCTCACGGGGGTAGTTAGCGCCTGCGTCCGGAGACGGACGGTTCCACGACCTATAATTGTGGTCTTTTTGGTTTTTTCTTCCTCCCTTTGGTTGGTTCCTTTCTTTGCTCTTCTCCACCTCACTGTCTTCCTTACTCTTTCCCTTGACTTCTCCTTGCCTTCTCATTGCCTTCTTCTCCTCCTTGCCTTCTCATTGCCTTCTTCTCCTCCTTGCCTTCTCATTGCCTTCTTCTCCTTGCCTTCTCATTGCCTTCTTCTCCTTGCCTTCTCATTGCCTTCTTCTCCTTGCCTTCTCTGGTCTCCGCCTCGGCGTTTGAGACAGTCTGTCCTCTTTCTCCCTCTCTCTCTTCTTTATCCTCTTCTTCCTTCCTCCCTGTGCGTGCCTGAAGGCTGACCCACGCGTTCGCACGCGTAGCCGGTGACGGGGTAACGCGTAAGTCCCCGCCCTGGGTAGACATGTAAGGCACGCGCGTACCCCCTGGTAAAGGCCAGGCCCGGGGAGGGGTGATTGCCTGAGCTGATACCTTCTGACCATGCCGATTGGTCCCTCTGTCTGTTTCTGGGGAGGTGTGACCTGAGGTGTAAACATTCACCTAAGGCGGGAGTGCCCTCTGAGAGGGTCCCCACAAGGAAGGAGCACGGCATCGGAGACCCTGGCAATCATGGGGGATTCCTCCACAATGGATTCTACTCCATCTCTTTCGACTTCTGCCCAAAAACGGAAACGTGACCAGCCACCAGTGACAAAAGTACTACCGCCTGCCCCACAGTTCCTCGTCGTTTCTCGATCTGAGGACGGAAAGGATTTTCCCTCTGTCAACACTTTCGTTATCCAGAAGGGCCTAGATGCCATAGCCGGATCTGTCAAATCTTGTACCAGGTTGCGTAACGGTACCTTATTACTAGAAACTGAGAGTGCCTTTCAGGCACAAAAACTGCTTCAGGCCACACTCCTGTACACGTTCCCTGTCCGGGTGGAGCCCCACCGAACTTTGAATTCGTCTCGTGGTGTAGTCTATAGTAGCTCCCTCGACGGATTGACTGACGAGGAGATTCAATCTTTCCTCACTGAGCAGGGCGTGACGGCTGTCCATAGGGTCATGAAAAAGGTCAACAATGACCTTGTACCAACCCGGACACTTTTCTTGACCTTCGATAGTGTTAAGCTGCCATCGCGCATCAAGGCGGGCTACGAGGTTATTTCTGTTCGCCCCTATGTCCCGACACCTACGCGCTGCTACCAGTGTCAGCATTTCAATCACACTCAACAGTCTTGTTCCAATGCGGCTAAATGTGTCACTTGTGGCAGGGATGCCCATGAGGGTGACTGTCCACCTCCGTCTCCTCGTTGTGTGAACTGTCAGGGTGACCATGCCGCATCCTCCCGCGATTGTCCTGTCTATAAGGAAGAACGCTGTATCCAAGAAATTCGGGTCAAAGAGAAAGTGTCCACCTCGGCTGCTTGCAAGCTATTGGCTAGTAGGAAGCCCGCGCTGCTCCCAGCGGGGAAATACAGTACTGTCCTTGCCTCTCCTCTGACTACCAGGGAGGTAGCAACCCAGACATGCGATCTGACCTTCAGCACCATGGTCGTCCGTTTGGCCAGTGCTAAGATCGCGCGGTCGACGTCTCCTCTTCCTCCCATCACCCCACAGACACCAGCCCCTTCATCAGCTTCTGCTAAGACGAAGACCCCGAAGTCAGATGCACAGGCCTTCAAGAAGGAACCATCCCGTGCAGACTTCCTACGTACCTCGACCTCCCAGCCTTCGACCGGTACTTCCACCTAACGTCCTTCCAAAAAGGCTCATAGGAAGCACAGTTCTCCTTCTCCACCACGGCGCATTTCTTCTCCTGCGCCACCCAGCGGTTGCCGCCCCAGGCCGTCATCCGTTTCGCCTGGCCGCACCGCTGGTAGCCGTACATCTGGCCATTCACCGGCGGAGGAAGCTCCCCCTCCGGGCCATCATCCCGAGATGGCCGATGAACCTATAGACCCAATGGATGATGACCATCCGCCTACTGATAGCGGCGGCAGTGCTCGCTCGAAGCCAGGCCCTCAGCGGCCTTCGAGGTGACCCCTTCTTTCATCTTCCTTTTCTTACGATGGCACTTCTTCACTGGAATATTCGCAGCATTCGCTCCAACCGAGAGGACTTGAAGTTGCTGCTCCGCTTGCACCGTCCGCTCGTCGTAGCCCTCCAGGAAATGAAGCTACGCCCATGCGATCAAATTGCTTTGGCACACTACACCTCTGTGCGTTTTGACCTACCCCCTGTGGTAGGTATCCCAGCTCATGGAGGGGTTACGTTGCTGGTCCGGGATGATATTAACTACGATCCCATCACGTTGCACACCGGCCTGCAGGCAGTTGCCATCCACATTACTCTCCCCACTTTTACGTTTTCCTTTTGTACCGTTTACACTCCATCGTCACTTGCCGTTACCAGGGCAGACATGACGCAACTTATTGCTCAGCTACCTGCACCATTTTTGTTAACTGGAGACTTCAATGCCCACCATCCCCTTTGGGGCTCTCCAGCATCCTGCCCGAGGGGCTCCTTGTTAGCAGACCTTTTCAACCAGCTCAATCTTGTCTGCCTCAATACTGGAGCCCCTACTTTTCTTTCGGACACATCTCACACCTATTCCCATTTAGACCTCTCTATATGTACTCCCCAACTTGCACGCCGGTTTGAGTGGTATGCACTTTCTGATACATATTCGAGCGATCACTTCCCGTGTGTTATCCATCTCCTGCAGCATACCCCCTCTCCGTGCTCCTCTAGTTGGACCATCTCCAAGGCAGACTGGGGGCTCTTCTCTTCCAGGGCGTCCTTTCAGGATCAAACCTTCACAAGCTGCGATAGTCAGGTCGCACACCTCACGGAAGTCATTCTCGCTGCTGCTGAATATTCCATGCCTCACCCTACTTCTTCTCCACGTCGTGTACCAGTCCCCTGGTGGACCGCAGCATGTAGAGACGCTTTACATGCTCGTCGACGTGCTTTACGCACATTTAAACACAACCCTACAGTGGCGAATTGTATCAATTATAAACGATTACGTGCTCAGTGTCGTCGTATTATTAAAGAAAGCAAGAAAGCCAGCTGGGCTGCTTTCACAAGCACCTTCAACAGTTTTACTCCTTCTTCTGTTATCTGGGGTAGCCTGCGCCGGCTATCTGGCACTAAGGTCCACTCACCAGTTTCTGGCTTGAAGGTCGCGAATGACGTCCTTGTGGCCCCCTGGGGCTGTCTCCAATGCCTTCGGCCGCTTTTTCGCAGACGTTTCGAGCTCCGCTCATTACCACCCAGCCTTCCTCCCCCGCAAACAGGCCGAGGAGGCTAGGTCACCTAACTTCCGCTCCACGAATTGTGAAAGTTATAATGCCCCATTCACCATGCGGGAACTCGAAAACGCACTTGGCCGATCACGGTCCTCCGCTCCAGGGCCTGATTCTATTCATATTCAGATGCTGAAGAACCTTTCTCCTGCGGGTAAAGGTTTTCTTCTTCGTACATACAATCGCATCTGGATTGAGGGACATGTTCCCGCATGCTGGCGCGAGTCTATTGTTGTCCCGATTCCTAAGCCGGGGTAGGACAAGCACTTGCCTTCCAGGTATCGACCTATCTCGCTTACCAGCTGTGTCTGTAAAGTGATGGAGCGAATGGTTAACTCTCGATTGGTTTGGCTGCTCGAGTCTCGACGCCTACTTACCAATGTACAATGTGGATTTCGTAGGCGCCGGTTACCTTGTCGACCTTCATTATGAATAACTTCTTGCGGAAGCGCCCGACCGCGGCTGTGTTCTTTGATTTGGAGAAGGCTTACGACACCTGTTGGAGGGCGGGCATTCTCCGCACCATGCATACATGGGGCCTTCACGGTCGCCTCCCTCTTTTTATTCGTTCCTTTTTAATGGATTGACAGTTCAGGGTACATGTGGGTTCTGTCCTGTCCGATGCCTTTCGCCAGGAGAATGGGGTGCCACAGGGCTCAGTTTTGAGCGTCGCTCTCTTTGCCATTGCGATCAATCCAATAATGGATTGCCTCCCAGCTGATGTATCAGGCTCCCTTTTTGTGGACGATTTTACCATCTATTGCAGCGTGCAGTGTACACGTGTCCTGGAGCACTGTCTTCAGCGTTCTCTTGACCGTCTTTCCTCCTGGAGTGTCGCCAATGGCTTCAGTTTTTCTGCCGAGAAGACGGTCTGTATTAACTTCTGGCGCTACAAAGAGTTTCTCCCACCATCCTTACGACTCGGTCCCATTGCTCTCCCAATCGTGGAGACAACCAAATTTTTAGGCCTTACCTTTGACAGGAAACTTAGCTGGTCTCCACATGTGTCATATTTGGCCGCCCATTGTACCCGTTCTTTAAATGTCCTCCGTGTTCTCAGTGGTATGTCGTGGGGAGCGGATCGAACCGTCCTACTTCGTCTATATCGGTCGATTGTCCGCTCCAAGCTGGATTATGGGAGCTTCGTACACTCCTCTGCACGGCCATCCATCTTACGCCGACTCAACTCCATACAACATCGGGGTTTATGACTTGCGATTGGAGCATTTTATACTAGTCCCATAGAGAGTCTTCATGCTGACGCTGGCGAATTCCCACTCACCTACCGGCGCCATATACTGCTTTGTCGGTATGCCTCTCGGCTACTGTCAATGCCCGACCATCCGTCTTATCGTTCCTTTTTTGACGACTCTCTCGACCGTCAATACGGGTTGTATGTCTCTGCCCTGCTACCCCCTGGAGTTCGCTTTCGTCGCCTCCTTCAACACCTTAATTTTTCACTCCCTGCAACCTTTCGAGTGGGCGAGAGCCACACGCCACCTTGGCTCCAGGCTCAGGTCCGCGTTCACCTTGACCTCAGCTCGCTCCCAAAAGAGGTTACCCCCGGTTCAGTCTACCACTCCCGTTTTTTGGAACTTCGTTCGAATTTCATCAACATGACTTTCATTTATACAGATGGCTCTAAGACCAATGACGGGGTCGGGTGTTCCTTTATTGTCGGGGCACAAAGTTTCAAATACCGGCTCCATGGCCATTGTTCGGTCTTCACAGCTGAGCTCTTTGCCCTCTACCAGGCTGTTCTTTACATCTGCCGCCACCGACATTCTGCTTATGTCATCTGCTCCGACTCCCTGAGCGCCATCCAGAGCCTCAGTGATCCGTACCCGGTTCACCCTTTCGTACACCGGATCCAATGCTCTCTTCAGCAGCTGGTGGACGTCGGTTCTCTGGTTAGCTTTATGTGGGTTCCTGGCCATGTCGGTATCCCTGGGAACGAAGCTGCAGATGCCGTGGCCAAGGCTGCGGTCCTCCAGCCTCGGACAGCTTCTTGTTGTGTCCCTTCGTCCGATTTTAGCAGGGTCATTTGTCAGCGCATTTTATCGCTGTGGCATGCCGATTGGGCTGCACTTACAGACAACAAGCTTCGGGCCTTAAAACCTCTTCCCGTGGCTTGGACGTCCTCCTCACGCCCTTCTCGGTGGGAGGAGGTAGTTTTGGCCCGGTTAAGAATTGGACACTGCCGGTTCAGCCATCGCCATCTGCTGACGGCTGCGCCGGCGCCGTTCTTCCCATGTGAGCACTTGCTGACGGCTGCGCCGGCGCCGTTCTGCCCATCTGAGCACTTGCTGATGGTTCGACACATTTTAATGTCCTGTCCAGATTTTAACACACTGCGTCTAGATCTTAACCTGCCAAGTACATTCGATGCCATTTTAGCGGATGACCCACGATCAGCTGCTCGTGTTCTTCGTTTTATTAATTTGACAAACCTCTCAAAGGACATTTGATGATGCTGTTTTTTAATCCTATGCCTGTCAGTCTGTCTTTTATCGTGTTTTCCCTTTTAGTTGTTGTTGTCAACTTGTGCCTCGCGGTGCATTCTTAGAGTAGTCAGGGCGCTAATGACCATTGAAGTTGTGCGCCCTAAAACCGCAAAAAAAAAACAAAAAAAAAAAAACAGAGTAGTTACACATGGCACATTATTAAGTATTAATGGACTATTACTTCAGCCTTACCATAAAGCAGTTGCCTGGCACCTCAAATGTCTAAGTTGTTTCCCAACTTCCATCGCATCATTTTAAAATAGGTCAAATGTGCACCATTAGTTGTGCTCTATTGTCACAACGTCTTTTCAGAATTTAAGAAAAAATGTGGAAGTATTTCACCAATGCAGAAAACGTAAGTTGTATGGTCAAACGCAAGTAATGTTAGTAGGCATTATTGTGTCATTGCTCTTGCATTCTGCCACTATTCCACATGAGGTATAATTCACCTCCTTAAATGTAACAACTGCATTTTTATGTGTTCAGTGAAAAACTGAAGCAAATTTAATGCTCTTTAGATCCATACAGTTGGTGAAAAAGGAGTTGTAGCTCCAAACCTCATTTGACAATAATAAAAAAAGTGATCAATTTGTGAATGACAGAATACTGACTAACTCAAGTCTTACTAAATTTGTTTGTGTTACTGCATGTTCACAAAAATTTTTGTTATGTGATGTCCATAAAGTCGTTCATTCATAACAGTTTGTTGTAAAGTAATAACCTGATTGCATGGTTATCACATCAGTATTTTAAATACAAGCAAGTCGCTGAAGTGGAGTTTCCATAAATCTCTAATTTCTTCATGTATGTTCTGTACATTATCATCCACATGTTAAAAATGTACCAGTAAACATCTGATCCCTTAAAGAATCAAACACCCTAGCATAAAACAGCTTCAATAGTCTGATTACTTTAAAAATGAATTATTGTGTTAAATATTTGACTTCAAGTAGCTGGTTCCCATTGCCACACTGCAGTCCACTTACCATGGGTTAGAAACCACTGCTCTGCACTGTTCACAACTGCACGTACATCATTATCCTAAATTAGAGACAGTAAAGGATCTAGGTCAGTATTTATTGTATGCCCAAACAGTATTCCATCAATACTACCAAATGACTAACCTGGTTCATGATACCCAGCACCAGATGCATGGTGGCTATGGAACAGCTTCCAGGGGCAACAAGAATTTTAATTTCAACATTTCATATATATTTTTATATTCAGTAAAACATTAAATACCTGTTTTGATATACTCATTAACAGGTATAATGTTAGGTCAAAGGTTTAACACAGTTTGACTGTAATATGGACATGATGGTGTTTTCAGTCAGTGTTGCTCATGATTGGCAAATTACACAGACTATATTCATGAAATGTTTCATACTGAGAAAACTTACTGACTTCAAACATCAGTTCAAACGATATCTAATTTTTTTTTAAATTTTTACCTGTGATTCAGATATATAACACATTCAGACTGCTGCAAACGTCTGATTGCTTTACAAATAATTTAAAAACTTGTGTGTTTGATTCCTTAAGAAATCATAGGTTCACTGTTTAATGTTGATTTGCAATTACTGCTTCTCCTTATAGAGGGTTCTTCTCAGGTTTATATTTTGCCTCCTTTAATATATTTTAAAGATGCACTTGAGTTTTAACACATTTAGTCCCATGAGTATTACATTACTAATTTAAGCTATGTTTTAGTACACACTTTGGCCACCAAATTGCTTGTTTTATAATCCCATCATATGCCATTGAAGTTAACAAGGGCCAACAAAAGTAGATTACATTCCTGATTTTGTGAATCTCAGACTTTTGACCACCCATGGGTTTTATTGTATACAGTATAAACATTAGTTCTATCTTTACACAGTCACGTAGTGTTAAGACTCCTGTTCTTTTGTTACATCGTTTGACAGTTTTTACTTGGTTACTCACCATTGTGGTTTGAGCATAGATTTGTGTTAGTAATTGTTATGACGGGTTCAGTGTAATCTGAACGTGATGTATAAGTACAGAAAAACATACTACTCCTCTTGTGCTTTCAAAGCTTTCACAGTCCTTAACTCTCTATGAGTACTTCCTCACCAATTGATGGGCATTATGTACTGTATTTTGCTCTAAATGTCTTGTTTCCACTATTATGGTTAAATTGTGAATATTTCTCTTTCCATTTAGTTATTGTGCATATGAAAAAATAATATGCAGATACCTGGAGTGCCAGTGGTCTACTCATATTGATCTTCCTGCCTCTTAAGTGAAGTAGTAATCCAAGTGTGTGATTACATTATGAAGCTCTTATGGTTATTGTGGTGTGTTGTCTTGTTATGTATTTTTCAATATGCTTCTGAACGATGCATTATTTAATATGAATGTTTAATGACTCATGTATTGCAGTCTCATCTTAGTGTTATAAACTTCAGAAATACAGGACATAAATGTGTTACTAAATTCCTTGATGATTTCATTACATTGAACTCAAGTAGGCTTACTGATGGAACTCCTGATGACATTTACTTAAATTGCGGTTTGTGCACTGTTTCTTTTATTACATTTGTGTGTAATATACACATGCACTCTGATCATACAGTTTGGTCATTGGGCACATAGTTCAATAATTTAAAAAGTACATTCATTGAAACTGACCATTTACTGTCACTCTTGTTGAAGAACTACATATATATAATATTAGAGGGAAACAGTTGCATGTTGCTATCCACATATATGCTCATATCTGTATGACCTTTTGTGTATTACCTTGTTGGCTTCTTAAATGAAACATATGTAACTGACAGACAGTGTATAGTCTTTAGCTCCAGAAATGTAAGTTTGTGTTCCTTACATTTTGATTTCCACAGTTTTTCTTGATATGTGGAGAAATGTGTGATGACCAACAAAATTTTTTTGTGCAAATATTATAAGAACCCTTCAAATATTATATACTATTTCGTTGTTACATTGAGTTTTCTTCAGTTTCGTGAATTATATGGAACTGTGAAGATGGTCAATGACAGAAAGAAGCTGTAATAAGTTTCAGAAAGTAGCTGTGTCATGCATTTCTCAAAGACAGTACTTGCTTAATATTTTCAGGCAGAGCCTCTGTGTACTTCAATGTCTTTGTATGAAGGTACACACACACACACACACACACACACACAAATGTATCTGTTATACCATTTGATCATTATCTACCCTGTAACCTGACCACTACCACCACCATGGATGGGTCCCTTAGACTGTGGGCTTGTATTTCAAAATAATTTTGTAAATGGTAGATAATGAAATTATTGGCCTACAGTTGAGTTGTTACAAAAACTTATTTTTTATATTCTGACCAGATAAAGCATCATTCATTATGACTCCCAATGTACCACACTCTCCTGAGGAAGTGACTGCTACAAAAGCTGTAGTTTTCACAGTTAACTTTTTCATTTGATATATAAATTCTTTGTATGAATTTTTATGTTAGTATATACTCTGTTACAGTTTGTCTGTGTACTTGACAGTTTGTGTAAAATTCGTTAATTATTTCATGTTTATTTACTTTTCAATAACTTGCACTAATTTTCACATAAATTCTTCGAAGTACTTCATAGAAACTGAATCTGTGGTGTGTTTGAGTACTCGTATCGATTCCACAATAGATTATTTTTCCTGTGTTCAGAGAAATTTTTAGATGTTCATATTACGTTATGTAATCATAATTACCTTTTTCTGTTTTTAAAGTCATTGGAATATGCTCTCTTTGAAAGGAAACAAAAGTTTATGTTAGTGATGCTCTTCTGTAGCATTCTAATAAAGTGAGTTTTAAAAATAATTATCTGTCTTCAAAATAATTTTGTAAATGGTAGATAATGAAATTATTGGCCTACAGTTGAGTTATTACAAAAACTTATTTTTTATATTCTGACCAGATCAAGCATCATTCATTATTATTGGTTCAAATATTACAGGCCTTTATTTAATGAAGTTTCTGTTTGTAGTTATGATATATATGCATGTAACTGTGACTGTGTAAAAGCATATAAATTCCATTGTGGAATACAAGATAACATGTGAGCAGTAAGTGTATGTTGTAAATTTATGTTTAATGAGTAACAGTGCTGTTACTCACTCATGAAATTTTGCTGTCCATGAGAATATATAATGCATCATACAATGTTTCTTTTTGTCATATGGTCCTTGTCAATCTTTGAAAGTTCCACCATATGACTGACAGCTATTAAGCTGTTAACTAGGCCTGACATTGCTTCCACTTATTTGTCAGACTACTGTACTATCACCTTTCCTTTCGGCCTCCCTTGGCCAGCTCTTGTTTTTTCGACCCCGATGGTATTAGGTTGCGAGGCCAGAGGGTGTCTTTCATTTTCTTTCTCTAATCATTACATGGAAGAGGGGAGGAGGGCATGTTCAGGTGTGGTGAAGCCATCATTTCTTGTGGAGCAGCTGCTCAGCACAAAGCGTGGTCTTCAATGCTGTGGGTTATATAAGGCTGTTAACACGGCCATGTAAAAATTGTCCTCAAATTCCTGAAAATAATAATCCTCAGATATGAATTACAAGTAAGGGCTGGTGATGTTGGAACAGGTCATTATGTATATGTAGACACCAGTGTTCATATGATCTCACTCTCACTCACCTCTGGTTTTGGAATGAAATGTGCCCACAGTTAGATATGTTTGTCTGCATGAAGTAAGTGGAATGGAGAATGAGCCTACTGCATAAGTGTGCACACTCAGTAGTATGGTGTAAAACACATCAAATATTAACTGTTGTTGGGCTTGTATGTTTTTCCACTGAAAACCACAATGAGGAATTTTGCCACCATACTACATGATCAATGATGGAGTAGTGCACAGCACTGAAGTGACCTTGATTGCTAGTGATTAAATACAGAAGCGACAGAGCAGGCTCCTGTTCTAAAATACCAGTAACAGTGGGCAACAGGATGGAGATGACTAATGAAGAATGTAATTTGTGGCTGGCAGATGTGAAGAAGAGACCAAAAGTGAATATGAGTACACTATGCTGTGGAGTAACACTGCTGAAAGTATGAGGTACTGATGTACTTCTTCCCAAGGCAATCTCCTTTCAGCACACAGCATCTCAATTGGTACCATACTCAAAGGTCTGTCATCCTAGATCTCACTGATGTCGGCACCAATCCTCATTTTCATATTGCTGTTTACTACTTGGAGAATTACAACTGTTTGTCACTGGAGATTGTTCTGCATCCCTGCAAGTAGGAATATGAAGAGTTTCAACCAGATGTACACCTGCTCTCCTTCACTTGGGAAAAAGATGTCAGCTGCCTATAGGGCAACTTCCTTCCATAACAGTGTGATAGAAATGTGACAGATAAGAAGCTCTACCTGCCAAGTAGCGTGCTTGATGCAGTAATGTATGTGTCTAAGCTTTGCTAACATGCCCTTCAGCATTATAATAGCCAGGGTAATGAATAAAATGTGGGTGCCTATCTACACACATGCATTCTCTGGCACTCTTCAACAGAGTAGTTACTCATGGCACGTTATTAAGTATTAATGGACTATTACTTCAGCCTTACCATAAAGCAGACTGCTTACAAGAAATACAGTGCAAGATACCAGCAATGGCCTGGCACCTCAAATGTGTAAGTTGTTTCCCAATTTGTTATGAGGAGTCAGCGAGTAATCTTAGTCTGAACACTATATACTTATAGCCAAGAGAGAGAGAGAGAGAGAGAGAGAGAGAGAGAGAGAGAGAGAGAGAGAGAGAGAGAGCGCTACTCTGTGTCTAAATTAGCATGTAAAATTTCATGTTGAATATGTAAGCACTTGAACTAATATTGTTAAAGGCCACTAATCCAAGTATTTTTTTAATTTCTTACATATTTTTACATATTATATGAATGAAAATAACAGTGTATCCATTGCAACTTCCATCACATCATTTTAAAATAGGTCAAATGTGCACCATTAGTTGTGCTCTATTGTCACAATGTCTCTTCAGAATTTAAGAAAAAATGTGGAAGTATTTCACCAATGCAGAAAACGTAAGTTGTATGGTCAAATGCAAGTAATGTTAGTAGGCATTATTGTGTCATTGCTCTTGCATTCTGCCACTATTCCACATGAGGTATAATTCACCTCCTTAAATGTAACAACTGCATTTTTATGTGTTCAGTGAAAAACTGAAGCAAATTTAATGCTCTTTAGATCCATACAGTTGGTGAAAAAGGAGTTGTAGCTCCAAACCTCATTTGACAATAATAAAAAAAGTGATCAATTTGTGAATGACAGAATACTGACTAACTCAAGTCTTACTAAATTTGTTTGTGTTACTGCATGTTCACAAAAATTTTTGTTATGTGATGTCCATAAAGTCGTTCATTCATAACAGTTTGTTGTAAAGTAATAACCTGATTGCATGGTTATCACATCAGTATTTTAAATACAAGCAAGTCGCTGAAGTGGAGTTTCCATAAATCTCTAATTTCTTCATGTATGTTCTGTACATTATCATCCACATGTTAAAAATGTACCAGTAAACATCTGATCCCTTAAAGAATCAAACACCCTAGCATAAAACAGCTTCAATAGTCTGATTACTTTAAAAATGAATTATTGTGTTAAATATTTGACTTCAAGTAGCTGGTGCCCATTGCCACACTGCAGTCCACTTACCATGGGTTAGAAACCACTGCTCTGCACTGTTCACAACTGCACGTACATCATTATCCTAAATTAGAGACAGTAAAGGATCTAGGTCAGTATTTATTGTATGCCCAAACAGTATTCCATCAATACTACCAAATGACTAACCTGGTTCATGATACCCAGCACCAGATGCATGGTGGCTATGGAACAGCTTCCAGGGGCAACAAGAATTTTAATTTCAACATTTCATATATATTTTTATATTCAGTAAAACATTAAATACCTGTTTTGATATACTCATTAACAGGTATAATGTTAGGTCAAAGGTTTAACACAGTTTGACTGTAATATGGACATGATGGTGTTTTCAGTCAGTGTTGCTCATGATTGGCAAATTACACAGACTATATTCATGAAATGTTTCATACTGAGAAAACTTACTGACTTCAAACATCAGTTCAAACGTTATCTAATTTTTTTTAAATTTTTACCTGTGATTCAGATATTTAACACATTCAGACTGCTGCAAACGTCTGATTGCTTTACAAATAATTTAAAAACTTGTGTGTTTGATTCCTTAAGAAATCATAGGTTCACTGTTTAATGTTGATTTGCAATTACTGCTTCTCCTTATGGAGGATTCTTCTGTGGTTTATATTTTGCTTCCTTTCAATACATTTTAAACAAGCACTTGAGTTTTAACACATTTAGTCCCATGAGTATTACATTACCAATTTAAGCTATGTTTTAGCACTCACTTTGGCCTTCATATTGCTTGTTTTCTAATCCCAACATATGCCTTTGAAGTTAACAAGTGCCAACAAAAATAAATTACATTCCTGATTTTGTGAGTGTCAGCCTTTTGATTATCCAGGGCTTTTATTGTATACTGTACACGTCATATTGTGTTAGGACTCCTGTTCTTTTATTATATCAGATGACAGTTTCACTCAAATGCACAACATTGTGGTTTGAGTGTAGATTTGTATTTATAATTGTAATGATGGGTTCAGTGTAATCTGAACGTGTTGTATAAGTACTGAAAAACATATTACCCCTCTAGTGCTTGCAAAGCTTTCCCAATCCTTCACTCTCTATGAGTACTTCCTCACCAATTGATGGGCATTATGTACTGTATTTTGCCCTAAATGTTTTGTTTTCATGATTATGCTTCAATTGTGAATATTTCTGTTTCCTTTTAGTTATTGTGCATGTGGAAAAATAACAGGCAGGTACCTAGAGTGCCAGTGGTCTATTCATATTGATCTCCCTGCCCCTTAAGTAAAGTAGTAATCCAAGTGTGTGATTACATTATGAAGCTCTCAGGCTATTTTGATGTGTTGTCTTGCTATACAATGTGATTTTCCACATACTTCTGGATGATACATTATTTAATATGAATATTTAATGACTCATGTATTGCAATCTCATCTTAGTGTTATAGACTTCAGAAATATAGTACATAAATGTGTTACTATATTGCTTGATGATTTCATTAAATTGAACTCAAGTAGGCTTAAAAATGGAACTCCTCATGATATTTGAGATGTGTGCCATATACACATACAGAGTATGCACTCTGAACATACAGTTTGGTCATCTGGTAAATATTTTAAAAATTTTGAAGTACATTCATTGAAAATGATCATTTACTGTCACTCTACGCTATCCACATATATGCTCTTTATCTGTATGACCTTCTTTGTATTACCTTGTTGGCTTCTTAAATGAAACATGTGTACCTGACAGACAGTGTATAGTCTGTAGCACTGGATATGTATGTTTGCTTTCCTTACATTTTGATTGCGACAATTTTTTTTCATATGTGGAGAAATGTATGACAACTGACAAAATATTTTTCTGCAAATATTAAAAGTACACTTCAACTATAATACACTATTTCATTGTTACATTGCTTTATTTTCGGTTTTGTCAGTTATATGGGACTGTGAGGATGGTCAATGACAGAAAGCAGGTGTTATAAGTTTCAGGAAGCAGCAGTGTCATGCATCTCTCAAAGACAATAGTTATCTAACAATTTTAGGCAGACTCTCAGTGCTCCTGAATGTCTTTGTGTGAAGACTTAAACACAAAAGTATCTGTGTCCACCATCTGATCATTGTGTGTGCTCACCATCTCCTCAAGGGGTGACTCAGATTGTGGGCTTGGATTGACTTCCTCCTCATTTCTTAACTTCTCCCGACATACCACCCTCTCCTAATTGAGGAAGTAACTGTTACAGAAACTTTAGATTTTGCAGTTAAATTTTTCATTTCATACATAAATCTCCTTGTATTAAATTTGTAGTTAATACAGTGGCAGACTGACAGTGTGGTGAAGGGTTTGTGTAAAATTAGATAATTTTTCATATTTATTTACTTTTCAATAACACTGGGAAATTCATGTGAACATTAGTGCAAAGTACTTTGTGAAAACAGAATTTGTGATGTGCTTGGAGTACTCACTGTGAAAGAGACACTCTTTGATATTTGTATTTCATAAGTTTGGTGTCACTGACATTTGTATGATTAAAGTCATTGGAATTTGCCCTCCTTTAAAGGAAACAAATATTTCACATTAATCTTACTGAAATTCATAAGTTAATGTTATTTTTTCAAGCACTGTAATGAAGACTGTTGTAAAAATGTATCTGTATTGGGCATGCTTTGTTAAATGGTAGATACAAAAATTGTCACACAATTTGCTTGTTAGAAATAACTTACTGTTTATACTATGATGGGATGAAGCAACTTTGTTACAAGAAAAACAGCTAATTTTTTGACTCAGAGAGGTGGTACTGATAGCTAAGTTGCAGCCTGAACGTAGCTTTTGTTGTGTAGATGTATACAACTTCCCATGTGCAATAAAAGATAACCTGTAAGAAATGTCTGTAATGGTTTTGTTCTAAAAGTTATATTTATTTAGTAACAGTGCCATTACTATATAAGTAACAACTTGATTCCTTTTCTGTGCACTGATAAAAATTGCAGTTAGAATGCAACTATCATGTACAAAATTTCACAATCCATGTAAATACTTTGTCCTTCATACAACAATGCTCCTTTTTCATCAGGCACTCTCTGACAGGCTTTGAAAATGCCACCACATGACTGACTAAGCTGTTACCTAATTCTGACATTGCTTCCACTTATTTATCAGACTACTATCACCTTTCTTGTCAGCCTCCCTTGGCCAGCTCTTGATTTTTTGACCCCAATGGTATTAGGTTGTGAGGCCGGGTGGTGTCTTTCATATTCTTTCTCTAATCAATCATTGGAAGGGGGGAGGAGGGCATGCTCAGTTGTTGTGAAGCCAGCATTCCTTGTAGAGCAATCACATAATACAAAGCCTGGTCCTCCTCCAAGCTGCAGGTTATGTGTTTAAGGCTGGTAACATACCCATGTAGAAGTCCCTACATGCCTGAAAATAATCACCCTCAAATACCAATGCGAAGTAAGAGGCGGTGAGGTTGGAAAGGGTTACTGTGGGTGTGTAGAGAGCAGTGTTCGTATGATATCTCTCTGATTAAGCTCTGGTTTTGTAACAAAATGTGACCACAGTTGGAGATGTTCTTTGCATGAAGTAAGTGGGATGGAAAAATGAGCTTACTGAATAAGGAAGCACCCTTGCAGAAGGGTTGCTGGGTTTGGATGTGATTCCACTGAAAGGCATTATGAGGTGTTTTGGAAACATGTAATCTCACATTGCTGCCACTACTACATGGACAATACTGGAGTGGTGTATATCACTGAGGTGACCTCAATGGTTACTGAATAAATACAGATGAGACAGAGCAGGCTCCTGTTCTATAATACCAATGACAGTGTGCAGTAGATGGAGATGACTAATGAAGAACATAGTTGTGGCTGCCAGATCTGAAGAGTAGACCAAAGTGAAAATTATTACACTATGCTGTGATGGAACACTGCCAGAAGTTACTTCTTCCCAAGGCAGTTTCTCTTCAGTGCACGGCCTCTCAAGTAGTACGATGTCTGAAGGTCTCTGTCCTGGACCTCATGGATGTATGCACTGTTCCTACTGTTCGTGACTATTACTATGAAGACAGTGACCGTTTGTTGCTTATGATCATTCTCCATCTCTGCCATCATATGAAGAGTTCCTGCCAGATGTGGACCTGCAGTACTTCACTTGGGGCAAAGGACATCAACTGCATGTAGGGCAACAGCCTTCCATAACATTGGTAGAATTGGCAATTCAAGAGGACTACCTGTCCAACAACATGCTTCACCGGTACTGTACATGTCTCACATTCCCTGACGGCCATCAGCATTATAGGTGCTGAGGTTGTAAATGGCAGTTAGTCCCAAACTACAGGTAGTATATTCTCTGGCACATTTCACTGTTGTAGATGTGGCACATCAAGGTATTCTGACGAGTTTCCAGCTGATAGTAATATTTAGTACCAGTGGACTACTACTTACACCTCATCAGAAAGCAGCCAGCTGAAAAGAAATATAGTCAAGATGCAAGAAGCAGCCCACACCTCAACAGGAAGTGGTTTCGACAGTGACAGTTTAATGGACAGCAGCTCTTATGTCAGTGAGACACACTTTTCCCCCTTTCCAAACCCCCTTCCCCTCGAACTTTTCTGTTGCTCATATAGCAATGGAAGCAGCAAATGGCAAACAGCGCTGAGTATAAAGTCACTCTGTATTTAAATTAGAATGTAAAATTTATGCTCAGTGTGTTAGCACATAAACTAAAACGGTTAGTGTATAGTTCTCCAAATAATCTTTTAATGTCATATTTTATTTCTTCAATTACGTGAATGGAAATAATTGTAAATTGATTATAATCTACATTACATCACTGTAATATTGGTTAAATATGCATTATTAGTAAGTAGTATAGTCATAAACATTTCAAAAATAGTTTCAGAATGTAAGTCTATATGTGGAACTATTTCAACAATGCAGAACACAGAGGAAGTTCTGTGGTCTGATGTATGTAATGTTAGTAGACATAATTCTCCATCTCTTTTGCACTCTGCCATTATCCCAGCTGATGTTAAATTGAAGGAAGTTAACTATACAATTGTATCATTAGATGTAAGGTGAAAAATTGAAACAAATGTAATGCTCATTACATTCACACAGTCAGTGAAAATGGAGATGTAGTTCTGAAACTTGTTGTACAATAATTAAAAAATAAATACCTATGAATGACAGAATATTGACTTGATTAATGCTTCCTTAATGTTACTATTTCTATTATATTGACAAATATTGTTGTTATGAACAAACAACTTTATGGACATACCATGACAACAGTTTGTTAGAAATTTATAACATGCTTGCATGGTTATCATGTAGATATCTTGAATACAAACAGGTTAATGCAGTGGATTTCCAAACGTGTCTAATTTACTTGTGGAAATTTTGTAGCACATGGATGACAAGGTACAAATGTACCAGTAAACTACAGATCCATTAAACAATCAAACTCCCATGTGTGAAGCAGCTTTAACAGTCCAATTACTTTAAAATGAGTTTGATTACTTCACAGTGAGTTAGTGTGTTAAATATTTGACTTCAAGTACAACAGCAAACCTTACCTAAACTTTTTCCACTTATGTACTAAAAGTTAATTGGATTCCATTAAGAGGTCACATTCTCAAATACTGGATAAACAAACCCCAGGTAGCAGCATGCTGTCAGTTACACTTTTTAAAGACAAGTTCACAGTGCCTAAATCTAATACTTGTTTCTTTCTGTTTTAAACTTATAATATATTTCCTAATGTGCAGTTTCAGATTATGAGAGCATTTTAAATTTTCAGAGTTGGTCAATCATTATGTGTAATACCATAACTAAAAACTGACTAATTCCAGAGGCAGTGATGTTAATGCTCCAACAGGTCTTTGTTAGTACAGTAATATTTATTCTGAATGCCAAGCCTACCATTACTGGTATTACAATAATCCTCTCATTTTGGATTCTGCACTTCTACACAGTTGCAACTGCACTGTGTCTCAATAATGGTATACATGCGGCTAAAGATCAATGTGATACAGTACACTACATTCCACAGTTGGATATGTTTGACATTTGGAGCCCAGTGCTATCTTACATAATCAGCACATTGACATAGGGTGGTCAGATGATGAACTTTCAGTGAGAGGTGTAAGGATTCTTAGATTCTAGTATTTTCTTATTTTCTGAGCAGAAAATTTAGTTCAACAAGTACAGTGGAGCCAAGGATCAAGTACCTCGTTTCCATCAATTTGAGTATGTCGTACTGACAGATAAGTCTAAACAGAGCTCCTGTAAAGTACACTGCTTTTATTTTTGCATGTCATACCTACCCGTTTAGAACGACATCAGTTAATCAAAACATGAGTGTTGGTGTGTTTATAATAACATCACAAGATGTATTAGCCCCAGAATTACTACAAAGAATTACTTGATATGTGGGTGATTTGAGAGAGAGAGAGAGAGAGAGAGAGAGAGAGAGAGAGAGTAAATTTCTTCTGTCACATTATTATGCCTCAAGATGTCCTAATTGACAAAACAAAAATACAATGAGTTCATAACTTCCCAGTATACCAAACAGATGCAGTTAAAAGTATCTTCAGATTTAGCCAATGAACATTATTATTTTGTACACAGACTGATGCCTTAGATTGGGTCTGAAGTATGCCAGTCTACTTTTAATAAGAACAAAGATGCACTAGCAAATAAACAGTTGGTGCACCATATGAATGTCCCAGGATTTTTGCTTGACAACTGATGCTTCATTTACCAGGTTGGGAGCTCCTCTCTTCCAAAGCAGGGTTTTAGATGTAGATGAAGTATCTGTACACTACACTTTCCTAATGGGCCTACATGGCCACTGAATGCTAAGTTGTCACAATTATGTACCCTTTCAGGAAATTCCACCACTATTTTGTTGATAATTACACCAAAGTATATTGTGGTTGCCAACCTTTAAGCTTTCTTCTCAATTGCAAATTGCTGTTGTTGTGGTCTTCAGTCCTGAGATTGGTTTGATGCAGCTCTCCATGCTACTCTATCCTGTGCAATCTTCTTTATCTCCCAGTACTTACTTCAACCTACATCCTTCTGAATCAGCTTGGTGTATTCATCTCTTGGTCTCCCTCTATGATTTTTACCCTCCACACTGCCCTCCAATGCTAAATTTGTGATCCCTTGATGTCTCAGAACATGTCGTACCAACCAGTCCCTTCTTGTCAAGTTGTGCCACAAACTCCTCTTCTCCCCAATTCTGTTCAATACCTCCTCATTAGTTATGTGATCTACCCATCTAATCTTCAGCATTCTTCTGTAGCACCACATTTCGAAAGCTTGTATTCTCTTCTTGTCCAAACTATTTATTGTCCATGTTTCAATTGCAAATTAGTGTATGCAAAAGTAGTTCACTTCAGTAATAAAATTTTAAATTAGTTTCTGTCATGGGACAGAACAATGTAGTAGCTGACACATTACCATGTTTAGTTGAAGAAATATCCAGTAACCTTTGCTCTGAGGGATGAAGTTCTAAATATAATGTCTTTCTGGTGCATGATAACACTTATTGTCTGTGTTTCATGTCACCAGCAATGTGTGTCATCTCCAAGACAGGAATCCAAGGTGGAGAGAAATCAGAATACAATCTGCACTTGACCCACCTGAGGCACAAGAATGTATTATTTTGTTGTTGTTTTACGCAGTATAACTGGTGTAATTGCATTCCAGAGGACAGCCTGGAGAACCTAATCTTGTACATCCATTAAGCACTGGGGATCCTGAAGTGGTTAAATGTGCTGAGAAAATCAATGGCTATTGCTATTTTCCTCACCTGTGAAAGAGAGTAAAATGGATTATCCACAAATACCTACTCTGTCAAAATGTGAAACCTCCAAACTATGGCTCTGAAGGTGAGCTCCACAGTTTAGGAACACTGTGCTGCCACAAAAAGCTGAACACAGGTTGTAAGTCAGCTGGAGTGAGACGTGGGCTGCCAGATTCACTTGAAGGACACAGATCTTTAGTGTGCCTGGTGAACTGAAGGGATCAGCAAAGAAAAGCTACAGTTTATTATCTAGAAAAATGTATTTCAGTATAGAGGTCTAGTAGGTACAGGTAGTACACATACATAACAGAGATGGGATGGAAGGCATGATTGTGGAATGGGGACAGAGTAGCATGTTCTGTTTCCCACAACCTACATGAATGCATTTGAAATGTCAGATGAGGAATCATAATTCAGGTCTTAGATATGGTAGCCAGGTAAGCTTGCAGCTCAGTAATATCACAGACAAAAAATTTAGAGCAGCCAGCTACTAGCCAGACTTGGGACAAACTATATGATACGAGATTTAAAACATTCATAGCTTTGTTGATATTTTCCATCGTAAGTGGCCACGATTTCTTTTTTATATATGAAAAGTGGTCAAAACACTTCATCATAAATTTTAGTATTTCTATCAAACAAAGATTTGATAGATTCATCCACATTAGTCCATGTTGATGTAATTCAATAAGTGAAGTAAAAAACATATAAGTAGTTGATCAGATGATAGCGAAAATCAAAAGATCCTAATTCCCAACACTAAAATGATATGGACACTTGCAAAAAACATAAAAATCTATGTGGACACTACATTCAATGGCGAAAATGTGTACTTGTCGGCATAAATGCCGGGGAATGCTATGTTTTGATGTAGCAAAACATTTATAAAGATTTGATATAACACTATGGCAACAAAGGAGTTACTCCTGTAATTTTGTGTTTCCTTGTTAGAGTTGTGGGACATTTCAGTAGCAGTGCTATCATGGATAAACACCACTGTGTTTCAGTCTTCCATATAAATCTGACCAATAACAAAATCTCTAACTTTGGCTATGGTGTACAAAACAAGATGTTTCTGTAAAGGATAACAGTTCAGGGCTGTAAGAGTTTAGATTAGTGAGGTTTCCTGCTTTAGGCCTAACCGTGTACTGCAGTTGTAACTAAGTGAAGGCAGCAGCTTCTAAGCAGTGAGTGTATTAATTGCATGCCACAAAGTACAATCAGTAGGTCTGTAATAACTGTTCCACATTCAGTGCCATTCTGCTTCAGATAACTTTACTTCTGCTCTGATGTGTTACCTTCTTTAGAACACCCTGAATCTTTTGAAGTGTGTAGATTGTTGTCTTTTATGTATCACACCCACAGATATCTACTATGAGGTTTGATGTAAGAAAAAGAAAAATTAATTTTACAGTACTTGGGTGCAGTCAGCTTCAATGATTTTGTGCTGCCTTCTTGCAACCTGTGATTCTGTCCCTACTCTTGCCACGTAAAACAGGTAGCTTCATGTTTCCATCTTGGTGTGCATGTGTAAATCTCCACTAGAACACACATGCTACAAAAATATCTGTAGCTAAAATTCTTGAGACATCAAATCTTTGTGTGTGCCTGTGCACAACAAATCAGTTACCCACAGATGAGTCACTGCCTGTCTTCAGTTTTTGTTGTTGTCATGTTATTGTAATTAGTAAATGGTTGCACAATTGTGTTGGTGGCTAGTGCAGGTAGAGGAGACACAAGGATGATAACTGCTTTCAAATAATCGAGGTGTCAGTATTTTATGTTCGAAGTGAGGGACCACTTGATAGCAGTTTCATACGTGTCAGAAGGTGTAAGCCTATGACTGTATGAAATCTTGCAGTTGCAATTAGTCCTTCACTGTTAAATTTGGTTGATCCCATGTGGCTCCCCTGGAAATATCTTGTAATGTACAGTTGTTTGGTCAGTTGAAATAGAAAGCTTGGTATAATGTGTGACCTGTGATTAGCAAAAGTCAGAAACTGATGACACACAGTTTCACAGTGGCTGAGGATCCTGCCATTTATAAAAATGCTTTAGAAGTAACAATTGACCCCTACCAAATTCCAAAAGCCTGATGTGCCTTTTTAGACTACAAAGAATCATCTCATGCCACATATGATTTTTAGTATGGTCATATTATTCTTTTAAAAGTACCCTGCTACTTAAATGGAAGCTTTTACACATTGCAGTGTAAATGCAGATAATCTGTCCTCATTATGCAGCTCTAATTGCAAAAGTACTTTTGTAACGTTCTCTTACCTAAATCTGTCGTCGTGATTTTCTCTAAACATCGTTGGCTGTTAATTAGATGTTGAGTTTGTCAATCAATTTCTTCCATAAGCGAAAGCTCGTAGTTTATAAATTTTTTGTTTGAAATTACTGTATGTTCAATCTCAGAAATGTCTGAGAAGCATTTTTACGTATTTTTTTAAGTTATTATACTTGGAAACAATTACAGATAAGTGTATTGTTCAAATTTTGTAGCAGTATAGGCTAAGTAAAATCCTTCTAATACAGGTGACAAATTGATGTGTTATGTAGGTACTGTGCATGAAAGCTGCCTGCAGTGAATAGTCTAAACAGACAGATGGGTCTCAATAATGTCCAGCTTCAGAAAATTATCTTACCATAAAAGATGCTTGTTAGTTATGTCTACGATAAGACAGGCCATTCATTGTATGCCATTTCTCACAAAGTAAATCTGCAGCTGCCAACCCACACAATTTCAAAGTATGTGAACTACCTACATTAATTGTATAGAAGTTCTCATTGCTTGTCAAACCTCAGTCTATGCAAATATGTTCAAGAAGGCCTTCACTTTAAAATGTAATGTGTGTCACCAGAGGTTCAAAGTATGGAAAATAATATTTTTTTCCTGAGGAGTGAGCCTGCCATATGGAAGTTAACAGAGGTGCATTAGGTGAACAAAGGGACACAATTCATGCAGCTCATTAAAGAAATGATTTATACATTCCTTCTAAAACCAAGAGATTGCAAACAGTTGCTAAGTCAGGAAGGTGATTCACTACATATCCACTACTGGAATTATACTACACTACTACACTAGTTGATATGTTACTTGGTGCCTCCATATGCACAACAAAAAATCACACACACAAACACACACACACACACACACACACACACACACACACACACACACACACACACACACAAGCCACAGTTGTTAGAGTTAGGAAGGTGAATGTTGTTTCCAGGAGAATAAAGCATGGGAAAATCTCTTGCATATCCAGTTTCTTCTACACCATTGCATAGAGTTGTATTCATCTTATCCCAACAGTATGTTCTTGTGTACATAGTGTGTTATAAATTTCTGTGTGTATTTCAGAGTTGTGCTTACATATATCTCCTTCCACACCTGCATCCCTAACAGTTTTTTAAAATCGCTGATTGTTTCTCTGCTAGGAACTGATATGGGGATTATGCTGATTTAGGTACCCCCAAGTGTTCCAGAGGTATAACTAGTGTGTACCTGCATTATCTGTTAAGCCCTCTGACTCTTGATCAGTCTTGTAGAAAAGCTGTAAACTGATTTACAGAAATTGTGCAAATGATGTACACTATACAGTTTCATAGTAATATGGCTTTTTTCCATATTTATTACCACCAGAAAGTAC
Source organism: Schistocerca cancellata (assembly GCF_023864275.1). Lineage (NCBI taxonomy): Eukaryota > Metazoa > Arthropoda > Insecta > Orthoptera > Acrididae > Schistocerca > Schistocerca cancellata. The sequence continues at coordinate 97,669,468 of NC_064635.1, read as the reverse complement.
TATGCATGTCAAATGCTTCTATGTAAGTAAATTTGCTCATCAATCAGCCTGCCTCTCTCTCCTATGACACAGTACCACAGTAGCAAATGCAATCACTGTCTGAAGTTACAGTAATTCCTAGATGCAATATTTTCAGTATAGTTTGACAAAAACTAACATTCCTTGTGTAGCAAATGCTCACAGCAGTTCCAAAACATATGTTTATTAGTTACTTAGTGTAAGGTGCTTTGTCAATGGCCACATCTATACCAGTGTAATTGGGCAGTTTTAACAGGCACTGAACTCCACTGCTGGCTTTTCTGCTGGGTGTGAGGAAGATGATGGGAATGTGTCCATGGATGTCTCCTGGTGTCAAAATAGCAACATTTATTAATAAATAGCAATATATTGGTTGTGGGCACTCTAGGCAAGAGTTGCTTCCATTCGTAATATTCTCGGTGGTGACAGAGGCGACTGGTGGATGTTCACACACGCGCCTGCTGCTGCATCTGCAATTGCATTGGCATAACTTGAATCTGCTGTATTTCCAGTGGCACTCCAGCCTTCCAGGACCTTTTGCTGCAGCTGGAACCACTCACTGTGGGACTCGGTCGTGCTGGCAACTGGGGGATGTGGCAGGACAGATCAGTGCCCTGTCTCAGCAGAAATCCCTAGCACCGACACTGGTGTGAATGGGCCAGGGTCCCTGTCCCTGCCTCAGTCATGGTATTCAAGCCAGCAGCATCCAGGATAATGCTGACAGTGCATTATCACAAAGAACCCCAAGTAATGGCTCCAATGACAGTGTCTGAAGATAATTAAGGCAGGATAGTTATGGCAGTGGAGTCACTCTGGCACCTCCTGGGAAACTACCTGCATTATGACAGTGACTATTACAATGATTGTGATTGCAGTTACAACTCTGAACTGGTGGTGGTGGTAAGTAACATGGCTCTGTGTCACTCAAACACCTCAAGACAGATGATGTTGATGAGCGGGCTGCCGGTCCTTAAATGTGGCTTTCTTTTGCTGGTCTGCTGTTTTTCTTTCCCAGTAGGTCACTGGAATATTCTGATGTTGCTCAGCTGGCCTATCTGATCCAATTACTGCCTCGATGTTGGTGCCCTGGCTTGCAGTGAGCTGCTTCTTGTCATGTCTTCTCCTGTACGGTGAACTGGCTTTTGACACGGCATTCTCCTTTGTGTTACTGTACTCAGCACTCCACCGACCAATAATGCCACAGTATCATAGCACTGAACTGCACAACTGAGTGTAACACACACAAATTCAGGCTCCCAATACTCCTTCACTTTTCAACTATCTTTATTATTCCAAATTCCTAGCTTTAACTAATTTAATCACTCTCATCTTTCAAGACACTATAGTTTGTTCAGTCCCCAATCCAAATATTGTATTGCTTTCAGTTTGAGAGTAAACAGGAGTAGAAGTCAACTTCCTCATAAATGTTGTTCCTGAAATCATCTCTATGTTTTCAATATGGGAATATGTAAAGCGTATTGTATACTCTTTACCAATAAAAAGAGTAGTTGGGTTTTTCAGGTGAAGGTGTGCATCTTTCATAAACTTGTTCTATAGTGAAAAATTATACTCTTTGCAAAAATAATGTGTTGCTAATGCTTTATCAGGAATGATGATATTATTAGGTTTATATTTCAATATACTGAAAGCATATGAAGACTGATCAATTTGTAATACAGAATGGGCTTATCATTGTTTTCTGAAAATGTTTTCATGGGATACATCTTATCAGTGGAACATGATTCCACACATTTGCCATAACACTCAAATCAAGTATTACCAAGGCACCACTTGATTTTCATCTGTAGGATGATTCTTCCTCTATGGACCTCCTTACTTCATTCAGATATATTTATTTAGCACAAAGTGAACAGCCAACCAACAGCTTGAATGTATCTTTATCAATAACAAAATTCAGTTTTACACCCTTTATGAGACATCACATCTATTGTATGAATATTTTTTCATACAATAAGATTACAATACATAAATTTAACAAGATATCAGTCCTACTGGCACAACATTCATGTTCTTTAATTTAAATTTTTCATAATTAAAACTACTTTATTTCTACATGAGATGCTGCCTTGGTTATAAACATATTCCATTATTATTACATGAAACACAATATTTTTAACATTAACAGTGTTCCTAAAAAGCTTAATCACACATAGTTTGATGCTGGGATCAAACCCAATGTAAAATAGTCTCCACTAAACATCAACATTTCATTGCATTAATGAAGTGTTCATAACGGAGTGATGTGGTAACTGTTTCAAATAATAGCAACTCAGCACTGTGTTATACAATACCTAGTAGGTGATACATGTACTTTGAATTAATATAAATTTTGATAGAAGCTGTTTTTCTTGTAGAATTCCAGAAATTTCTTTTGAGCTGGCTTATGTTGGAGTGTGATAGACTAACTTTGACATTGCTTTTACCTGGCATTCACCCACTGGTTGTTAGGAAAATGTCATCTTTAACAAATCAATAACAGCAAGAAATCTGGCACCTCCCTTGTGCCTGATCTACAATGCAATGCAATGTCTAGAGAACAACCTCATGTTAACAAATACAGCAGATTTATAACAGCAGTGGATCAGTAAGAGAAATAAGTCACTGAAAGCATGGGGATGGCAATAGGAACCTGGATCTCCATTTACTTCTCACGGTGGTGGTCATGTTGTACATGCATCAGATTGTAGAACACATGCCACATGTTAGCTTTGTGCCACAGTAAACATCAACAGGGTCCTGGAAGCTCATAGGCCTCTACATTCATATTACACTGGCTTGAAAAATATAAGGACAAAAGCAACTTTTGCATATTGTCACAGCCAAGTAACATATCTCAGAGAAACTGTACATACAAATAAGTATTTCAATATTCTATAGAAGGCAACTGAAAGAGAAACTGACAAACAGAAATGATGCTTTCATTCAAAGAAAATAAGTACACTGAAGTGGCCATGATTTATGAACGTCCTCTGGCTTACAAAAGACAGAACATGGTTCTAAATAGGGTGTGTGATCAAGAATGACAATGCATGATCTGCAATGCGCACCCATTTTGGCACAAGGTTGGTAAAGATATCCTGTGTACAGTGTTCCATTTCTCCTCCAGTGCAGCTAACAATAGCTAGATGCTCATTGGTGCATGTGGCCATGCTGCAACTCATCTCCCCAACATGTTTGATAGGGCCTAAGTCAGGGGAACATGCAGGATAGTCCATTCGTCAGATATCCTTGCATTCCAAGATCTCCACATGCACTGTTCATTGCAGTCAGGCATTGCCATCCATGAAAATGAAGTCACAGCCAAATGCACACCTGAAAAACCAAACATTGGGAAGAAGTACTGTGTCGCAATGCTGTTGTCTGGTCAGTATACTGTGTTCAAAGATTTGAAGGCAGTATACCCTTGCAGCATTGTGCCTCTTACATCATGACAACTAGACTACCAAAATGATGATATCAGGCAATGTTGGTGAGATGCATTAGTGCTCTCACCAAGAGGTCACACATATTGCATACAGGCACATTGTTGAACATGATCAATTTGGTGGCTGAGGTTTTAGGGCGTCAACAGTGATAATGTTGCATGGGCATATTGCCTGCTAATCATTGAACACAGTTCACTTACAGGTCAACATCTTTGTGGCACTACTCCTTCTATACACCTGCCTTTCCAAGAGTGCATTTGGCCCTGACTTCATTTTTATGGAAGACACTGCAGGACTGCATCTAACAGCACAGGTGCAAGAGCTGTAGGTGTGAGAAGATATTTGACCAGTGGGATAGCTTGCCCATTCCCCTGCTTTAATTCCCATGTAGCATGGGTGGATGTGTTGGGGAGACATACTGCAGTGCATCCACATGCACAGTCAACTGTCCAGCAATTATCGACAATGCTGATGAATGGAAAGCCCTACCATAAGAACTACATACCAAATGTGGGGGCAGAATGCCACCACATTGCAGAGCACACATTGCCATCCATGGTGATCACAAGAGACGCGTGCAGCCTATTGTCATTTCTAAGAGTTCTGCTTGATTCTGTAAAATTCCTTTTCTTAAGAAAACTCAGTTAATCTCCAACTAATGTATATAATTTTACCTCATAACTGAACAGACACTTTACACCATAATGAGAATACAAGATTGATTCTTTAACTTTCTCCTGCTCCTCCTTTTTTCTTCGGGGGGTGGGGCAGCGGGATGCACTGTTAATATCACACTGACTCCCAAGAGGAAGAAAAAAAATGTTACATCACCAAAGATTATAAGCTATGGAATAAGCTACATGCAAAGAAAAAACAGTTAATTACTGGTATCTACAAAAACTGTTTCTGCCTTTCACTTATCCTACAAAATATGGCTAGTGTGTGATAGTGTCCACTACCATCCCACAGAATATGGGCTGAGGTAGTAAATAATCTGTAGCTTACCCTGTAATGTAAGATATGTTTGTATGTGGCAATCTGTTTGTATATAAAAAAAGAGACTATCCCATAAATCAGTCTTTTAATTAGATTGCATTAAAAGTTTCCCCTGTGAATGTACAAACCATTATGAATACAACAAAATATGCTGTAAGTGTGTTCCTTTACCTGCCATAGGCCTAGACAAAGAAACAGGATGTGTGGTAAGCAATTTCATGCAGCAAAACAACTTACACAATATTAACAAAGGAGTGGCATCTATCATAAGCATGTTCTTAAATAAATTAACAGGTAACTGTTAAAGATACATGCACAACATTACTGTACGTCTTGCCTGTCCTTTGTACACTCATGTGTTTTCGTGTGTTTTGAGAGTCATAACAAATCTTACACTTGCAGTCAGTGGTAAATGCATTTTCCATAAGTTATGACTTTGGGCAAAAATCATTCCAAAACATTACATGTTTGATATTTAATTATACCCTGTGAACCAGGATAATCTATAAAATATGCCACTCATAACAGATTGGTTTCATTGGCTGATTGTAACTTCAGTTGTCATTGGATAACTGTGAAATTGAGCAAATATCTTTGGAGTGGAATGCATTTTAGTCCGTTGAAATAAGCACCCACGCCATCTGCAATCCTTTCACAACTGTAGTTCTGGCTGACTCTAGCATTCACTGCTGCAATCACTCAAAGTTTCTTGTTACTGATGGTGTATCTAATGAATTTACAAGAATTATGTGTGTATATTATAATACATTAAACTACATGCAACAAAAGAAAATAAGAAAATTTGAGTGCAGAAAACTACACTGAAACTTGATAGTTACAAAACTTGGTTTGAGGAATGAAGCACTTAAAAATCTCTTCATTAGGGTGCATAAAGAGTGGAAACAATCAACTCTGTCCATTCACTGGGGCCCCCATAAGGATCACAGGTTAATGTTTTGAGTACTCTTTATTGGGTTCCCTTCTGTGTGATGGTGGACAGTTTTCAAATTCAAGAGTGAGGAATGTCCATGGTGCACTGGTATATTTATGACTTGGAGCCATCTTTGTAATCATATGATGTAATTGTTCCTACAAAGCTCTTCTCATAGCTGGTCAATGCGATAAATATTAACAAGCTGACAGTAAAATATTACTCCAACTTGTAAAATCTGGGAATCTAATAACTTTTCCCCTGCATTTTTTTCTGTTGGTCCTATCATAATTATTATCCTCCCCCATCTCCTACCATTAAGAGTTTTGACTTTCCAACCACTACCACAGGTTTCAACATCAATTTTCAAAATTGTTTACATGGAAACAAAATTGTGTTCTTTCTCATGTTTAACCTGTAGGGTAATGCATAACAAAACTGTTTTGCATCCTAAATGCCTTTGGGTTCATTTAGAAAAAGATTTGGCATTTTTAGGTCTGCTTTCAAAGTGGTTTCACAATGTTTCATCACCTGAGTGGTGGGGAGAGTGTTGTCACTGGAGCAAATCATTTCTGGCTGGGGTTTCGGTCAAGTGAAAGATTTTTAGAATCATACCAAGGAATGTAGAGTAGAATCTGCCATAGGCTGCTTTGGTCATTTTTGACTGTTTTTCTTGTTTTGAGTCATGGGTGCAGCTTTTGTAAATGTGAAGTAATCTACTTATTTAAGTGATGTAAAATACTTTACAGCTGTTTGGGATAACTTGTTCATTCTTCAGTTACAGATATATAAGGTGAGTAAAATCAACATATTTTGAAATGTATCACATAAAACATGGACTCATCTGTCCACATGTCATCAGTCATGGTAGATCTTGTAACTTGAAACAGGAGGTGTTTTTGTATCTTGGTGATATTTGCCAACTAAGTTTCTTTAACATTTAAATAATTTTCTTTCTTGAAATTGGCGATTTGTGTTCGAAGTATAGCAGGTATTTCAACATGTTTTTCACTTGTAACTGATTTTTGATATATTAATTCATAAAATGATATTGCTTACTTATAATTGGAGTATTGCAGATTGATAATGTAACACAGACCACCAAATACAATATTGATGTAATTTTCCCAAATATAAAACTTTTAAATTTTGATAGAATATTTGCCCTCAAAAGGCAAAGGTCCAGAACTCAATTCATCAAACAGTTTTAACCTGCTCAGAAGTTTCATATCAGCACACACTTTGCTGTAGAGCAAAAATATTTTCTATTGTAGTTTGATAAAGTTTCCAAATTTGTAAATTCTGAAAAATTTTGTCAAAATATAATTTCCAAGTGTTCATCCAATGCAATAATCTCATTTAATTGGTTTGGCTTGAAACATTGACATTCACTTGTGTGCTTTTGCAAACAAAATCGAATGTCGATGAAGGTATCACAGAAAGAAAATCGGGATCTAATTGTGAATCAAATGACAATGGTAGGCTTGATATAGATACTAAATTTGGTTTCCTGGAAGAAAACAAATTGTGAGGATGATTTGCAAGATTAATTCCTCCAACTTCAGCAGAAACAGCATAGATTGATTGAGAACTCCATCTGACCTGCATGGCTGGAGGTACATCTACATACCAGCAAGCCACTGCACAGTGCTTCGTGGAGGGTACATTATACCACTACTAGTAGTTCCATTTTCTGTTCCAGTCTAAGATAGAGAGAGTGGAAAACAAATGGTTTATTTCTCCAAATCTGTCCTAAATACTCAAATATTGTTTCATGGTCCCTATATGAAATTTTTTTGGCAGCAGTAGGATAGTTCTGCAGTCAGCTTCAAATGCCAATTCTCTTAGTTGTCATGTTCTTAGAAGTGCCTGTCTTCTTTCCTCCAGGAATTCCCATTTGAGTTCCCAAAGCATCCCCGTAACACTTGCATGCTGATGAAACCTGCTAGTAAAAAATCTAGCACCCCGCCTCTGAATTTCTTTACTGTCTTACTTCAGTCGGACCTGGTGCAAATCCCATTCCCTCAAACAGTACTAAAGTGTAGGTAACATTAGAGTGCTATATGCAGTCTTCTTTACAGATGAACCACACTTTCTTAATTGCTCCCAATAATCCAAAGCTGACCATTTGCCTTCCCCATCGCTATCTTCATAGGTACTGTGGGATGCTTGGACTTGCAGAGTCTGATACCATTTGAGGTCTGTAGACTACAGAACAGGCAATCAAGCAAAAAACCATGGCTCACCAAGGGCATAAAAATATCATGCCAGAGAAAAAGGGAACTGTATATAATATCTAGACAATCCAATAATTCCCTGCAGATGAAATATTATAGGACATACTGCAAAATCTTAACTAAAGTCATTAAAAAATCTAAAAGTATGTGCATGCAATCTGAAATTAACTGTTCAAACAATAAAATCAGAACGATTTGGAATGTAATAAAGAGGGAAACAGATACTGCACCATCTGACAATGAAAAATCTGCTGTCCTAAAAATTAACGACTTGGAAATAACTGATAGTAAACAGATAGCAGACACATTTAACAACCACTTTCTAAGTGTCACCTCTCAAATAGGTTGCAGTGGTGACCTAAGAGAAGCTTTAGATATTCTGAAACTTAACCTCCCACAATGTTTTAATGATATAAATGTAACACCCATAACTGTTAATGAAATAAAAAAAAATAATTCACTCATTGAAAAGTAAAGGATCTTCAGGTATAGATAACATCTCTAATAAACTGTTGAAAGCCTGCAGTAATGATGTAAGTGTAGTACTTGCTCACATTTGCAACACGTCTCTTTATGAAGGAGTTGTTCCAGAGAGAATGAAATATGCCATTGTGAGACCTCTTTTCAAGTCTGGCGATGCTACCGATGTAAAAAATTATCGTCCTGTCTCTCTCTTAACAACATTTTCAAAGGTTCTTGAAAAGGCAGTGTATAACAGGATTGTGGCACATCTTGATAAACTTAATATTATTAACCACAGACAGTTTGGGTTTCAAAAAGGGGTTTCCACAGAGCGTGCCATATATTCACTCACAAATGATGTCTTGGAGTCTATTAATAGTAAGAAGTCACCAGTTGGTGTCTTCTGTGATATTTCCAAGGCCTTTGACTGTGTAAACCACAAGATACTCTTGGAGAAGGCCTATCATTATGGAATCAAAGGGCCTATAGGTAACTGGCTAAAATCATATCTTCAAGACAGGAAACAAAAGGTGGTTCTACATGGCTGTAACAAAGGATCTCCTAATCTAGTGGATTCTGAATGGGGCAAAATTCAGCATGGAGTTCCCCAGGGATCTGTCCTTGGACCCTTGCTGTTTTTAATATATGTTAATGATTTACCCCTGTCCATTAGTAAAAATTGTGAATTCACAATGTTTGCTGATGATACAAGCATTGTCGTAGATGGTCAGTCTACTGCAGATCTGGAGACTGATGTTAATGATATACTCAGAGAAGTTACAGCTTGGTTTTCAATTAATTCTCTTTCAGTTAATATTAAAAAAACTAATTTTATACAGTTCCACACAAAAAATAAAACTCTAGAAAGTATAGTAATTACTCATGACAACCAGGAACTAGAACAGGTGCAATCCACTAAATTCCTGGGGGTTCACATTGACAGTAGGCTCAACTGGGAACAGCATGTGTCCCTTACTCTAAAAAGGCTTTCATCAGCAACTGTTGCTCTAAGAATAATTACTCATTTTGGGGACATTAACATTTTAAAATTGTCTTACTTTGGGTACTTTCACTCATTAATGAGTTACGGAATTATATTCTGGGGTAATTCACCAGCCTCAAAAAAAATCTTAACTGCTCAGAAGAGAGCAGTCAGAATCATATGTGGGGTTCCTCCACGAACCTCATGTAGAAAACTTTTTATACAGTTAGGTATTCTGACCACAACATGTCAGTACATATACTCTCTGATGAATGTAGTTAATAAAGACTATGCTCAGTATGAAACAAATTGTTCATACCATAACTACAATACAAGAGGTAAAGATGATCTACATGTTGAACTAAAAAATTTAACACTTGTACAGAAGGGAGTAAAGTATGCTGCTATAAAGACTTTTAATGCATTGCCTAATTATATTAAATGTACAATAGAAAATGAAACGCTGTTCAAAGGTATGTTAAAAAAATACCTGCTCGACCATCCATTGTACTCGTTAGATGAATTCTTTTCCAAAAGTAATGCCCTCCCTTAATAATAGATGTATTTAGTGTCTTAGTTATTAGATGGATGATACAATATTATGTTAATGTTATAGTGTTAATGTTATAGTTATAATGTTATATTGAGAATTGGCACTGTACTAGTTTAATGACAGCTTGGAAATGAGAAAAAGTGATACTTATAATATCTATATCATTGAATTATATTACTATTCTGTAGCATTAATTGTATTTGTACAATTGTATTGACACGTTCCACATCCAGGCGAATCACTCGCATGTACGGATCTATGGAATACGCATACCAAATAAAAAAAAATAAAAATAAAGATGAAAACAGGAAGTAACCTTTTCATAGTAACAGCATTCTCATTTTTTATGCATTTTAGTTAAATATCTGATGTTACATACCTCTGGAACATGAACTAATGAAAAATACTATGTAGAAAAATTGTTACTATTTAGGTGCATTTATAAACATAAAAAATTAAAAATAGCACAAATACATGCAATATATTCTACAGGGCATTTATTACGGGTTGTCTATATGTTGGGGTGCAACTTACAACAGCTATGGTGACAGGGAACATACTGGATTTCAGTTACTTTTTTCAGATGGTGAGAGGATTATGTGTGGCGTCATTCTGAACTGTCTCTTTCTCAGAAATAAACATGTGAAATCTGTTTTAAGAAACCTTTATTTGTGTAGGGGTTATGACCTGTTAAAATTTGGGACACTTGGCAAAGCCGGTATTGCAGTATGTGCTCAATAAGGCTACCATTGTGCCAAACCTTTCTTGCCAGTTATGCTGCACAGATCACCAGATCTGTGGGTCCAGCTGTGAGACCAGGGCACCATGGTGGCCTTCTGATAAAATGCCTCCTATGTATCCTGTGACCAACAAACTGTTTTAGCCAAATACAGTCTGACTTCAGTGGCATATTGGGGAGGTACACAGTCTCATTGGAAGGTGGTTGGGGTATCACCCTCTGATTCATCAGTGTTAGAAGCACATAACCATGGAACATATTAAGATACCTCACCCTATTCAAGGTTCCACCAATAAACACTGGACCCATGATTTTTGTCCCAAATCCCACATAAAATCATCAATTTTTCATCACCAGCACTTTTCAAGAGGTCCATGCAAAAGGGAGTTTGCATCTGACAAGTAAAAAAGATTTTCTTCTCCTTGTAACTAAAAATTAACTTTGTCACTGAAAAACACCTGTCACATGAAGTTCGGATTCCTATTACACTGATCAAAAGCCTGTTCTACAAATTGCACCCGCCAATCTGGGTCATCCTCAGATCTGGTACTGAGACTGTAGCTTATCTGGTGTCAAAGTTTTAAGCTGCATGTGTTGCAAACACACCAATGGCACCTGTATATTTCTGACAGCCAGTTCATGCTGTGACTTAGAAATTTTGACACCATTTGTGGAAAGTCCATCTCCGTCTCTTCATCAGTGGTTGTTCTTCGATGTTCAATGCATGGCTTGTCAAGTAACTTGCACACTGTCCTGTGTGAAACACCATTTCTCTTAGGATGCTGGGCATTGAAGGTATCAGGACCAATCATTCTGATACTTCATCCACCTCTCATTAACAAAATTTCATTGTGTCTCTGCTGTGTGTCATTGTGAATCACCTGCAACAAAAAGCAGAATTGACCACCTCCTAGCAGTTTCAAACTTCAACAGGCTATAACTCCTAGACACAGAGACAGCTGATGAGAGACTTCACATGTGTGTTCTTGGTAAAGAGGCATTTGAAAATGACATGTTACATGAATGAAACCCTCAATACTAGGTACCCACACACAACTCTGAAACCTGACACTGCATATTTCACTTGTTCTCTATGGCAGAAAAAAAGGAATCTCACAGTGGCTGAAACCAACACACTGAACCATCAAATCCATGTTAGATAGGGTAAGTGAATGTTTGCATAACGAAGTCCACAGTAAAACAAATGAAAACTCTCGCACTTACAAGGGGAGACCGGCAATTGTGAAATTCAGATTCGATTCATACTGTGCATAATAAAAGCTCATGGCCAGAGGTGTAATGTGGCAAAGGACCAAGATGCACTTGTCAGCTGTTGTCAAGAAAATTGACAGTTAAAAGAAACCGTTGCAGTGAAATACTCTCTATGATTAATAATTTTCTACAGCGTCTGGCGCAGCGGTAAGCGCTCAGGTTCATAATTGTCTTCATAATGTTTACCACGTATAGTTAACGGAAGACATAGAAACGATATTCCGAAATGAATACATACAGCGTAAGTCAAACGTTTGAATTAGAATAGAGACCCCACGAACACAAATTTGCTGTGGCAGGTATGAAATATAAACTCTGTTAATCGCTTGTTACACTTGAAGGACAGATGTTGAGTGGCCCAAAACAAGCCGCTGCATAACAGCGTAGTTGCCTGCTAACTTTGAAAGAAGGTAGATGCGGTCCCTAGCACAACTTATAACATAGTTGAAAATCAGTGCGTATGTGAGAGCTTTGGTACATCCTGTTAAACAAACGGAAAAATTGATGGCAGTACAATTGGAGAGCGATACGGGCCCTTCGCATGATAGTGATGTGATCAAAAAAGATTCTATACACAGTGAAGTGGCGAAACAAAAATTGAAAGATTGATGGGTACAGATCGGGCCAAGACAGGTGTGACTGCTTGAGCAGCTACCTTCCAAATTGCCAATTGGTCCATCTGTCAGGTGTTTGGGAGGTGTGACCTGAGGAGTGAACAGTCACCCTGGGGGGTGCACCCCATTGTGAAGTGGGCATCTACAGAACATAAACGGAATGAGACTAAAGATTCCAAGACCCTTCCAGCTGCAACACGGTTCCTCGTGGTCTCACGTACTGAAGAGTGTTGGGCATCTGCAATGACAAATCCATGTATTATTCAGAAAGGTGTTGATGCCATTAACTGGCCCTGTAAAATACTGCTTTCATTTACGGAATGGTGCTTGGCTTTTGTAGACTACTTCTGATTCTCGAGCATGACAATTGCTCACTGCCTCGCTTTTCTGCGGCTATCCAGTTCATGTCGAGGCCCAAGGAACTCCGAATTCTTCCCGTGGTGTTATTTATACTAGGCTGCTCGATGGTCTGATCGAGGTCAAAATCCGGTCTTACCTCTCTGATCAGGATGTCATTCCCGTCCGTCAGATGAGGATAAAGGTAGATTCCTCCTTAGTGCCCTCAAGCACTATTACTCTCATATTTTATAGAGTGGTGCTTCAGTCTGAGATCAGGGCAGGCTGTGAATTTATTATAGTCTGACTGTACATTCCAAACCTGATGCACTTCTATCAGCCGGACGAGAAGAAAAAAAAAGGATACAGCTACATTTCTTTGGATTACAAAATTAGGAGCTTGTCAATCTGGCCAAAGAACATCCAGGCTGGAATCTCAAAATTACAAAAAAAGGGGTGCTTTTGTTTGACAAATACGGGCTATTTACCAGGTGGGAAGAGCAAATCAAACGTGGCAGTAGCAAATTTGATACATATTGTACCATCGATTCATGGGTGCATGATCGCTTCGTAAAAGCTCAACAAAACTTCCAGCAAGTTACTACCAGAAACCTGCAGCAGTGGGCCTTGGGCGCCGCAAGTCAGTTCCCAGATTTCAACTTCAAAGCTTCAAAAACATAGGACACCAAATTTAAAAAGAAACATGGGATTCAGCAATGGAAAATCACAAAATTTGTCTCCCGGAAAGAAACGGCTACCAAAGACAAAATTTTGGCTGCAGCGGACACAATTTGGATCCAGACGCGAATGTTGATAACTAACTTTGACAAAGATTTCATAATTAATACTGATCAAACAGGTATGTAAAGACCTGTTCACAAATGTCATATGACATGATGATAGAATATGATAATCTGATATATGATAGACAACACAGATTTCGTATATTTCTTATATAAACGATATTTTATATTTTGTTTGTCAGCGTGCCAGTACCAGTCCACGTTCAACAGAACTCTCACCGAAAAAGGGTCAAAGGCTGTCCTGGTAACCTGACACGGCATGAACAAGGTGACACATTCGTATACGGCACAATATTCAATCACAATGTCTGCACGAGTCTTGCCTCTTGTTTTCGTATGCCTCCAAGAGTCCACAGGTACGTTTGGACCCAGAGTACAGAAGACAGTCGACGAGTACGCCAAGAAGTATACCAATGTTGTTATTACATCCTCCAAATCCGGTAAACTAACAACAGGTTTGTTCATGGACTTCTCGTGTAATGCTTTGCAACCATATGTACAAAAGAAAGAATTTCTTCTTCTGATCGACTATTGGAGTGGGCAAACAAACCCGGCGTTATACGATAAGATGTTCCAGCATGATAAGAAGTTACCAACATGCACTATAAAATTCGTTCCTCCAAAGTGCACTCCTCTCGTCCAACAGTGTGATGTGTATTTTTACCGGCAGATAAAAAATTTGGTCACGCGCCTTCAAAATTGTGCTTTTTTAATCGAGTGAAACCGTGACATCAACTCCAGAGACGATTGTATAAAAATCCAATCCATGGTCCACCACCACTTGTCTTCTCTGATTTTTGTCGATATGATATGATACACGTGGTATGCATCAAACCTGATGAATGGTAGAACAAGGTTTACGTTTAAACGGAAGCGGTGGCGCCACCGGCGCACACAGTGACACCGTCTGAGACAGCAGCACGTAATCGCCAACCAATCAGAAGCCGACCAATCAGAAGCCGTCTTCGGGCTATATAGAGGCTACCATAGCAGCAGTGGAGACAGTCAGCTCCTGACGATGACGATGGAGGTAATCGTCGAAAGCTCGAGATTTTATCTAGAACTGACGCGGCAAAAATACCGAGAATATTTTATACAATTTTTCATCATGTCAATCAGGTGTGTTTCCCAACAGACAATTTAAAAAACAATTGTTCTTGTAAAAATGCATCGTTTATCAGATGTGCTCGATGTCGTGCTGTTTTCTGCTTTCCATTTTTCTATGATAATTATCACTCTGGTTCGTGCAATACTCCAGCTACTTCTGGTCACTAATTGTTAATTGTGTGTGAGGGTATACCGAACTTTTCAATAAATTGTATCCACTTGAATATTATTTGTGATATTGTGTTTTATTTCAAGTAATATTTTTCCACAACAAACGACATTCATTGCCAGGAAAAACAAATAATAAAAAAAAGTTGCATTGCGCGAGATTGGATCCGGCGACCTTCGGATTATGAACCCGTGCGCTTACCTCTGCACCACGACGCTGTAGAAAATTATTAATCGTAGAGAGTATTTCACCGCAACGGTTTCTTTTAACTGTAGATTTTCTTGACAACAGCTGAGGAGTGCATCTTGGTGCTTTGCCACATTACACCTCTGGCCATGAGCTTTTATTATGTGCAGTATGAATCGAATCTGAATTTCACAATTGGCGGCCTCCCCTTGTTAATACAAAAAGCATGACCAACCAATAATGGTAAACCAATATACATGACACCTACCAACCACTGTCTAACAGTTGCCAAATACTAACAAGAAACTATTTGTAATTAATGGAAAAAATCATCCACTATCAGTCGAAATAACTGTTGGTAGCTTATCGTACATGATTTCTTCGTTCAGTGCAACAAGCAATAACTTGCTCATAAATTCCTTTATCACTGACAACGAAATTGATATCCATCCCTTGTCCTAAAAATGCATTTTGCCACTTTTAGTCAGTTTTCATCTTTCCTTCTCACAGCCTTCACAACAGAGCGTTTTGAATTGGATGGATGAGAAATCTGAAGCGAAATGATGCAAAGAAAACTTTTAAAGCAAAAATGAACAGTGCATCCACTGCTGACTAAAAAAAAATAAAAATGAATGGAACCATCTATCACATTGAAACAGGCAAAATAATAACATGAAACGTGGTTTGTTTTTTATATTTACTGTCAAAGATGATATTCTGAAAGAGCACACTATTATACAAGTTGTCTCAGAGAAAAGTTTTAACGAATGAACAGTATCTAAATATCGTTCATTTTCATTTTGTATGCATCACATGTTTAAAAGAACATCAATTAAAATGTGAACACAATTAAACCTTACAGCACTGCAAAATACAATTTACAATAAATATATGAGAGTGCACATACTACGACTGTGAACTCTGCAAAGCAACTCCACACAAGGCAACAAACCCACCCAGGGGCCAGTCACCCCATCGTCTTTCAAGCCAGAAGCCACCTAACACAACTTTAACGCCAGTTTTGTTTGCTTTAAGGTCACCTGCTGTCTTCCAGTTCTGGATCTTGCAGATGCCTGTATGCCCTCAGTGCCCTGCCCTACTCCACTCTGAAGAGGAGAAGAAGAAACACCAGTCGAAAGAGAAGGACCCCCCAGTGCCCCGGGAGGTGCCATCTCCCCCCTCGCAACCTGAGTCTATCATCTTATTGATGTCACCCCATCCTTGTCTGTGACAACCACTGACCAAGTGACATGACGTCCTGTCAGCTTTATTTTGCCATACAATCATCCAGTGGAATTGCAAACAGATACTATTGCCACCTACCGGAAATAGATTGCAGAATAGGAGACACAGCATTGTCTTGCTCTTCAAGAAACGTGCATTTGTCATTTCACAGTTATCGGGCATTCTGTCAGGACAGTGCCACCCCCGTGTAGCATCTGGCGGGGCCTGCTATTTGGTGCACTCCGATGTCATCAGTGATTGGATACCTCTATGTAGCAATCACCATTGGCAATATCGACCTCCCTCCAGATAGGCACTTCCTTACACTGAACTGTCTACCATAATACAGCAACTCCTGTCAGTTTCTCCGCCTTGGGGACCTCAATGCAAATCACCTACTGTGCGGGAGTGTCACTTCAACAGGTAGGGCTCTCCTAATTGACCAGTTAATTATGGACTTTGATTTGTCTACTCAGTAATGGTTCCCCTTCCCACTTGAGGGCTGCCATGGCACCTTTGCTACTATCAATACCACAGTTTCCTCCCCAGCTCTCGTGGCTTCCCTACATTGTTCATCCCGTGAGGATGTAACTTCCCAGTGATCCTATCGTTCCCTGGTACTGCTGGGCAGACAGGGCCCCATGTTGAGCATTCTGCAAGGCCAATTGGCCTTTATATAAGTCAGTTGAGCACTTAGAAACCTCCTTCTCGAATGGCACTGATGCTGCCCTGCAAGGCATCTGTCACTATTCACTGCTGTTCCCCTATCCGCAGGTCCCTCACTTCATCGACCAATGGACGAAACGCGTAGCAGTCACTGTCCGGGACCGCTGATGAGTGCTGCAGCAATTTACTTGACACACTTCACAGACCGAGCTCCTTGCTTTTAAGTGTCTGCATGCTAAGGCTCATTACCTTATCAAGCAGAGTAAAAAGGAATACTGGGAGCACTTCGTTTCTTACCTGGGGACATACCTCTCTCTGTTGTGGGTTTTGTCTGTCATCCGTAGCCTTCTGAGCCGTCAGTGTCAGTCAACTCACCAGGGTCATAACCTCCGAGGTGCCCTGTGGAACGATCGATCGGTCCTCGCACAACACCTCGCGACACACTTCACAGTGACATCGGTGTCCTCTTCCTATCGTGTTACATTTCTCCAGCAGAAACGCCACGTTTAACAGACCCCTGTCAGTTTCAACCCACACCGTGCTGAGCCCTATAATGAACCCTCTAGTGAATGAGAATTCTTTCAGGCTCTTACCTCTTAAAGAGACACGGCCCCAAGACTCGGATTCCGTCCACAGTTAGATGATCCGAGACGTGGTTGTTACCCAGAGGCAACATCTCCTCAGTGTTTTCAACCACATGTGGCTCACGGGTGCTTTCTCATCACAATGGTCAGACGGTATAGTCATTCCTGTCCTTAATCTCAGGAAGAACTCAACTTCCCTCGACAGCTACCACCTGATTATCCTCCCCCCTTCTCTTCCCGTTCCTCCGCTTTGGCGTTTGAGGTCACCTTTTTCATCTTCCTCCTCCCTGTGTGTTCCTGAAGGCTGACCCCCACATCTGACACATTACAGGTGACTGGGTAACGCATAATTCCCAGCCCCAGGTCGACAGGTAGGGTTCGCACGTACCACTGGGTATAGATCGGGCCCAGACAGGTGTGATTGCCTGAGCAGCTACCTTCCAAATTGCCAATTGGTCCATCTGTCAGGTGTTTGGGAGGTGTGACCTGAGGAGTGAACAGTCACCCTGGGGCGTGCACCCCCTCGTGAAGTGGTCCCACAGTCGGGACGAGTGCACAAACGGAGATGCTGGCAATCGTGGCTATTCTCTGGCAGTGAGCCAATCGTCTTCAAAATTGACGTCTACAGAACATAAACGGAATGAGACTAAAGATTCCAAGACCCTTCCAGCTGCAACACGGTTCCTCGTGGTCTCACGTACTGAAGGGCGTTGGGCATCTGCAATGACAAATCCATGTATTATTCAGAAAGGTGTCGATGCCATTACCCGGCCCTGTAAAATACTGTTTTCATTTGCAGAATGGTGCTTGGCTTTTGTAGACTACTTCTGATTCTCGAGCACAACAATTGCTCACTTCCTCACTTTTCCGCGGCTATCCAGTTCATGTCAAGGCCCACGGAACTCCGAATTCTTCCCGCAGTTTTATTTATACTAGGCCGCTCGACGGTCCGATTGAGGTCAAAATCCGGTGTTAACTCTCTGATCGGGGTGTCATTCCCATCCGTCAGATGAGGATAAAGGTAGATTCCTCCTTAGTGCCCTCAAGCACTATTACTCTCACCTTTGATAGAGTGGTGCTTCAGTCTGAGATCAGGGCAGGCTATGAATTTATTACAGTCTGATTGTACATTCCAAACCTGATGCACTTCTATCAGTGTCATCATTTCAACGACACCGGAACATCTTTGTGACACCCAGCCAAATGTTAGGGATGAACACAGGGCTGATTGTCCACCTCCTCCTCCCCTCTGTATCAAATGCAGTGGCTCAAGTTATTGGTTAGTCACAAACCCTGCGTTCTCCCATCTGGCACTTTTAGTTCCATTCTCAGTATCCCTCATCCACGAAGGACATGGCCATGCAGACGCGCGACCTCAAATACAGTCTGACGTTGTGAAATCGCCCAGTGCCACCGTCACCCCGTCCGGCTGTGCGACGCGCCATCAGATTCTCGCCTCGAGAGGCAAAGCCGCGGGCTACACAACTGGCAGACCGGAAAGGTCAGGAGGAGAACCCCCGTCAAAACTTCCTTTGTCCCTCCAACCGAACACCACCCGAGTCTTCCTCTGCTAACTGGTGGGGCTCGAAGTAGTCCGACAGAGGGGTGCGTTCTTCTCCTTTGCCGACTTGAAGATCCTCCTCGACCGTGTTGCCACATGAGGTCTCAGCCCGGCCGGCCCCCATGTCGGTAGTACGCACCGCTGACCGTTTCTCTGTATTGGACTTCACGGACTGATAGCACGAGTGAGCCGACATTTTTGTGGACCTCGTGGCCACAGTCAACAGGGTCTGTAGTGCCACCTCGTGCTGTGAGTGGGGATGGGGTGCCCTGGGCAGCCTCTGCTGTACTAGATGTGCAGGGGGGAACGTCACAGCTCTCTGTCATTGAGCTGACCTCAGGTGCAACTGAGCCGGCTGGCCAGCTCTCACTTCACTCACTTCATTGTGGATGGCGGACTGTGTTGATCTCTCTTGCCTTGAGGTGAAGGCTGCACGGGGGACGCAGGCTCCTGCCAAATCCCGTGCACTTTGCTAATAGGTTTAGTGTGCTATCTGATGCTTGGGAGGGGGGGAGGGGGGGGGGGGGTAGGCTGAGCCGGATCAGATTGCATCTTCTGCCAGGACAGTGACCACTCCTTTGGCTAGGTCCGGACGGGCACGTGGGGATAGGGGTTTGTTAGTTATTGGAGCTCCAAAATTAGGCGGGTCATGGAGCTCCTCAAGAACATAGCAGCTAGGGTGGGGAATAAGTCCAACATTTACTCAATGTGCTTGCAGAGGGGCCTTGTCCAGAATGTGGAAGAAACTCTTCTGGTGGCTATCGAGCGTGTGAGGTGCAGACACCTACAGATTGTTGCACGTGTCGGCACCAACGGTGCCAGTCATCAGGTTTCCGAGGAAATCCTTGGGTCCTTTCGACAGCTACCTAAATTGGCAAAGGAGCCCTCCATCTTTCGAAGAGTGGAAGCCGAGCTGACGATTTGCAGCATCGTAGCCAGGGTGGACTGAGGTCCTCTGGATTGGAGTCGAGTGGAGATTCGAACCGGAGGCTATGTCGCCTCTGTGATGAAAATGGTTGTAGATTCCTCGACCTACGCTATGGGGTGGAAGGTTGTAGGACTCCCCTTGATAGATCAGGGGTGCACTACACACAGTAATCAGCTACATGGATAGCGCAGTACTTGTGGTATGCACGTGCGAGTTTTTGGAATTGGTTCCTTCCCATGAGAAACAAATCATTGGCCTGAAAAATTACCAGTTCATGACACTGATGCAGGTGTGCCAACTGTTAAAATTGTTCGTTGGCCTAAACAGGTCATTCCAAAAGATTTAAATATGCTAAATCTAATGTTAGTAAATTGTTTAAGTGTCTGTGGCAAGATCCCCGTGATACTCTCTGAAATAATCAGTAGTAATGCCAATATTGTATTGGGCACCGAAAGCTAGGTGAATCCAGACATAAATAGCAGTGAAATTTTGAACTCAGACTGGACAATGTTTAGGAATGATAGGACTGATGCTATGGGAGGTGGTGTGTTCATTGTAGTTAAAAGCTGTTTAAACGCAGTTGAGATCGATACTGAGTCAGACTGTGAAATAGTCTGGATAAAGCTGTCAATCAGACAAGGAGTGACCATTGTATCAGGATGTTTTTATAGACCACCAGCATCCCAACAAACGTTGCAGAAAATTATCCATTAGTTATAGGTGGAGACTTTAATCTGGTGTCCATTGATGGAAAATTACACGTTTATCACAGGGGCAG
This sequence comes from Schistocerca cancellata, assembly GCF_023864275.1. Taxonomy (NCBI): domain Eukaryota; kingdom Metazoa; phylum Arthropoda; class Insecta; order Orthoptera; family Acrididae; genus Schistocerca; species Schistocerca cancellata. Next base: position 97,648,876 of record NC_064635.1, on the reverse strand, counting down.
AAGCAAAGACTCGTGTTAAATTATTCTAGGTGCCCTCTCAACGTACAACCTCGAGCAGTCGATTAGAAAACCAAATTGAGATGGGAACATATTAGATACCTTGGCAACAAACAGAACTGATCTTTTGGAGGAAGTTAAATTAGAAGAAGGTATTAGTGACCATAAATTCGTTGTTGCTTTTATGTCAGTGGAAGCTGAAAAAAAAAAAAAAAAAAAAAAAAAAAAAAAAAAAAAAACCAGAGAAACAGCATAGAGTCTTCTTGTTTGGGAAAGCAAATAAAAGTGTCATTAATGAATAGCTTCATAGTCAGCTCCAAGCATTCACCACAGGATGCAAAGATATTGAGCATCTTTGGTCAGAATTTAAATGTATTGTACACCACGTGCTAGAGAAATATGTGCCTAGAAAAAATATAGGAGTGGGAAAGGGTCCACCTTGGTTCAACAAACATGTTAGGAAGTTGCTGAGAAAGCAGAGAATTTTGCACAGTCATTTTAAATGTAGTCTCTGCCCTGCTGTCAAACAGAAATTATGTGAAATGAAAGCAGCTGTCAAAAGATCAATGAGAGATTCATTTAACGAATTTGAAAGCAATATTTAATCTGCAAATTCTATAAGCAAGCCCAAAAAATTTTGGTCATACATAAAATCTATAAACGCCACAAATAATTCAATACCTTGTCTTGCTGACAATGTGTGTAACGTGACAGATAATGACAAACCAAAAAGCCAAATTTTAAACCTAGCTTTCAAAAACTCATATATGGTAGAGTACTGCAGCACCATTCCATATTTCAATTATCAAACAAATGCAAGGATGGCTGAGATAGTGTTTAGTGTATCTGGGATTGTAAAACAGTTAAGGCCTGGAAGGCATCTGGCCCAGACCATATCCCCGTAAAATTTTGTGTTGACTATGCTACAAACATAGCACCATTCTTATCCATCATCTACCACAGCTCATTGGAACAATGGAAAGTTCCACAGGACTGGAAGAAGGCCACGTATAGCAATCTATAAAAAGGGTAAAAAATCAGATGCCCATAGTTACCAGGCAATTTCATTGACATCGATTTGTTTAAAAATCATGGAACATATTTTGTGTTCAGACATAATGACCTTTCTAGACTCTGAGAAGCGCATCTACAGAAACCAGCATGGTTTTAGGAAACAGCGGTCATGCGAGACACAGCTGGCCCTCTTTGTGCATGACATACAACAGGCTCTAGATACTGGCTCCCAGGCTAATGGCATATTTCTCAGTTTTCGAAAGGCAAAGGCGTTTGACTCAGTTCCGCACTATTGCATGCTCCAAAAAGCGAGTGCCTATGGTCTATCTGATGACATAAGCAGTTCGATAGAAATTTTTTTGTTGATTGGGGACTCCATAGAGTGCTGTGTGCACAATGACCATATACGTGAAATTAGAGAGAAGGTCAGCACTGGCTGTAGTATTGATGGTTTATTGACAGCAAAATCTATTTTCAATTATGTAGTGATTATCTTCAGTGCTGTGGTGTTATAATTAAACTCATAGGCACTGGAGTCAAGGTGATATCAGTAACCAAAGTTTATGAAATGATAACAATAATTTTTCTAATAGTCAGATACCAGTATTTCATCCTAAATGGGGAGACTTCAACAGAAACAAGCGTAACATCCGGTGTGTCCTACGGCAGGGTAATAGGTCTGCTGCTTTTTACAATTTACATACACAAACTGGTTGATGGTATTGACAGCGCCATTAGACTGTTTGCCGATGATGCTGCAGTCTACAGGAAAGTAGTATCACATGATAGTTATGAACAAATCAATGAGGATTTGCAAAAAAATAAATGAAACTGGCAGTTATCTCTTTATATTAGTAAGTGCAACCTACTGTGTATAAGAGAGCGAAAATCTCATTATTGTATGAGTACAAAATAAATGTCCAGTCTTTGGCAGTGGTAACAGCTATCAAGCATCTGGGTGTGACTGTTTGAAATGATCTCAAATGGAACGATTAGATTACACAAGTAACGGGTAAGGTGAACTCTAGATTGCAGTTTATTGGTTGAATCCTGAAGTGATGCAGTCCTTCTGCAAAGGACATTGCTTACAATACTATAGTTCGTCCAGTCTAAGAGAATTGTTCACCTGTATGGGACCCTCACCAGTTGGGTCTGATTCAAGAAATTTAGAAGGTCCAAAGAAGAGCAGCAATATTTGTGAGTGGTACATTTAGCCATTGCAAGAGCGTTACAAATCTCATAGAAAGTTTGAAGTGGGACACACTTGCATATAGACGATGTGCTAAAGAGAAGGGACTGCTCACTAAATTCCAAAGTCCTACCTTTGCCGAGGATGTAGAGTGTATATTATCACCACCAACTTTTATGTCATGAAATGATCACCATTCAAAGACAAGGGAAATTATAGCTCTTACTGAGGCATTCAGACAGTCATTTTTCCCTCGTACAATCTGCGAATGTTTCAGAGGGGGGGAAATATGACTTAGGTGCAAATAGTGCCCTCCGCCACACACTGCTTGGTGGCTAGCAGAGTTTGTATGTAAATGTAGAGCAGGATCCTCTTGCTTCTGTGCCCTGTGAAGGCAGTCTTCGCAGGCTGTCTCTTGGCAGCTGCCAACGTGACACCTCTTCATTTCTTCCTCATCATGACTCTCTCCTCCAATGAAACTTTCATGGTCTTTGGTCCCTCAAAGAGGACTTACAGCTGCTTTTAGCATCACAACGTCCCCTTGTACTCAGCCTTCAGGAAACACAATTTCATCCTCACGATCTCTTTGAGCTTTCAGATTTCTTCCCGGTTCATTTTGACCTTCCCCCTGAGGCCGGCATTCCATCTCGTGGGGCCGTCATGCTGCTCATACAGGTGATGTTCTTAGTCAACTCCTCTCCCTGACTACCCATCTTCAAGCTGTTGGAGTTCGCCTTTTCCTTCCTCATCTGCCTTTTTCCCTCTATACTATTTATGTCCCGCCATCCCTCGATGTCACCAGGGCAGACTTCCTTCATTAAAGCACAGCTGCCTCCCACTTTTCTGCTTCTCAGTGACTTTAACACACATCATCCCCTTTGGGGTTCTCCCAGAATCTGTCAGAGAGGTGCCCCTTGGCTGATCTTAATCGACTCAGCCTCTTCTGCATTAACACTGGAGCACCTCCCAAGGGGATCCACAATTTTTTTTTGTGGATATGTGTGTGAGCATGGGACCATAAGCTCGTCCAGCTATCTTTCCTTTCTGGGCTGTATGCCTTCTCTTTCCACATCCCTCCCTACCCCCCCCCCCCCCCCACACACACACACACTCTATCCCTTCCCAGTCTCCCTCTCTTTGGGAGTATGTTTGCACCTACGTCCGGAGGCGGACATGTGTGAATGAATGAAGTAGTTTCTCTTGTAGTTTGTCCTTCTCTTTCCTAATTCTTCTCTTTATCTTCTTTTCCACTGGAACATTTGAGAATTCTTCTCTTCTTTCCTTATCTTTGTTTGTCTGCTTTTCTTTCTTTCCTCCCTGTACATGTCTGAAGGCCGACCCACACGTTCCCATGGGTCACCAGTAATGGGGTAATGCATAATTCTGTGCCCAGGGTAGACAAGTAGGACACATACGTACACCCTGGTAAAGGCCAGACCCAGCAAGGGCAACTTACCTGATCTTGTACCTTCCAAATGTGCCAATTTGTCCCTCCATCCAGTTCTCAGTAGGTGTGACCCGAGGTGTGGACAGTCACCTAAGGCAGTATTGCCCTCAGAGAGGGCCCCCATTAGGAAGGAGTGCACCATCAGAGATGCCAGTAGTCATGGGGGTACTTTTGCAGTTTCTTCTACATCTACAACTTCTGCTCACAAGAGAAAGCTAGAGGAATATCAAACACAGAAAATTCTTCTATCAGTGCCAAATTTTCAAGCTGTTTCTTGGGCTGGAAAAGGTCAAGACTTCTCAACAGTAAACCCTTTCATTATTCAGAAAGGTATTAATGCAGTTGCAGGTCCTGTAATGTCTTATTCCCAGTTACGAAATGGCACCTTATTGTTAGAAACAGACAGTGCCCTCCAGATACAAAAATTGCTTTGAACTACACTGCCACATACTCGCCAGGTGGAAGGGCACCATTTGTTAAACTCATCACAAAGGGTGGTTTACACCTGATAACTGAACAGATTATGCAATGAGGGCATTCAAAATGACCTGTCTGATCTGGAAGTAATGGCCATACATCAAGTTATGAAAAGCGTTGAAAAGGAATTGGTACCAACCTGCACTCTCTTCTTGACATTTGATGGAGTTCAACTTCCATCGAATATTAAAGTGGGATATGAGATAATTTCAGTTTGCTCTTACATCCCCAGCTGGCCGCACTGGCCAAGTAGTTCTAGGCACTTCAGTCTCGAAACATGCGACTGCTACAGTTGCATGTTTGAATCCTGCCTTGGGCATGGATGTGTGTGATGTCCTTAGGTTAGTTGGGTTTAAGTAGTTCTAAGTTCTAGGGGACTAATGACCTCAGATGTGAAGTCCCATAGTGCTCAGAGCCATTTTTTTATTACATTCCCAATGCTACACATTGCTATCGGTGTCAGAGGTTTAATCATACCAGCCAGTCATGTTCCAATACGGCCAAATGTGATACCTGTGGGAGGGATACCCATGGGGGTGACTGTCCACCCCCATCCGCTCACAGCATCAACCGTAAGGGCAACCACGCTGCTTCCCCCAAAATTTGCCCAATTTTTAAAGATGAATGAATTATTCAGGAAACCCAATGAAGGAAAAGGTGTCTGTCTTTGCTGCTTGTAAGTTATTCACCAATACAGCCAGCAGGTAAATATATCACTGTCCTCAACTCTCCTCTACCTACTAAGGAGGTAGCCATGCAGACTTATGACCTGACCTTTAGGACCACAGTCGTCCGATCGGCCAGCCCAAAGATCCTCTGTTCAACCTCCCACTATTGCCCGCTCACTATAGGGCTCCAATCCACAGCACATTATCTAGTGTCTTGTGTTGCTACCTATGTAACATTGACTCCTGTGTTTGATTCCTGGCCACATTGGGGATTTTCTCTGCCCGGGACTGGGTGTTTGTGTTGCCCTCATCATTCCATCATCATTCACGAAAGGGGCTACACTGAACTGTGTACAGATTGGAAATATGTACAGGCACTGATGGCCACGCAGTTGAGTGCCCTCATCGTCAGCACCACCTAGTGGTAGCTACCCTCAGCCTCCTTGGTGGAATGAGGCATGCCATGATGCAATACATGAGAAGTACTCTTCACGTTTTCCGCCGTCATCCTACATTGGACAACTGTATCCACTATAAACAGTTACGTGCGTGATGCCATCGCATCATATGCAGTAGCAAGAAGACACGCTGGGACTTCTTTACCAGCTCCTTCAATACCTTCACTCTCTCATCGGTTGTTTGGAGTCGACTCTGACGGCTATCTGGAACATCCAGTTAGTTCCGGATCTCTCGACTAATTGTCATGTAGGATACCTTAGTGGACACAGTCATAATCTCTAACTCATTATGTCAATACATTGCTCATATTTCAAACTCTTCTAATTACCCACCAGTGTTTCTCTCAAAGAATTTGGTAGCAGAAGAGTGACCTCTTACTTTTTTGTCTCAAAATCATGAAAGCTACAAAGTCTTTTTTTCTATGCAGGAACTCATACATGCACTCTCCTCCTCCCAATGCTCTGGAACTGGATGGTATCCATGTCCAAATGTTGCTGCACCTATCATACCCTAGTCTGTGCTACCTCCTTCACCTTTATAACCGACTTCGGGTTGACAGTACCTTTCCGAGAAGGTGGCTGGAAGCATTCCTGTTCCAAAACCTTGAAAGTAAAAACATCTCCCCTCCATCTATTGCCCAATCTCTCTCACGAGTAGTGTATGTAAGATTTTTGAGCATATGGTAAATTGCCGTTTAGGCTGGTGGGTGGGGTCCCAAAACCTTTTAACACGCCCAATGCCGTTTCTGAAAGCATTCTTCTGCAATTGACCATCTTTTTACACTCACCACTTATATGATGAACAAATTTCTCAGGAAACGCCAAACAGTAACAATATTTTTTAAGCTGCAGAGGGTTTACGATACCTGTTGGAAAACAGGCATCCTCTGCATACTGTTCTCTTCTGGCTTTCGAGGTTGGCCACCCCTTTCCATCCATGAATTTATGACAGAGCGCACATTTAAGGTGCAGGTGAACACTTCTCTATCCCACACTTTCTTCCAAGAATATGGGGTGCCCCATGGCTCTGTGCTAAGTGTTGTACTGTTTGCCAAATCCATAAATCCAATTATGGATTATCTTCTTCCTGATGTCTTGGGCTCCCTCTTTGTCGATGCTTTTGCGATTTACTACAGCTCTCAATGGATCAGCCTTCTTCAACAACATCTTCAAGGATGTCTCGATTGCCTCCACTCATGAAGCATCGAAACCGACTTCAGATTTTCTCCCAGTAAGACTTTCTGTGTAAATTATTGGCATCGTATGGAGCATTATATGCCTTCCCTACATCTAGGCCCTGTTGACCTTCCATTTGGGGACGTTGCCAAATTCTTGGGACTTAAGTTTGACAGAAAACTGCAGCTTCATATCATTCAGATCACTGTCTGCAATCCCTCACATCCTCTGTATTCTGAGTGGTACCACCTTGGAGTTGACCGAGTGGTCCTCCTTCATCTCTATCATGCCTTACTGCACTCGAAATTGGACTATGGATGCATAGAATACTCCTGCATAGCCATCTATTCTTTGGCATCTAGACTCTGTCCACCAACATGGGTTGCATTTAGCGTCTGGAGGTTTTTACACTAGCCCTGTGGAGAGCCTTTACTCTGAGACTACTGAACATCTGCTGTCAACTCGGGAAGCTGTCCTTCTGAGTCATTACACTTCTCATTCGTCTTCCATACCTGCTCATCTGACCTATGCCATTTTTTTTATGTCTCCTTGGATTTAGGGTATGCAGGCAGCCCTTCCTCTTTACTACCACTACTGGGAGTCCACTTCTGTCAACTGCTGCATTCACTCTCCTTATAATTTCCTAAAAATTTCTACAGAAATGGGGGTATGACACTACCTTCGCTTCACCCCCGGACCTGCCTCCTCCATGACCTTTTTCAGCTTCCCAATGATAGTACCCCCCCCCCCCCCCCCTATAGTTTATCTTCGGGCATTTGCTGCTCTAGGCACACAAACAGAGGATGCCACATTTATTTACAATGATGGCTCCAAGACCACATTTGATGTCGGGAGTGCCTATATTCTTGGTGACACTCTGATTAGATTTTCCCGACAAGTGTTCAGTTTTTACGGCGGAGCTTTATGCTCTTCACCATGCTGTCCAATAAATTCGCCACCATCTAGGAATACAGAATATTACATGCTTGGATTTTCTCAGCACTCTTCTCAACCTCCAAGCCCTTTACCCCATTCACCCTCCGGTCCACCAGACTCAGGACTGCCTCCTCTTGCTCTACTTGGAGAGCATCTATGTGGCATTCCTCTTGATCCCAGGGTATGTTGGTATATGTGGAAATGAGGCAGGCGATATAGCAGCAAAGGCTGCAGTCTCTCTCCCTTGGCCCACTGTTTGCATTGATCCCTTTGCCAATCTACAGAGCATTTTATGCCATCATGTTGCTCTTTTATGGCATACACATTGGTCCGCACTCCAGGATAATAAATTATGGGACATTAAACCTCTTCTCTGTTCTTGTACCTCTTCCTTCCAGCCTCGTCATTGGGAGGAGGTAATTTTAACTAGACTCCAGCCACTAACATCTTTTGAGTGGTGCTCCTCTCCCGCCTTGTCCCTACTCAATCGTGGATGGTGAGACACCTTTTACTTCAGTACTGCTACTTTAATCTGCTATGCACCTGTTTACAGCTGTTGCCTGATATATCTTCCCTTTTAGCAGATGACGTGCACTCCACCAATCCTGTCGTTGAGTTTATAAGTGTTAGTGAGATGACGTCAATCATTTGAAGCTCACTTCAGGAAAAACAACCCCCCTTCAATAGCACTTTTCTCAGGTCTCCTTCCATTTTTAGTTTCCCTCCTGCTTCACTTTCACTCCAATTCCTCTTGATTTATATTTTTGTTTTTATCCTTCAATAAGCCACAGAATGGGCACTTTTTCACAATAGTTGTTATGCACCCTAAAACCATAATCATAAATAAATAAATAAATAAATAAATAAGTAAATAAAACAAAATAAAGACTGGAGCACGCACATTCCTTTCTGACTCCTCACACACCTATTCCCATTTGAATGTATCCTTGGGCACTGCCCAGCTTGCCCATCATCTTAAGTGGTTTGTTCTTTCTGAAACCTACTCAGGCAACCATTTCCCTTTGTGCCAATTGTTACTGAATCCTAGCGTACCTACGTGCACACCCAAGTGGGAGCTTACTAAGGCTGCTGCAGAATGTTCCATTCCTCTCACCTCCTCTTGACCACACCGTGTCCCAGTCCATTGGTGGTCTGAGGTATGCCTCAATGCAATTCATGCACAGACACATTCTCTCCAAATTATTAATTGTCATCCTACAGTGGCATTCATTACAAACAGATGTATGCACAGTGTTGTTGTGTTCTTTGGGATATCAAAAAAGCTAGCTGGATTTCATGTACTAGTTCTTTTAACAGTTCTACCCCTTCCTCTGTTGTGTGGGCCAACCTCTGACAACTCTCTGGGACCAAGATCCATTCACCAATTTCCAGCCTAACAGCAATAGGGTCTACGATAGAATGCCTGCTACTATCTCCAATACCTTGGGTCGCCACTATGCTGAAATTTCAAGATATTCCCACTATCACCCTGCCTTCCTCCATCGGAAACGGGTGGAGGCGGCCTGGCAATACCTTTCTCTTCTCAGAATCGTGAGTGCTACAATGCCGCCTTTACTATGGGGGATCTAGATCATGCTCTCAGTTCATCCCAATCCTCCTCTGCAGGGCCACACACTGCAGATGTTGCAGAACCTTTCTGTTGTGGGCAAGTACTTTTTCCTTCAAACATACAACCACATCTGGCAGAGGGCACATTTCTCAGACGTTGGTGTGAAGCTACTGTCATACTCATACCTAAGGCCAGTAAGGACAAAAACCATCCTTCCAACTACTGCCCCATGATAGAATGTATGATTCATGCTCAGCTGATTCGCTGGCTTGAATTTCGCAAATTACTAATGACTGCACAGTGTGGACTTCGAGGGTGCCGTTCTGCAGTTGACCATCTACTTACTTTGTCCACCTATGCCATGAATGGTTTTCTGTGGAAGTACCAGACTGTTGCCGTATTTTTTTGATTTGGAGAAGGCCTACAACAACTACCGGAGAACTGGTATCCTCTGTACTCTTTACACTTGGGGCTTCAGAGACACCCTGCCCCATCTTCTTCAGGAATTTTTAAAAGACAGAGTTTTCAAGGTGTGTGTGGATTCTGCCTTGTCAGACTCCTTTATCCAGGAAACTGGTGTGCCTCAGTATTCTATCACGAGTGTCATCCTTTTTGCCATCACCATTAACCCTATAATGGCCTGTATCCCGCTGGGTGTCTCCAGCTTCCTGTTTATTGACGATTTTGCCATCTATTGCAGTTGTTGCACCCAAGTTTTAAGTGTCTGCCATTTCCTAATGGAATTCCCATTTTTTTTTTTTTTAACTGTTTACATTTCCACTTGGGTTTGCCATCTGAGTTACTGGTGAGTTGTCGACCTCATTTTAGTTTTTCTGGCGAAGGCCATTTAATTTTTAGTTCTGGACCTCTGTTTCTCTTTGGTGTACTTTATAGGCCTTTGTCCAAGTCCCTATTTTTAGCTGACTTCTCTTACGTTGATTGGGATTGATGTGTAGCCATTTTTTGACTCCTCTCTGTCTTCAGGTTCTATAGTTTTGACTTGGGCGTGTATGACCCCAGTTGTTTTTGCCCCCTTAAACAAAACAGTCCAATCCAATATCAAATTCACTGCTAACCAAAGATAGGCTGGTCAGAATTGAAGCCGAAGATCCAACAACCTTGTCAGTTTGAGAGATCTGCTGTTCTTGTTTCAGAAAAAAAATCTCTCATAAATTTATGTGGTTCAAAAGTTATTAATGAAGATATGATTTCAAGCAACCCATTTTTATGTGATCACATTTTTAAAAACTGTGTTGATAAAGTTGCAGCCTGAAATTTTCTGAGCAGGGTGATATTGTTACTTTCAAATATATTGCAATTGGAAGGATTTATCTAAAGTTTAAACCTTTTTAGAATAAATTGTAAATGGTGACTATGGGAAACTGGAACAGTTCTGACGAAAATGAAGTTATGATATCAAAAGAGTAATCATCGTGCTTTTTCAAAATGCAGATACAAATCATTTGGAACATGAAATAATTAGTCCTAGACACCCAGCTTGATTCCCTTTATGATACTCTTGTTTTCTATTATTGATTAATCCATCATTTTCTTGTTATTGTCACACAAATCACAGAGTTACAATTTGGCATCTCATGGAGAGGCTACAAACAGTCACGATCAACACCAGACAAGGAAGATGAGAAGTGTATTCAGGAGAGGACGAACAGTGTCAGTTGCAGGGGTGAAATCCCATGTGTGAATTTTGAAGTGTGTCCCGTATGATAACTGCACAAATCATCCAGAACAGTTAATGGAAGACAGTAGGGTGTGAGCAGTTAGGTACTGACCCATCGGCACTGTACTTGTATGTGACAGAGCAGAGCATAAGTACAAATGCGTATACTATATATTCCAAGGTTGCAAATTATATCTGGCATTATTCATATTATATGTTGTGGGAATAGACTACCCATGAGTAGCAACTCTGTATATGAGTGATTTAGTAGATGCACATGCACACGCACTTATTCCATATCCTAATGCACCGCCACTGGTGACATTCTGCTTTTCAGGGGAGATGCTAGGCACGCCAAGAACTGGAAATTTTTCACACTCTGTCAGCACCACCCCACACCCTAACCAGGGTTCCTGGAGGCCATCGCATCTATTGTCTGTGGGATGCTCTCCTGGAGCCAGTCCTAGATACCTGGGTATGCTGTTGGTGATGTTATCATTCAGGTCTACACTACTGTCACCATCTGTGGCTGCTGCTTCCAGCTGTGCCCGGATGTTGCATAAGTCCTGCACGGGCACACCTGCTGCTGGAGGCTTGCACCACATTCTTACATTCTCCTTCACAGACATTATTTTTAGCAATGAACTAAATGAGTTCTGAGAAATTACTGCATATATAAATATGGCTGTTAGTAAGAACTGCGTAATAGAGGAGATGGGTGAGAGACAATACACGAATAAGGAGGTGCTATGAAAGGATGGCAGTAGTGCTCAAGCACACACACACACACACACACACACACACACACACACACACACACACACACACACTCTCTCTCTCTCTCTCTCTCTCTCTCTCTCTCTCTGCATGATGAGTGAAATATTTTCCAAGTCTGTAAATAATATCATATTCAGTTGCAAATCAGTCTTAATATAAATACTTTAGTTGAAACTTCATATCGTATTAAAACTGTGTGACGGGCTGAGACCTGAACTCAGAACCTTTGCCTTTTGCAGGCAAGTGCTCTACCGACTGAGCTACCCAGGCATGACTCACGACCCACCTGCACAGCTTTAATTCTACTAGTACCTTGCCTCCTACCTTCCAAACTTCACAGAAACTCTCCTGCAGACCTTGCAGAACTAGCACTGTTGGAAGAAAGGACACTGTGGAGACATGGCTTAGCCACAGCATGGGGGATGTTTCCAGAATGAAATTTTCACTCTACAGCAGTGTGTGTGCTGAAATGAAACGTGCTGGCATATTAGGAAGGCAAAGGCCCCAAGTTTGAGTCTCAGTGTGGCACACAGTTCAAATCTGCCAGGAAGTTTCATATTAACATACATTCCACTGTGGAGTGAAAATTTCATTCTGGAATAAATCAGTTATTGGTTGTAAAAACAATGGCAACTATGCTCCTGCCAAATGAGGTAACAACAGGACAGTTAATTACAAATGACTTAATAGTAGTCATTTTTTCTACTCATTGTAGCCAAAACTCAAAGATGTACACAGGTAGCACAAATGGCAAGTACCTTGAGAAATTTGTTTAAGAAGCTACTTAATAGAGTTTTCCTTTTTGTTTATGTTTGATTATTTTTGTCTATATTTCTTTCTTCCTATCTACTCACATTTGTAGCTATTGTTAAGTTTTATTGAATTATACAGTATTTTGATAGTGAAAAATTAGAGAATTAGTAGAGAAAATATAGACTACTATGTACAGAAATTCACACATGTTGATGTATCATACTACTAATGACTTTAGCCTTAAATGAGAGCCTTTGTGATGGCATTATGTAAGTAATTAATAACTAAGTTGAACGTTCTCCTCCAGATACACATTCTAACATATTTATGTGAAATGTTTCTCAGTGATAGGACACTGTGACAGCTGACCTGCACCGGCCATTATCATGGACCCTTCTTTATCCTGACGATGTGATACTGGCAGCAGAAAAGAAGCTTGATCTGCAGAGCCAGACTCAAAAAATGGAGTGACCAGGTGGCGCAACACAGTTTGTGCCTTAATTTTAAGAAAACCAAGTACATGATATCAGATGGACATGAAATGGGAACCATCTTGATTAATGGTGAAGATCTAACTCGTGTGAGTAAGTTTAAGTACCTTGGTTCCACGATCACTGTTGATGACCACCTCACTGAAGAGGTCAACACCAGAACTCTGGCAGCCTGGATGAAGTGGCAAACAACAACCAGAGTCACTTTCAACCACAGGATGAAAGTGCAATAGAGTTTTGATTTTAAATTATCTGTCATTCGACCAGTTGCCTCGTATGGTTGTGAGTGCTGGCCAACTACAGTTGAGACAGAACGCCACCTCAGTGTAATGGAAACAAAGATGCTAAGGTGGACAGTGGGCCACACTAAGTTAGATCACGTTTCAAATAACAGCATTAGGAAACAGTTTGGTGTTGCACTGATCCAAGACAAGATGCATTAGAGTCGTCTTCAATGGTTTGGGTAGCTTTTACAGGCCGGTGATGCTCTATTGCCAGAGTGGGTTAGACTCTTGAAGTCATCGGCAGAAGACTCTAAGGACGACCTAAGCAACATTGGGCTGATACGATTCATAAAGACCTTAAATCCATGAACATCCACCCAGATTACAGCCCGTGATAGAGCAAAATGGAGACAATGGACCCACGTAGCAGATCCCACAGGCAAGCGGGTCAAAAGCTGAAGGAAAAGAAGAAGTAGTTTCTTGGTGATAGGTGTTGATAGGTAAAAATCAGTTAGTCAACCAGTAGAATTTTCATAGGTTAATTCATCAAAGTAATTGCAGTACGTATATTAGTCGCCATATTTCTTGTGCTGAAAAGGTTCTGCTTATCTCTGTGGATCAGCTCTTCTGAGCTCACTACTTTTCCTTTTGTGTCAAAAGGTGCTGAAATAGATTTCGGCTGCTCAGTGTGTCCACTGGAGTAAGACACCAAGATAGTTTGAACTCTGTGTATTGCTTGTAACATAAAATTTTAGATGACAGATGGACAATATCTGCATCTATTCCAGTCAGACAAGAGAATATACGTCTATTGTATCATGGCAAGCATTTCATGGATGTCACTGCAGTCACATGTTCTCCATGCCCTTCATCCATAGCACCACAGAGCAGAGGTACTCGACACAGCGTGTAGAAGTGCCAATTTGTGAACTGCCCCTCCGACAGCACAGCATCGGTACCACTCCGATCTGCACAGTGTGTGAAACACCTCCTGAAAGTGTGGTGTTGCTGCTTGCTAACTACCTTAACTCATGAACATCTTCCATTGGCCAGCAGAGAGGAGAGAAGTGGAGCTCTCATTCTCAGAATGACACATTATGCTTCACCAATACGGGCACACATGCACGCAAGTTTCCCCAGATACATGATATCCAGATGAAGCCCCTCATTGGTCATAACATGCCATAAAATTAGCATATGGAGGCAACATGTACAACAACCCAGAAGAAACAGTAAGAATGGAACACCAAGAATGAAGTGCTCCAATTAAAAGGATCTAACAAGAGAACAGTGTGGTGAATGAGTTCTTGCAATTTTTTATGTTTAATGTAAGTGATGTCCTGAAATCCATTATTAATTTCCCAAAATAATTCAATGCACTTCTCAATAATTCTCAAGAAAATCTACTTTTAAGTTTTCCGACTACCTTTAATATGTATAGTGAGGTCCCTTTCTCTCAACAGGTCATGCAGTAGGATGCTCACCTACCATGTAGGTGTTGCAGGTTCAAATCTCACCCGTTGCAAATTTTTAAATAAAGGTTCCTGTGCTACTAGCAGTTCCGTAAACTTAAAATACACAAAAATGGAAAAAAATTCAGTGTGCAAGGCTGGTAATTATTGGTTTGCATCTCGTTTCAGGCATTATTTTTTCATTATTTCCCTTTTTTCCATTCACTTTGAATCACTAAGTCATTTAAATATAAAAATCAGCAAGTATCTGCAAAGTATCATACCGAGTTGCTATTTTTATCAAAAATGCACACCTCCAAATTATAATTACATATCACACACAAAATATTTCATTGCAAATATATTTTTGAAATTACTGATCTTTTATAAAAGAATTACGGATATGTTATAAAAGATTCCTTAAATTAAAGAAAAGCATTAAAAATTAAATTCGTTTTCATCCTTATATATTTCATGCTCCATGGAGTGTCCAAGAAATATGCAAATTTGTCTAAAATTTGAGCTGAGCTGGGTATTGAACTTGTGCCAAACACAAGGTAGGCAAGCATTCTACTACACAGTCACATGACCTGTCAAAAAGAAGTGACCTCACTTCAACTTATTAAAGGAGCTCAGAGAACTTCAAACTTTATAGTCTCCAGACATTTCAAGAGTTGCATTGAACTGCTCTTGCCAACTTAATTTGAGATTCAAGCTTCATGTAACAAATATAAAAAACACACTATGTTCAAGTGTCATGTTGCCTCCTCTAAAGACAAGGATGTGAGCTTTCTTCCACACTGTTCAATCTGTGCACTGAAAAATCTGTGATGGAGCTAAGAGAGGTTAGTGAGTGGGCCTAAGATTCAGGATGGAAGGATATCAATGGTAAGATACACTGCTGGCATCGCTATTCTCAGAAGAAGTGAGAAAGAATTACACAACATACTGAATGAAATGTACAGTCTACTGATAACATAATACCGACAGAGTAAACTGAATGAAGACTGAAGTTCTGAATAAAGCAGAAGTGAGGCTACAGAAACCACAAAGACAAAGTGAAGGAACTAAACTGCCCTGGGAGCAAAAAAAAAAAAAAACAATGTATAGTGGATGAAGCATGCTCCTTCCAGCACACCGTACCACCGGTCATCAACCTATCCAATTTGCCTTGTGAGCTACTCCAGCTGCTGCTGTAGGCACTCTGTACACACCCAGATAATACACATTGTAGGAAGAAACTACCAATAAATAGCAGTTACGAGTGTCAGTGTTTTTTATTAACACCCAAGGCATTCATACATCAACACTCGGACACTGTTTATATTCAGATTTTCAGTTCACACTCAACCACACGGAGAAGCTCAACATGATAAAAACCAGAAAAGGCTATTTTGACATGCTGAGAAGTTAATAATGCATTAAAGTTCCCCCCCCCCCCCCCCCCCCCCCCATTGCCACCCTTGTAACACTGGAACCAGTATGTGCGAGGATGGTGGGCAGATCTCCATTGAGACTGCGGACTACCCTAATACCAGTATATAGGATACAAGTGCCACAATATGCTGAACTGAAAGTGGCATGCCACAAACCCCACAGAGTGGTGAATCCTCCCACTGGAGGGGGAAGCCATGTGCTAAAGGGCTATGTCCAATGTGCTGGTAAGTAGACACTCCTTCTAGCAGTGAGGCTGACATGAAGTCTGCCATGCCTTTGAGGTTGATTTGAGAGACCGCAGTTGGTTTTCTGTCACATGCAACAATTTAGTCTCCCACTGATGCATGATGCATCAGTCAGAAAATGGGATGGTGGCATGCAACAGGTGGGACATTGATGGACAGCACAATCCCAGCATGTTTCCTTGGTGAATATGTTGGCCATGTTGTTGCCCTGTATCACGATGTGGCCAGGTATCTAGCAAAGGGCTACCTCCTTACCACAGTGTTGGAGCTACTGCAAGGAGTCGTGGATGACCTGAAGAGCTGGTTGACTGGATACATTTGGTAAAATGCTTGCAGTGCACTAAATGAGTCAGAACAGACAAGAAAACTTGTATGATGATGGCTGTAAACCCTCTCCAGCGATATAAATATGCCATATAATTCCAATTCATAATTTGTAAATTCTTTTGAAAGACACACTTTAAAATCCCTATCAGGGAAAACAGCAGAACAACCGAGGACATTCTCTTGCTGGGATCCATTTGTATAAACTATGATTAAACTGTGGTACATAATTAAAATGGAAAAAAACAAAGTTGTAAAACATAATCTGGAGTCCAAGTTCTCTTGTACTGCGTCAAGCCAAAAATCATTTTGGGCCTCTGTAGATGCCAAGGCAGCAATGCATTTCATCCTTGACTTGGTTGCATGGAGCCAATTCCTGAACAGCCATTCAATGTTTCATCGGACTACTGATCTAAATGTGATGACCAAGGTGACGCTGAGATTTTCAGCACCTGGCGAGCCACAAGGATATGTCGCCGAATCTGGAGTGATAAGGGGTACACTCTGGTGATTCATAAGGATGCTACAGTCCTTGCCTGGTTTCCAGAAAGGAATTAATATTGCCTCCTTCCAAGTCATCATATACTGTCCATCAAACCAGATCTGATTGAAACTATAGAGAAGCTCTCCTTTCACTTCAGGGCACAGATGACGAAACATGGCATAATGGATCTCATCAGGCCCTGGAGAGTGTCTCTGTCTGCAGACAAAGCTGATTCACTTCCAACATGGAGAACCGTACATTGTAGATTTCTTCATTATGCAAGAAGCAACTGAGCTCCCCCATCTCTGCAGCCCTCCAGAATACTCGAAAAGCAGAAGCTTGTATGGATAACATAGTAACAGCTTAGGTTTCAGCTGAACAATTGTTTACTATGTCTTCTGGTGTGTCCACCAAGACGCCATTACTTAACAAGGCCATAAGGGTACGTGTACTGCCCTTGATGAAATCCGCAATACTGATTCCCAAATTAGCGCAGTGGAAGTGGACTGACTAATGGGAGTCATGAATTCCCTCCAGGAAGCTCTTCTGTTCTTTTATCATTCACCTGGCATGTACTCATGCAGATCTGAAGGCATGAAGGTTTTCTGTAATTGGACAGTGTTTGAAGTTCCACAGAGCTGTTTGTCTGGGCTGACTGCCAATCGACAGTCATCATTACACCAGGTTAGTGGCCATTTTCTGAGGTGGTTACTAGACACAGGGGTGGACTCTGTGGCAGCACATTATATCTCACAAGTGATAATCGATCACCATCTCCTATACACAATACTTTTGTTCAGAAATAGCCTGTTGACTGTACAGCAACCAATTTGCCCTTTGTAGCATCCATCTGCATGGTCTCCTGTCAGCCAACATCCTAGTTGGCAGGCAGATCAACACTGGGAAGTGGTCACTAGCATGTAAATCTGTAGCCACTTCCCACTGAACTGAGCCTGCAATAGCTGGGGAACAAAAACCAAGATCAATCACTGAATGAGACCCTATACCTGTGGGAAAGAGTGTCACCTGACTCGCATTCAGAAGGCAGATGTTCTCAGAATGGACGGGTTGCTCTATCATCCATACTGTGGAGCAATTAGTAGCCAAGGGCCATAGCACATTGTGTGCATTGAGGTCTCCCACAAGGAGGAATGGGATTGGAAGTGCCTGGAACAGTTCTACTGAAGCCTTTGCATCCAATGCATCATTAGGTGGAAGGTATAGAGAACACACTGTGATATTAAAGGGTGCAACAACTTTCGTGGCAATTGCTTTCATGATCATGGTAAGGGGGATAGGAGAGGAGAGGAGCAGCATCTGTTGTCAATGAAAAAGCGACTCCACCTTTAGTCCTGTCTCCAGTAGTACTATCCTTCATGTGTGAGTGGTAACCCTGTACTACAGGTGTGTCGGTGACTTTAAGATGCATTTCTTGTAAGCAGATGCAGAACGGTTTCTCCTGAAGCAGAAGCTGTAATTCTGACAAATATGAGTGATGTTGTTGTTGTTATTGTTGTTGTGGTCTTCAGTCCTGAGGCTGGTTTAATGCAGCTCTCCATGCTGCTCTATCCTGTGCAAGCTTCTTCATCTCCCAGTACCTACTGCAGCCTACATCCTTCTGAATCTGCTTAGTGTATTCATCTCTTGGTCTCCCTCTATGATTTTCTCCCTCTATGATTTTTACCCTCCACGCTGCCCTCCAATACTAAATTGGTGATCCTTTGATGCCTCAGAACATGTCCTACCAACCAATACCTTCTTCTAGACAATTTGTGCCACAAAATCCTCTTCTCCCCAATTCTATTCAACACCTCCTCATTAGTTATGTGATCTACCCATCTAATCTTCAGCATTCTTCTGTAGCACCACATTTCAAAAGCTTCTATTCTCTTCTTGTCCAAACTATTTATTGTCCATGTTTCACTTCCATACATGACTGCACACCATACAAATACTTTCAGAAATGCCTTCCTGACACTTAAATCTATACTTGATGTTAACAAATTTCTCTTCAGAAACGTTTTCCTTGCCATTACCAGTCTACATTTTATATCCTCCCTACTTCAACCATCATCAGTTATTTTGCTCCCCATATAGCAAAACTCCTTTACTACTTTATGGTCTCATTTCCTAATCTAATTCCCTCAGCATCACCCGACTTAATTTGACTACATTCCATTATCCTCATTTTGCTTTTGTTGACATTCATCTTATATTCTCCTTTCAAGACACTGTCCATTCCGTTCAACTGCTCTTCCAACACCTTTTCTGTCTCTGACAGAATTACAATGTCATCGGCAAACCTCAAAGTTTTTATTTCTTCTCTATGGATTTTAATTCCTACTCCAAATTTTCCTTTGTTTCTTTACTGCTTGCTCAATATACAGATTGAATAACATTGGGGATAGGCTACAACCCTGTCTCACTCCCTTCCCAACCACTGCTTCCCTTTCATGTCCCTTGACTCTTATAACTGCCATCTGGTTTCTGTACAAAGTGTAAATAGCCTTCACTCCCTGTATTTAACACCTGCCACCTTTAGAATTTGAAAGAGAGTATTCCAGTCAACATTGTCAAAAGCTTTCTCTA
Organism: Schistocerca cancellata; assembly: GCF_023864275.1. Taxonomy (NCBI): domain Eukaryota; kingdom Metazoa; phylum Arthropoda; class Insecta; order Orthoptera; family Acrididae; genus Schistocerca; species Schistocerca cancellata. Next base: position 97,629,491 of record NC_064635.1, on the reverse strand, counting down.
AGTCTACAAATGCTAGATATGTAGGTTTGCCTTTCCTTAATCTATCTTCTAAGATGAGTGGTAGAGTCAGTATTGCCTCAAGTGTTACAATATTTTTACAGAATCTAAACAGATCTTCCCTGAGGCCAGCTTCTACCAGTTTTTTCATTCATCTTTGAAGAATCCATGTTAGTATTTTGCAGCTGTGACTTATTAAACTGATATTTCGGTAATTTTCACATCTGTCAACACCTGCTTTCTTTGGGATTGGAATTATTATATTCTTCTTGAAGTCTGAGGGTATTTCGCCTGTCTCATACATCTTGCTCACCAGATGGTAGAGTTTTGACAGGACTGACTCTCGCAAGGCCATCAGTAGTTCTAATGGAATGTTGTCTACTCCTGGGGCCTTGTTTCGACTTAGGTCTTTCAGTGCTCTGTCAAACTCTTCACGCAGTATCATATCTCCTATTTCATTGTCATCTACATTCTCTGCATTTCTATAATATTGTCTTCAAGAATGATATCCATTAAATTCCACTGCAACACAGAAGTGCCTGTGGAAGCCATTGTTTAGGGATGGTTGTCCTCTTCTTCTTCCATCAGAGGTATTGATTTGTTTGGGAGGTCAGGGGGAACTTTAGCAGGTTCACGGCTCTCTGGTTCCTTTGACTGGAAGTCCATAGCCTCCAGAGCATATTCCCCATCAGAGAGGAAGGGAGCTTGCTGATTCGAAGGTGTAACTACACTTTCTTGGATTTGGAACAAAATTTCAAAGGACATTTTTATTTACTGATGGTAGAAGGTGGTTGCCTGGGTTGCGGGGATGGCTTGGTTGGCTTCTTATGGTGGGTAGTATGTGGCTTAGGTGGCAAGCCCATTGCTGATGGCTTTCAAACAACTTCAGTTTCATATGGAGGATTTCCCCCACAGGTGCACCCACAAATGCATATGCTCATACTTGAACCTATGGTCTGAGTTAGTGTGGAGGCATCACACTTAGTGACTGGCATCTTAAGGGCTGAAGTAACAGACCTAGCAAAGACCAGAGTTTGCGTAGCTTTGAAAGCTCTTTTAGCTTCACCATAGAGTATGCATCTCTTGACTTTCAATTCCTGAATTTTCCTTTCCTCATTGTAAACCTCATACATTCTGCTCCACACTGGGTGACCCCTGGAGCAGTTTACACATTTCAGAGGAAGTGTACAAGAATTGCCTGATTCATGAGCTGAGCCTCCACAATTTCTCGTAACATCCCATAGTGGTATGGCCAAATTGTTGACATTTGTAGAATCACATTGGGTCAGGAACAAATGGGTGAACCTTAAGACAGATATAGCCTGCAAGGAATGTTCAGCTAATTCTGGAGTATTAAACATTAGAACAAAAGTTGTTGATTTTTCCAGTTTTCCATTGACTCTCTTCTTACAGTTCTGCACTTCTGTAATGCCCATATTTTTCCATTCATCATGTAACAGTGGGTTCCACTTCCAAAATATTAGAGGAGGTTACCACACCCCTACTAAAGGCAGGGGTGTTATGTAACTCAGACTTGACTGGGTAGTCAGGTAAGGCCTTACATCCCAGAAGCTTAGATACTTGGTTCCAAGTAGCAGTTTCAACTAGAAGTTGTTTCATTACAAAGTTGTTTGACACTTTTTGGAACCCAGCAATACCTTCCAATGCCTTATGAATGTAGAAATGGGAGACTTTCTCAAAGGTTCCTCCTGCTTGCTTGATTACAGTGGAAGTGTTATGGCACACTAATGCCCTGTTAATGTGATAATGAGACTTCTTTTTGGGTGGACTAACCAACTGAGCTCTTTTGATGAGTGGGTGTATGTATTACCTGATGGTACACCTACCCTGTCAGGAGTAATAGTTTGATGGGACCATTCCATAGGGATCCTACAGGATGCTAGGGAAACAGCTGTTGACACAGGCAGTGGCCTGCATGCTAGAGCGAGCCTTATACAACTGGGCAGCAGCAGGTGTCCCAGAGGTTGCCTGCTAGTTTTACCTCAACCGCCATTCACCTCATCAGGATGTAACACATCTTGAGGGTTAGGGTATTTTTTTTTTTTATAGAGGTGTGAACTTTCCTCATGGTCCAGATGGTGAAGCCATGACCCCCATTCTCCTAAACACAGAACATTCCACCACTGCACCACATGGTGGTCGCAGAAGCATGCCCAGAGCTGTGGTTATAGAGGGCTGTTGGCACTTTCTAGTCTCCAGCTAAGGGACTTCAGATCACCAAGTCCATACTCAGCACACAAATGCTGAGCCCCTGAGGGGTGGCCAAACGCATGCCATGATGGTGGATAACATTGAGACGGCATAAGAGGGACAGATGTGCAGATGCATAAATGAAACACCCGTAGTCTAGTTTTGAACGGACAAGGGACCGGTACAAATTGAGGAGGTTGGTTGGATCTGCATCACAGAATTACCATTGATGTGATGGCATAAGAGGGACAGATGTGCAGATGCATAAATGAAACACCCATAGTCTAGTTTTGAACGGACAAGGGACCGGTACAAATCGAGGAGGTTGGTTGGATCTGCATTCCAGGAATTACCATTGACGACACATAGGACACTGGGGGATCAAATACAGTGGGCTGCCACTTAAGACATGTAGGAGGACCAAGAGAGATTATTATCAAGCATGATCCCAAGAAATTCCATAGTTTTAGCACACAGAAGAGCAACAGATCTAAGACTTAAGGACAGTGAAAGAAACCAACTGCACCGTGGAAACATGAAAGCCACTGTCAATACTCTATGAGTAAAGATGATTGAAACAACACTGAAACAACTCAATGAGACAAGTCCATGCAGAACTGCAGTAGATGGCAAAATCGCCAATGAAAAGGATGCCAGTAATGACTGGCGGGAGACAGACCATTACAGGATTAATGCTGATAGCAAAGAGAATGATGCACAGGATGGAACCATGAGACATACCATTTTCAAGGATAAAGGTGTCCGTCAAGGCAGAACTCACAAGTACCTTGAAAACTCGGGCTTTTAAAAATTCCTGAAGGAAACGCGGCAAGTGGCCATGGAAACCACACGTGTAGAGTGTACAGAGGATACCAGTTCTATAGCAGATGTCTTAGGCTTTATCCAACTCAAAAAACATGGCAACAGTCTGGGATTTCTGCAGAAAACCATTCATGATGTGAAGTACTGTATATGCAGTCTCTTTTACACATGAACTAGTTTCCTACAATTCTTCAAATAAATCCAAATCAAAAAGTTGCCTTCTTTACTAACATACCTGTGTTCATTCCATTTCATATTGCTTTGCAACATTACGTCTAGATATTTAATCAACATGTATCATGTTGAGTGGCCAGTTTCATAACTGCAGCAGTGCACCAAAGTACACTGTTTTCTCCGGCGAGTTTACCCAGCTTCTCTCTAGGTGCAACTTATTCTGAATTTCCCCTACACTCTTTAGACAGTTAATGAAACATGGAACTGCACATAACATATACACAAAAGTTATTTAACTGGATTGTATCACCACCCTCCATAATGTGGATAGGAACTTTGACTGCTGTGGGTTCAGATTCCAGGTGAGTTGATGACTCTTTACTCACAGCTGCAGGAGTCTTGGCTTACTATGGGGAGGGGGGTCAGACATGGGGATCTGTGGATGTCCAGCATGTGGCATATGTCCCCCAATTGGTTCACACCTGTGGCTGCCCTGGGTGCTGCCCACACTGAGGTTGACCTCTCACTTGTGGTTGGGGAGGAGGTGGTTCTGAGTTGATGCGAGTAGCAAAAGATCAGAGTGCCTGTACAGTATGTCTGTCAACTGCAGACATCACTCAGAACTTGTTTGTCAAAGACCCTGAGTCAGATGCATTCACTGTACTCCATAGGTAGCTTCTTGGCCTGCAAGGTCACGGCTTTCACAGAGGGTGGGATAACATGCAGTTGCAAGCACCAGTGTTAGGCACATAATGGGGCCCTTTCTGGATATGGATACCAAAGAGGGAAAGCAATCCAGTGTACTCATTGTGTGCATACCAGAAGAAGTCAATCCAGATGTGGGAAGGTTGTTCCCAGATGGCATGAAGAGCACAGGGTGCAGCCAATTGAGGGGGCTGGATCATGTTGGAACTAAGGATGTGTGTTAATTTGGACCAGGAGAGATTCTTTCTGGTTTCAGATGGCTAACTGAGGCCATAAAGACTGCAGTCTTGCTTGCGAGATGAAGATGGAGCTCACCATCTGCAACATTATTGACAGAACTGACTGAGGTCCTTTGATTCAGAGCCTCCAATCATCTCTGTACCAGATACTAAAATGGTTCTGTGGCCATGTAGGCTGCAGATTCATCACCTTTCACCATCAAGTGGTGGGATTCTGGGTTCTGCTTTCAGAGGTAGTTTCTCTTTTAAATAAATTGAAGTAGATAGTTCCTGTGGTTAGTATGAGTAGAAGTTATAGTTGCCAATTGAAATAAATTAATAATTGGTCTGTTTTAAGGACCCTCTGACTCAGATTATACAGCTACTGAACAGTTCAAAGAAAATTCTGTTCAAATAGGTGCTCCTCTCGTACCATTATAGTTGGTTGTCACCTCCCTCTACCTTTGATATATTGTTGAATATCCACATTTATAGTCAGTGGTAGGCATAAAACATCATCCACAATCATACTGAATGCTTTTTCAGAAAATTATGTTGAACAGTTCATTCAGGAGCCCACTCAAAGTGCAAATGGTTGCCAAAACATACTTTAGCAAAAAATTATTCTGAGCAAATAGGGAGCATCATGACTGGTAAAAGGATTGGTGACCTCAACATTTGTTGAAAGTCTGAATACATCCAAATCCACCTAAAATAAACACACAGTACATCTACTTAAAAAATACAGTTGAAAATTAATTTAGCACCTTCCTGAGTGATAGTTTCCACACGTTCCAGTCTGACTATATAAGCATACACCAAGTATAGCTTGGATTTGAAAGAAATAGTATTGATGACAATTGAGATATATATACCAAATACATTAATAAGAGATGGTACTGATCCCCCATGATACACAAAACAGGTTAGAACACTGTTGCAAAAGCAATGGAAACAATGCACACAAGATTGGCAAAATTTTACAGAAGTTCAAACTTTGGCATGAACTTCAATGCAAATGCCTTTAATAGTTTCCACAACAAATTTCTACAGAAATCTCACAGAGATACTGGTCATATTGAAAGTATACCTGTGGTACGATACAATCAATACCTTCGATCTGCGATAACAAAGGTGATGTTACTGATCAAGTGCTACTAAACCAAAGGTACTAAACACTATTTTTGAAAATTCCTTCATCAAAGAAGACTAATCAGATATTCCAGAACTTGAATTGAGAACAATCACCAAAGTGAGTAATTTGGAGGTAGATATTTTTGGTGTAATGAAACAGCTTAAATCACTTTATAAAGGCAAAGCCTCTACTCCAGAATTTGCACAAATTGGCTTCCTTTCCAAGTTACCTGATGCAATAGCTCCATGCATATTACCTGCCTGTATCTGTTTACATAGTGCAGAGGGCAAATGTACCATTTTTGCAGATGACACCAGCATTGTAACAGAATATGAATCAAACACAGTCAACAGTGACATTTTTCCCAAAGTCTTTAACTTGCTGACTGTTAACACCCTTTCTGCCAAATTAAGCAACATACATTTTATGCAGTTTAGAAAAAGTCACAAAAATCCAGAGGAATATTCAGTGACTCTATACAGCCAGGAGTTAGGAGAGCTGACAGCACCAACTCCTTGGCCACTCAAACAAGACTGCAAACTACACTGCAAACATAACCTAAACATAACCTATTCATGGGCCATCTAGAGGAGTCCTTCCTATAAACCTAGAATCCTAAACCCCTCACCTGGTTCAGATTCATTGATGACATCTTTGCTATCTTGACTGAAGGTGAGGACACCTTATTCACGTTCCTCCAGAACTTTAACAATGTCTCTCCCATTTGTTTCACCTGGTCCTACTCAACACAACAAGCCACCTTCCTAGATGTTGACCTCTGCCTCAGAGATGGCTACATCAATACCTCTGTCCATATCAAACCTACTAACCACCAGAAATACCTCCACTTCGACAGCTGCCACCCTTCTGTACGCCTAGCCACCCATGGTCATCTCATCTGCAGTGATGAGCAGTCCCTCCCTAAATATACCAAGGGTCTCACTGAACGCTTCACTGACTGTAATTATCCTTGTACAAAAACAAATCTCTTGTGCCTTATCTTTCCAGTTTCCCACCACCTCCCAAAGTCCCACAGTCTGGCCACAGAGGAGCATTCCCCTCATAACTCAGTACCATCCAGGGCTGGAGCAACTGAATTACATTCTCCACCAGGGTTTCGATTATCTCTCGTCGTGCCCTGAAATGAGAAATGACCTACCCACTATCCTTCCCACCTCTCCTAGTGTGGTATTCCACCATCCACCAAACCTACACAATATACTCGTCCATCCTTACACAACCCCTGCTCCCAATCCCTTACCTAGTGGCTCATACCCTTGTCCCATACATCCTCCTACCACCACCTACTCCAGTCCGGTCACTAACTTTACCTATCGAGTCAAAGCAGGGCTACCTGTGAAACCAGTCATGTGATCTACAAGCTAAGCTGCAACCACTGTGCTGCATTCCATGTAGGCACGACAACCAACAAGCTGTCTGTCTGCATGAACAGCCACCGACAAACTTTGGCCAAAAACAAGTGGATGATACCCATCATCTCAATGACTGCTTCACAGCTTGAGCCTTACGGATCCTTCCCACCAACACCAGCTTTTCTGAATTGCACAGGTGGGAACTTTCTCTGCAATACATCCTATTCCCCCCCTTTTAATGTCTTTTATTTTTATTTTTATTTTCCTCGTCCCTCTACTTACACCCTCCCCCCTTCGTACCTTCTCTCCGAACATCCATCTAAACTGCGACACTTCACTGTCCATCACTCCCACCATACTATCCCTCCCCCTCCCCCTCCCTACCCCAGCCTCCTCCTCACCACCACCCAGTCGCCACTCCCATTATTCACTGGTGCTTCTGCTCGCAGAGTAGTTTCAGCTCTCTGAGACTGCAGATATGTGTGCTAGTTGTGCTTGCGTGAGTATATGTGTGTCTATTGCTGACAAAGGTCTTAATGGCCGAAAGCTTTGTTTGTGTGAATATTTCTGTTGTGCCTATCGCAGTTCAGTATCTCAACTATATGATGAGTAGCAACCTTCCCTCTCTCATAATGTTTTAAATTAATACACACAGTGTAGCTAAAAGAAAAGCTAAGCTTTCACATACAAGATCTGTCTGGAAGATTGATAAACTACAAGAAATATATAATACTGTAATATTGGTCTTTTTCTGCGTGCATTACCATTTAAGATACATCACAAAAATGTGCCAGTAAAATTTTAAATAATGACATAAATGTCTCGTCTTCTGGCCTCAAGAGACAAATGCTTTGTGATTTAAGAAATTCATCACACATTCTAACAGATAACATAATTCATCTTGCCAAAAAAAGATTTATTTTGAAAATAATGCTTTTCAAACAATAATTCATGATATTTTCCGATGACATGTTTGAAATAGGTTCTTTTCAGCATTTGCCAGAGAGTGCCAGAAAGTTGTGCACAGCTACAACGATGTAGGAAGCCCATATATAAAGCGTTAGGAGATCTGACATTAAGTCATAAAGGAAACAGGACATCAGAGAATACTCCATGAGCATCAGAATTTCATAAACTATATCAAAATGCTTCATTCGGCTTAAGTATACATTTGTATGTACAGATTCACAATGAAGTATGCCCCAACCTGATGTTAAGCTTTTCAGTCTTGTTTTCAGGTTGCAAATTTTTTTGGAGTACTAATACTGAATTATCTCATGTTTGGTTCTATATTATGGCATAATGCCATACGTACCTGACAATAAAGATGTGCGCTGGAAATTCAGCAAAAAGTGGAGTGGAAATGATTAATAAAAGCCAAATTTATTTAGCAGAGTGACAGAAATAACTTCATTGTTCTGCAAGGTGATTAATACTTGACTGCCAAAAATGTGGAAATAAACTAAAACCAGAAAACTGGAGCTAATGGCACACTTTAGCTTCCCATAATTATGTAAATGTATTTTGATTCACTTGATAGCTCTCTGCCACAGAAATTCATGTTGTTTTCATTTAACGTGAGAACTGTAAATGAAGAGGAAACAGCAAAATCACTTAAAGTAAACACTGGTCATGTGGAGGCTACCATGTCCCACTACAGTTCGTAATGCTTTGCACATGAGTGAATCTGGCAGCTTGGGAGCACTAGAAAAATTTTTCATGGTAGCATCTGCTAACGAGCACGACTCCATGTGCGAATTTCTTTGCAGCACACCTCAGTCCACCAAGGGACAAAGATACAGCTGAGTAAAGAGGAAGTGTGAGGAATGGAATGTTTTGCAGCAGCAAGGATAATGTTTGTAAGATATTCTACCTGGTCATCACAACTGGGGAAATCTTGTTCATCAAAAGTCACCAGGGAGGAATAAAGTCTCCAGTAAACCTTTGTAAACTGCCATTTGGGTGAGTACATGGATGGGGTAGGAGTCAACAAAATGATAGCACACGGGAAACGGTAGCTCGAGTACGTGTCACAGAGAATGGGCCACTCGAGATGATAGGTGAGCAGGACAGTGCAGAGGGTCAAGTCCACACAGGAATAGGTGTGCGTGGAGTCCAAACGGAATGTGGATGCTCACATATTATGGCAGAAGGGGTTAAATTGATTGAGAAGGTGAGCCGAGAGAGCACCTCTCAGTCAGGTTCTGGGAGAATACCAAAGGAGATGGCACACATTAAAGCCACCGAGCAGCAGAAAGGGGACGAGGACACTCCCCAATAAGCCGGAGGAAGTGTGCCCCGACAACACTGTACGACGGAGGGATGTAAATGATACAAACGGAGAAGGTCAAGTGAGGAAGAGAAATGCGGACTGCAACAGCTCAGAGGCAAGTAGTCAGGGAGATGGGTCGAATACGAACATCATTCCGTATGAGTAGCACGACGCCCCCAATAGATGGAAAGCCATCCTAAGAGGGAAGGGGGTGGCGGGTAGAGGTCAAAGTGGATCGTGAAGAAATGCAAGAGCTCAGAGCTGTCATGAGGATGCAATTTTGTTTCCCAAAGGCAGAGCACGAGTGGACACTGCTATTCTGAGAGCAGTCGTAATCCTATTTGTCGGATCAAAGTCCACGAACGTTCCAACAGACGGGATTCACGGCGAGGAAAAACCAAAGGGGTATCACCTTGGCAGCTGCCGAGTACCGGTCTCCGAGGACTTGCCACTTCAGGTCACAGAGAAAGGAAGATGCCCCTCCGTGAAGTCTACAGAAGCTTCGGCATTCTCCTTCTGTCAGCCTGCAGAGTCCGGTGCAGAAAAATGGTCGGTGGTGCACGTCAGCTGGAGAGTTGCACAGCCAGAGAAGGAGACGGGGATGCTACTGCGACAATGGGTGACTTCACGACTGCAGTACTAAATTTGAGGTCACACGTCTGCGTGGCCACATCTTTTGTGGAGCACAGTGTAGCGAGAATGGTACTTTATCTGTCAGGCGGTAGAACGGCGGGTTTCCGGCCAGCCGACAACTTGCGAGTGACAGGGTGAGGCACTTTTTCCTTCACCCTCACCTCTGATTGGCCCGTTCATTGACTCACCGAGATACCTGGACAGTCGCATGAGCAGATGGCACGGTCGCATTGCAGTCGGTGCAGTGGGTATGAGGAGGCAGACGTTCGCCCTCGTGAGCACCCCTACCACAGGTTACGCATTTGGCAGGGTGTCAACAGGACTCCAAGTTATGGCTGTAATGGTGACACTGGTAACAGCACATTGTCTTCAGAATATAAAATCTGACTGTGGAAACTTCATAACCTGCTTTGATATTTGCCGGAAGAACCACTCTATCAAAAGTGAGAAAGAGATTGTGTGTGGGAACTAATGAGGCATCTAGTTTTTTCTTCACTTAATGGACCACTATGACACCCTGATCAGAGAGGTACATCTGGATTTCTACCACAGTAAGACCGTCGCTCCCCTGCAGTGTTATTTACACTGGGATGCTCGAATCTGCAAACGGTTGTCGTGCTCGAGGATCGGAAGTAGTCGCCAAAAGCAAAATGCTATTGCGTAAACGAGAGCAGGATTTCATGTGGCCAGCAACTGCATTGACACCTTTCTGAATAATAAATGCATTTACCGTAGCAAAGGAATGACCGTCTTAAGTACCGGAAGCCACGAGGAACATTGGTGCAGCTGGAAGTGTCATTGAATCCGGAGCTTCATTCCATTTACATTTGGTAAATGTGGATTACAATTAGCTCATTGCGAGAAAATCCCCCGTGACTGCCAGTGCTTCCCGTAGCTCCGTCTAACTGGGAGCCCCCTTCCGAAGGGGCATTCTCGAGAAGTGACCCGAAGTGTGCCCGAGCTACTACCTTCCTAAATTGTGATTGTTCGATACCCCTCCCTGGGCCTGAGCTGTTCCGGTGGGTCGTGTGAATGACTATGTGTCAAACCGGGGCTGGGAATTTCATGTTACCCAGTCACCTGTTATATATCAGACGTGTGGACTGGCCTTCAGGAGTGCACAGAGAGGAAGAAGAAAAAGAGGAGCCCAAAACACTGATGCGGAGATGGACAGGAGAAAGTAAATGAAGAAAGGAAAAAAGAAACAAAAAAAATGTGGTGAGACTTTTCTTATGTCAGTGACAGACAATGTGGAAGACCTTCCCAATAACACCCCAGACATGTTCCCCAAGGGAGGAGAAAAACAACAGCAATGAGATAGAGATGCACACAGAAGGAAAAAGATGCTGCAATGGATGGGGCCCCATGGTAGCCAAGCAAGAACGTGCCAAAGAGTGGCAGGACCCTGGGTGGGTGTCGAGAAAGTGTAAAAATTTGTCATTAAATAGAAAAATTCTGGAAAAAATGAAGGCCAACTACAGTAAGTTATTAGATGCCATAGGTAATTTGCAAGTGAATCTTACTAATACATTTAATCAAAAGCAGTATGAACTCCAGAATAGGTGCCACACCAGACCCGAGGAATTCAAACGGAAATCCATGAATTTAACACACAGCTTAATGAACAGTGAGAGCAAACAAAATGTTAGCTAGAAAGATTCATGATAAAAGTCAGGTGCAAAATGATGAAACTGAGGAAGTCAAGAATATCTGCCGTGTTAACAAAGAGCCACTTTTTAAATTACTTATTGGTGTACATATGCAATGCAATGAGTTGGGCACTCAGTCAGATGAAATTTGCTTGACAGTCATAGATGAAATAAGTAAAGAGCTTCTACTGGACGAGATTACTCCACAAAATGCCAAATTTGATGACAACATTGTTTACGCAATTCAAATAATTGTAGATAATGGAATGGGTGCACAAAATTTTCAAGATCATTAACCAAAACAAGGTTTCCATGTCACACTCTTAATCCAATAGTCCCAACACATATTTCTGAGACATTAAATAGAACAGGATAAAATAAGATACTTCCATTAACTACATTAAATGTGAAGCACATGTCTCAGATATTTGCGTATCTAAAAGATTTCCAAAAATGAAGAATTTGAAGCCATAGCCTTAAATAAATTTTGGTCTTGGGAAAAACAATGGATGTAAAATAAAATATTCCCCCCAAAGTCAGAGACAGAGAGCAAAACCTATTGCCATAATGTGTCAGAAGCCATGGCTGTAATCTGGGAACTTGTGATTCGGTAATCTAAATGAAGGTTTGGAAATTACCAGCTCGGAAGCTAAGCTGGAAATGGGTGAGAAATGACAGCAAACACTACCAATTGTAAACATGTTACTGATATGAAAGGAGATTTATATGGAGAGGAAGGAGGGAATGATAAAGGAATTTTGATGCCTTTTGTACACATGGAAATATGCAGTATTATTATGGGTGCATTAGTGAATTCAGTACTAAATCAGAAAAATCTACTTTCACTACTGAATAACCTGGTTGCATTTTCAGTATTTCCTGTTAGTGGTGTGCATCAAATAAAAGTAAACCCATTAGAGTTCAGGCACTATTAAATTTTGGAATTCAAGAAGGTGAATACAGGCAGAGTGTATTAATAGTTGGATTTCATAACATCAGTTTAGTTCTTTGATTGTGAAGAGCTTTGTCAATGCATCTAAGCTGAATAGTGGAGAGAAGAGGAAATAGTAAGTATTTGTGTGAGGAGGTCATTGGGGTGCTGCATTTGTCAATATGAGGATGATTTGTTTTCAATGAAAAGGAAACTCAATGTTAAACAGCTCTGAGGAGAAGGAGCATCTTCATCATTATCAGACTAGATGTGATCAAAGGATGCATTCGTAATGATGAAGTGAAGAATCATCAGCCATTCTGTAGCAAAATGGGCCCAATGCCATTGGCCAATAATGAAAGATGATCTGTGGGGACATCATTAGGCATCTAATGAAGATGTTGAAAGAATTGTGAGACTGCGGTTGTGGAAACAGTGTCGACTTCTTCCATTATGGCTTCAGAAAACTTGTTCATCATTCGCAGAAATGTATCCAATTGCCTAGTGATTATGTGCATAAGTGACCATTGGTAATTAAAGATCATGTTCTAAGGATTATTTCAGTGTTGATTTCTTAAAATATTCCCATCCAAAGCGAAGGTGGAGGCATTACTTTTCATTCAACCCTTGTATACTCTGGTGTTTCTGATCAGAGGACCAATTGAAGGGCTCTATTGTGACTGCTGCTGCCTTCCACTGTGAAGGTCTCCAGTTCCCTTTGGCAATATACAGTTGCTGTTCCATCATTATGAGGGGTAGCCATCTTGGCTAACCAGCTCGAGATCCTCAGTCATGTCCCGCTTTCATGGTGTTCGTGGTATTTGTGTACGATATGCACCCCAATTTGTTGAGCCACTAACTGCATTTAATTCTTGTACTAATGGAACTTTGTCACATGGCCAAAGGTGAAGGAAAATGTTTTGTGTATAATTAGTTCCTTGCTACTGCAGCCTGCCCTCCTTATTTTCTTTTCCTACTGTATGAGTGCGGAAAAATAACCAGGTTTGCAGGTTCCTTTCAAACATGTTCCATTAGAGCCAGAGGGTAGTATAGTGGTGTCGGCTTGGAGTAGCAATTTAACTTCCCCCAGTCTTAAAGCAGACACAGAGAGGCCACCTGCAGTGAGCAATGTTCATCTTCCCTCATATAAAAGATGTGACATGGCAATTCTCTTCCTTCCCCTATCCTGTAAGGTTTGTGGCCTACTAAGGAACAGACTGGAAATGACACTGCTGCCTGTGATTTGGTGCACGTCTAATGCTTTCGGCAAGCTCTGCAATCTTATTAGCAAAAGCTTCAATAATAAGGCATTAGGTTTAATTTTTTCAAGGTACTAGATAGAACTGATCCACATGAAGTGTAAGACTGTCAAATTAACTCATTTCATTTGTATCAGAGCAAATTTTGTGAGGGAATGCTAGCAGCAAACTCTGCTTTGTGTGTACTGCTCTAGTTAGGATGCCAGACCTTGGGGTGCAATTTCATTAATATTCAAGATGTTAATGTCACTATATTTATTAGGAGATGGTAGCATTTAAATTATGTGTGTATTTAATACAGATTTTATTATGAAGAGGTTAGATTGCTACTCACAGTAATGTACTGAAGACTATGAGTTGCAGACAGGCACAACAAAAAGACTCTTATGAAAGTAAGCTCTCAGCCAGAAGGACTTCTTCTAAAGGAGAAACCATGCACACACATTCACAGATACATGTGACCACTGTTTCTGGCTGCTGCCCGGTCACAAGCAATACCTATCCCATCAAATGCAGGCCTTCTTGTGAAAGCAGTAATGTGTCTACAACCTTATTGTCAACCACTGTGCTGCATTCTGTGTGGGTGTGACAACCGACAAATTGTCTGCCTGCATGATCAGCCACTGACATATGTGCTCGCATCACTCAGTTGCTGAGCACACTACCCAACACAACAATCTCCATTGCTGTGCCATCTGAATCCTTACTACCAATTCCAGATTTTCTGAACTGTGGGAGTGGGATCTCTCCTTGCAGTATATCCTATGTTCCCATAACCCACCTGGCCTCAACTTTGGTTAGTTATTTTTCTTCACCTGCCTATCCTCTCCCCTGTTCCCACTCCAGCAACATACGGCCTTCTATTTTTCCAGTGCAACCAAGACTTTTTACTTCATTCTCTTACTGCTGCCTGCTTAATTCCCCCCTCTCACTGCCGTATAACTGCCCGACTGCATCTAGCTTCACTATGCTCTTCCCACCACATCCCTGCATGCTCCCACAAGTAGCATGTTACTGTGAATTGTGGAAGCTGCGTGGCATATGCCGCTTTTGTCTTTGAATCTCCTCAATGCATAGTCTGTGACAATATTCCTAAATAAATTAACTGTTGCACACATCTTCCTGGAATGTGTATGAGTGTAAAGATATATTACATTTTTTAACCCACTCTTTTACTGTGATAAGGGACTGCTTTGGTAAGAGTACATTCTACACTTGCAAGAAACAACTGAGTGGTAAAGTGAACCAGAAATTAGTTAATAAGGAATCGGTTTTGTGTTTGTAAAGCTAGGGTGATCATTCAATATTTGCTATAAACTGAAACAAAAATGAGAAATTTTGCTTTAATTCATACCTCATACTTGTACCACCTATTCCAAATATCATCACATATTTGCAAAGCTCTTCTGGCTATGAAAAAAGTTAACTTACTTACGGAAACAGTATAACCTTCCACAATTATAAAACTGGCAATTTCACACTGCTCACAATATTAACTTGAGGTCTGCTTGCATTCCTTTCATGTTGCATAATGTTTTCTCTATGCAAATATGTATTGCACAACATTCATTTCTCTTGATTTGTTCTCAGGCTGGGACTAATAGATTTGTGAAATAATAATCAAACAACATTTGAACATCTCAAGTGCATGTGTGTGTGTGTGTTGGCATGGCCTTAAATTATTGTACAGCTGATAGTTACTGATTGAAGAGAACACAGAAGTTACTCAAAACTAGATTTCAAGGTTAAAAGCCACACTCAGTGATACGAGATTGAAGGGTACGTAAATAGAAGACATGAAGAAATATAATGTTTAAATAATCACCCTGCACAGAACATATCCCGTAACTAAGGCTGTGAAGGAATGATAGGCCTCGTGCCATCACCAGAGCTCATTTTTCCGCTGTTCACCTCTCTCAGCTCTCAAACATAGCCTGAAGTAACTAATGTCCAGCCTGGATGTGACATCAGGTTTCAGAAGTCAGCTGGTGTTGGGCGTGTCGCTGGGGCCAGCATTGCAACTTCAGCCTCATCTAGGAACCCAGCACTACGGTTTCATGAGTGATTCTTAGTTTTGGCTTTTTTATTTCCTGTTATAGCCACAGTTATCCATAAGACATTCCCAGTGAGTTAAAATTGGCTTTGAAAGCCTGCAGACTCTTCCAGCTTCAACACAGTTTTGGAACAATGGTAAAGAATGCTATTTGTGATAGGTTAGGTGTTAACTTTTCTGTATTGCTTATCTCCTTTAAATGAGGATGAGGATAATTATTTGACTAAGAACATAAATTACACGTTGTCACTGTTTACTCGTGTATTAAACCACATGTTCTATTTTATTCTACACAACACACAGTCTACATAACACAAAAAGCCATCACATTTTTGTTCCGCTTAATACCTCAACTTGGCGTGAACTCACCTCCCAAAGAGCACCCGTACAAGAAGACAAAACAGGAGGTACAAGCCCTCTCGAAATGGCACTCTATTCAAATTGATGTCTCACCGAATTAGTTCAACTGAATTACAACACTTCCCCTCGGTGAGCATCAAAGAGCACAGTTTGGTAAGTAGTCTCATGCTGTTATACTCCAGTACAAAAAATTCACCAGTTCTGATATTGAACATAAGAATACAACTTCCAATATTACACACAGGGACACAGTTGAGACATTGAAATTAAGATCACAAATGAGACAATAAAACCATCACAAATTCCAGTACTAAACATAGGAACACAAATGAGACACTGAAATTAAGATCACAAATGTGACAATAAAACCATCACAAATTCCAGTACCAAACATAAGAATACAAATGAGACACTGAAGTTAAGATCACAAATGAGACAATAAGACATCACAAATTCCAATAGTAAACAATACTCATTTTAATCCTAACATGTCTCTGAATTTCTCAGTTTTAATGCTGCTTAGTCCTTTAGGTAGAATGTCAGCTGCATTGTCATTAGTTGACACATACTTCAACTTAAGAAAACCATCCAAGACTGTTTGTCTGACTTTATGGTAGTGGACCCTGAAATGCTTGGTTCTCTCTGATACACCTTTCTTTTTGGTGATTTCAATTGCACCTGTGTTGTCAGCATTGACCTGCAGGGGCAGTCTAACAAATTCAGAACACTTTAGCTCCTTTAAAAAATCAGTAAACCATTCCACCTCCGTACATGTCTCAAACATGGCAATATACTCAGCTTCAACTGTGGAAGTTGGCACAATTGATTGTTTTTTACTTTTCCAGCTGATTGCTGCTCCAGCTAACAAAATTGTGTAGCCTGACACAGATTTACTATCACCTGGGTCAGTTGCCCAATCAGCATCACTGAATGCAATAGTTTCACAGCAATCAGCAGGGAAACACAAGCTCAATTCTTTAGTTTGCTGTGGGTACTGAAATACTCTTTTTACCCTGGCCCAATGAGAAATACAAGGTTTAGAATTGAACTGACTCAATCTCCTTGCAATAAAAGCAATATCAGGTTGAGTACACGTAGATATGTACACCAAGCAACCTACTGCCTTTTGGTACAATTTCTGGTCAGTTGGCCTATCATTGTTATCATAACTAAAACGGTTGTCGTTACATGGTGTAGATATACCCTTGCAGTCATGCATTTTAAATTCTTTTAGCATCTGTTGAATGTAACCTCTCTGATTTATTTTCACCTGCCCTTGGGACTGTTCTATTTCAAGACCCAAAATCAGCCAGCTGTCACTTATTTCTTTAATGATAATATGAGATTTCAAACACTTAATGAATGTCATAATCATTTCTACTTCACCAATTGCAACTAAATCATCAACATGAACTTCAATAATCAAATTTTTAGAGAAGAATACACAGGGATCCTTTTCACAATGTTCAAAACCTACTTCTTTCATCACAGAGCAGAAGAAATCATTCCAGTCTTTACCTGCCTGGTGAGGCCCATACAAAACTCTTATTTAATAAACACACTTTATTCCCCACATGAAACAATCTTGGTTGCTCCATGTAAACAGTGCCACATATGGAGCTATTCAGAAAAGCAGTTTCCACATCAATATGTTTTATTTTCCATCCCCTTAATACTGCTATTGCTAACAGGATCCTCAGGCTACTTCATCTCATCACTGGGCCATAGCTTTCCCAATAATCAACTCCAAATATCCGACTATAACCCAGAGCTACTAACCTCACTTTGAATTTAATAATATCACCCTCTCTGTTTCTCTTTGTTGAGAATACCCACTTACTTCCTATAACATGGACAGCTTTTGATCGGTCAACAAGTTGCCATGTGTTGTGAAGTTTTAGGTTACTCACCTGTGACTCCATGGCTTTATACCATTCATCCCTGTGAATTGAAGCTAAAGCTTCTTCTACTGATGTTGGATCAGATGGATTCACCTGACACAAAGCAGCAAAAAAACTTGCAGAGAGACAGGAACCACACGTTTTTGGTTTCACTAGGCCTGAAGACTGTTGTAACCCTACTTCACTATGCGCACTTGAGATTCTACTTTGCAACACTGTATCACATTCATCACACACATCACTATCTTCACTGCCAGGAACTACATCGTCTTCTGTGTCATACCTCTCTTCTTCTCCACCACTGGATTGGCCCCCATCTCCTCAAACAGCTATTGATTCGACTGAATCTTCTGGTACTGGTCCTGCATTCCTCAACGGTGTGTTGTCATCATCTGTTGATGGATCCAGGAAACCCAATCGCACAATACTGGTGTCATCTGCTGTCACTGCATTGCTTTGTGGCTCTGCTGTTGTCATCTGCCTCAGGTTTACTTCACCTGGAAGAGACAGTTCTTTGTTTACTGTAGCCTTCGGTGGGAATATTCTTTCATCAAAGATGACATCTCTTCTCAAAAGTATTTTTCTCTGTCCAAAGCTCCACAGATGATATCCTTTAGATCCTGCCTCCACTCCAAGGTAAACACATTCTTCTGCCCGTTCTCCAAGTTTGTCAGATGTCAATGTGCTTGTCCAAGCTCTGCAGCCAAACACTCTGAGTGTTCCCAAATCATCTTTAGTCAGTTTTTTCTTCTTCCATACTTCATACAGGACTTTCCTACAAAGGGATCTTGTTGGGCATCTATTTCAGATATAGCAGGACAACATTAGAGCTTCCCCCCAAAAGGTATTGGGCAAACCACTCTGAAATAGTAGACACCTCACAATGGATAAAAGTGTTTGATTCAGCACTCTGCTTTTTCATTGGATGGAGGAGAGTAAACTGTGCTTTCCCGATGTAGTATACCCTCTTCCTTGAACAACTCATCAAATTTGCTGTTGATGTACTCAGTCCCATTGTCTGATTGAAAGCTTTGCAGTTTCCTCCCTGACTCGCATTCCGCACGTCCCTTAAATTCCACAAAAGACTCAAACACATCACTTTTGTGCTTTAGCACTTTCACTACTGAATACCTTGAGTGATCATCCAGGTAACATAATAATGTGCTCCACCCAGGGAGGTCTGTCTAATGTAACCTACGTCACTATGTACTAGTTTTAGAATATTATCAGTAGTAGTTTGGCTCGGTTTGAAAGGCTGCCTTTTCATTTTTCCTAGCACACAAATTTCACATTTTTCCTTGTAGTTTGTTGCTCCACATACTTTGGGTAAGGCTTCTCTGTGTCCATGTCTTTGGTGCCACAAAACTTCTGCCCTTCTGGCTGTTGCGTCATTTTCAATTTGTTGATGCGTTTTGTCACTGTGTGGCATCACTGTACTGTTGTTCACTTTGTAATATTCACATTGCACTAAATAGACATTATTGTTTGATGATCTTTCTCTCAACACTTCCTTCTCATCAACAGACATACTAACATCACCATTTTTTAATCTGATACACGTCCCTTTTTTGTCCATCTGTTTGACAGACAACAAGTTCCCATCCAGTTCTTTCACCAAAAGCACTTCTGTTAATTGTATTGTCTTACCACCACATGATTCTGCTGCTTTCATGATAACTGTCCCCTTACCAATCACTTCAGTAACTATCCCATCAGCCGGTTTCACTTCTCCAAAGATACCCATCTCTAAGTCCTGTAGTATCTCTTGGTGACTAGTCATATGATATGATGCCCCTGAATCCAAAACCCACACCTTTTCATCAGCACCTTCTCCACATTTGGTCACTGTCATAGCCACTATTTCTTCATCTTCTTTTTCAGTTGCACTTGATGGATGTTCACTGTTTGGAATGTTTTTAAAACTTTTGAGCTTGCATCCATTTGCCCTGTATGCTGATTTCTTGGTATAATTCTGTTTGCTTGGTGGATCCCCCGCCTGTTTTCCTTGGAAATGTGGACACTCCCTGGCGATGTGGTCTGCTTCACCACAGGAAAAACAGAGTCTGTTTCTGTTGGATGTGTTCTTCTCACCTCTTTGGTTTTGCTTGCATCTATCCTGGCTTCGGAAAAACTTGATTTTCTGACTTCTGCCTACTGCTGCATATGCTTTGACTTCTTCTTGGCACTTAGTGGACTTGAAATCTGATTCCAGACACTTCTCCTCTAATTCTAATCTGTTGATGACAATTTCTGTAGTTAATCTGTCTTTGTCTCTTCTAGACTTCTAATTAGATCTTCATACTTCTCCAAAGGTAGTCCGAGAAGCATGAAACCTGCAACTGTCTTAGCATAAAAGTTGAAACCCCCTTGCTTCACTACTCTGTTGGCAGCAAGGATTTTCATCACATATTCATCCATAGTCATATCATCATCTTTCTTGATATTTACTAAGTCTCTCGTCTTGGATATGGTGTTGAGTATCCCATTGTTGCAGTTAATCTTTTCGAGCTTATCCCATGCTTCCTTTGCTAATTTCAGAGAACCAATTGTTTCTAGGTAGCAGTCTTTGACTAGCATCAGAATGATGGACAAGGCCATTTCATTTTTCTTCCTTTTTTCCGCATCCAACTGATCATAACGCATTCCAAAACCTGGTTCTATGGCAATCCATGCAACTCGATGCTGTATCAGTGAACGAACATGGATAGACCATGCAAAATAGTTATTGCTGCACAGGCAATCAATTTTCACAGATGGTTCCATCATTATGTACTGTTTTCTTCATCATCAGCTGCTGTAGAATGTCGAAATATGTCATCTTCATCAGTTCCGTCACTTAATGTTCCTTTTCACTTCAAATTTTTAAACACACTTGCCACAGAGTGCCCTGGGCCCCATAACCTGTTAACTTTTCTGTAGCGCTTGTCTCCTTTAAATGAGGATGAAGATAATTATTTGACTAAGAACATAAAGTACACGACGTCACTTTTTACTCATGTATTAAACCACATGTTCTATTTTATTCTACACAACACACAGTCTACATAACACAAAAAGCCATCACATTTTTGTTCCGCTTAATACCTCAACTTGGCACAAACTCACCTCCAAAGAGCACCCGTACAAGAAGACAAAACAGAAGGTACAAGCCCTGCGGAAATGGCGCTATATTCAAACTGATATCTCACAAAATTAGATCAACTGAATTACAACATTAGGTTTGAAAGCTTTAATCTGTCTGGGTGTATACAACAACTGTGCCAGTTATGCTGTATTGTGGCATTGCAAGATTCAGTGCACTGCTGCACTTCATGACCAAAGCTTCCACAAGAATCACATAAGGTTTAATCTTACCATGTCCCTGGTTTTGTATTAACTGTGGTGATCCATCATATTTTCTGTGTTATTAGATGCAGGTTGCACATGTGTTGGAAACAGGAATAGCACTGATGCACAAAGGGATCAAATTTTTGAAGATGCAAGTAGCATGGTTATATTTTGAAGCAACTCAAGGGTGGGGACAAGTGGAGATGGTAGAGATGGTAGAGATAAAAGCCTAGATGACTGTATCTATTCCATCTATAGATCCTGTTGCTGCTAATTTGGTACCTCCTTTTTCAGACAAATTGACTGAGGATGTGCCAGTATTTATAAGTGACTTCAAATCTGCTGCAAAGTTACAAATTGTCTGGATGAGACAGGCTTGTATATGGTCACGTTTCAGTGGACTGGTGACATGAAGCCTTATGTCATGTTCCGTGCAGGACAGAATAAGGCACAGACATTCATACAGCTTGTGGAGGGGCTTTATGAATGGCATTGCAAAGACAACAGCACAAGATTTTTTAGAGAACAGTACAAGAAATTTTAGGGAACAGCTTAATGGATTGGCAAGGAAATGAAGTGATGTGATAGAAGCATTTACAGACAGAACTCATAGGATTTTGAATCAGCCTTCAATGTTAAGGCAAAACTAAGAAGCAGGAAGAATATATCTGCAAAAGGCAAGATGCTGCATGTGTTTTTTTTTTTAAGAGGATTTCCAGGAAATAGGTCAAAGAGGAGGAGAAGGAAAACCCAATAGACTTAGTCACCGTGCTTAGGATTGCCAGCTAGCTTGAAGAAATTGACACTGCTACTCGATGAAAAAGAAACTGAAATCCATTTTCCTCTCAGATGAAATGTCACTGGTGTGGGCATGTGGGCCATGTTAGGAAGTAACTCCACCAAATTCCATATTACGAATTGAAAGTAGTGCATCATGCACAACAATGTTGAAACTAGACAGAACAGACAACTTTGAGACAAATGTTCATCAAATGCCAGAGGGAACTCCTCAACTGACAGATAATGTTCCCAATAAAACAGAGTATCATGAAAACATATGCAGAGGTAGAATGCTGCTTGCAGGTCACAGTAAAAGGAACACAACATAGATTTATGGTGAAGACAGGGGCTCATGTCAGAAGCTAGACTAGACATCTTAGGTAGATGCCAAAGACTACACCATATAGGACACCTGGAGGAAAGACAATGATGTGGCAGCACTGGCATCAACATGGTTCTCTTCCACTGTTGCAGTAAGAAATTTTCAGAAGCATATGAAAGTATTGCCACATTTTGGTGATGGTTATTACACAATCCTGGACATTTTCTGGGTAGCCATGACACAAAAGTTGGTCTTTCGCAGTGCAGAATTGGGCTTAATGGGATATTATCCTAGCTGGGAATGACATGTACAAAATGAACAGCTGATGTGTCCACTAAAGTTCAGTTTGCACGATATGATTTTGAGAGGTGCAGGAAAAAAAAGAGTCTTCGTGACTGTGAGTAATGACCTACAAAGTGAAATGATGTGTGTTGTGGAGCTGTGTGAATATAATTACAAGATGAATACATTACTGTGTTCTGTGCATTGTAGTGTAGAATATGCAAGAGATATGGAAGGAGATTACACAGTTCTGGGGCATGTGGATAATTTTGACTTGAAAGATGTCTCTCTACCAAAGGTTTCACTGACTGCCAACTTCAACATTCTCGAGGCGGATGATTTAGATATGTCAAGTGGAGATGTTTGCCCCAGGCAGACCATCAGCACATCTACATTACATTACATTACACATTAATTTCTGCTGTAGCCAGAAAAGGTAAAGCAACTTCAACCATTTCTAGGACATACTAATTATTATAGTAAAATTTGTGAAGTGTTATGTTGAAATTACTGAGCTGGTATACCATTTATTAAGTCAGTTTTGTATTGAATCCCGATGCAGTATCTATGTATCATCGTAAATGTGATGGTCAAAGGGTAACGGTAAACCTGCTGTGGTGCATTGGAGTCTAACACTGGGCCCCCAGGGAAGAGTCAAAGAACATACTCTTCAAAACGGTACTCCTGTGGACAGAAATCGGCATTGTGAATTTTGTATTGATTCCCGATGCAATTTCTGTGTTCATCGTCAATGTGATGGTCGAAGGTTTCCAGTAAACCTGCTGCGGTGCATCGGAGTCAAACACTGGGCCCCCAGGGAAGACCGAAAGTACAGACTCTTCGAAACTTTACTCCTGTGGACACTAAACGACATTGTCAGTTTTGTATTGAATCCCGATGCAGTATCTATGTATCATCGTAAATGTGATGGTTGAAGGGTTACAGTAAACCTGGTGTGGTGCATCATAGTCTAACACTGGGCCCCCAGGGAAGAGCCAAAGAACATACTCTTCGAAACGGTATTCCTGTGGACAGAAATCGGCATTGTGAATTTTGTATTGAATCCCGATGCAATTTCTATTTTTCATCGTAAATGTGATGGTCAAACGGTAACAGTAAACCTGCAGTGGTGCATCGGAGTCTAACACTGGGCCCCCAGGGAAGAGCCAAAGAACAAACTCTTCAAAACGGTACTCCAGTGGACAATTTACGTGTTTCATCGTCAATGTGATGGTCGAAGGGTTGCAGTAAACCTCCTGTGGCGCATCGGAGTCTAACACTGGGCCCCCAGGGAAGAGCCATAGAACACACTCTTCGAAACTTTACTCCTGTGGACACTAAAAGGCATTGTTAGTTTTGTATTGAATCCCGATTCAATTTCTATGATTCATCGTAAATGTGATGGTCTAGGTATTCCAGTAAACCTGCTGTGCTGCATCGGAGTCTAACACTGGGCCCCCAGGGAATCGCCAAAGGACACACTCTTCGTAACTTTACAGCTGTGGACACTAAACGGCGTTGTTAGATTTGTATTGAACCCCTATGCAATTTCTATTTTTCATCGTAAATGCGATGGTCAAAGGGTAACATTAAACCTGCAGTGGTGCATCGTAGTCAAACACAGGGCCCCCAGGGAAGAGCCAAAGAACAGACTCTTCAAAACTTTTCTCCTGTGGACTCTAAACGGCATTGTCAGTTTTGTATTGAACCCCTATGCAGTTTCTATGTTTCATCGTAAATGTGATGGTCGAAGGGTTCCAGTAAACCTGCTGTGGTGCATCGGAGTCTAACACTGGGCCCCCAGGGAAGAGCCAAAGAACAGACTCTTCGAACTTTACTCCTGTGGACACTAAACGGCATTGTTAGTTTTCTATTGAATCCCGATGTAAATTCTGTGTTTCATCGTAAATGTGTTGGTGAAGGGTAACAGTAAACCTGCAGTGGTGCATCGCAGTCTAACACTGGGCCCCCAGGGAAGAGCCAACAAACAAACACTTCGAAACTTTACTCCCGTGAACACTGAATGGCATTGTTAGTTTTGTAATGAATCCCGATGCAATTTCTATGTTTCATCGTAAATGTGGTGGTCGAAGGGTAACAGTAAACCTGCTGTGATGCATCGGAGTCTAACACTGGGCAACCAGAGATGAGCCAAAGAACATACTCATCGAAACGGTACTCCTGTGGACAGAAATCGGCATTGTGAATTTTGTATTGATTCCCGATGGAATTTCAGTGTTTCATCGTAAATGTAAAGTTCGAAGGATAACAGTAAACCTGCTGTGGTGCATCGGAATCAAACACTGGGCCCCCAGGGAAGAGTCCAAGAACAGACTCCTCGAAATTATACTCCTGTGGACACTAAACGGCATTGTTAGTTTTGTATTGAATCCCGATGTAACTTCTATGTTTCATCGTAAATGTGATGGTCGAAGGGTAACAGTAAACCAGCTGTTGTGCATCGGAGTCTAACATTGGGCCCCCAGGGAAGAGCCAAAGAACATACTCTTCGAACCGGTACTCCTGTGGACAGAAATCGGCATTGTGAATGTTGTATTGAGTACCGATGCAATTTCTATGTTTCATCGTAAATGTAAAGTTCGAAGGGTAACAGTAAACTTGTTGTGGTGCGTCGGAGTCTAACACTGGGCCCCCAGAGAAGAGCCAAAGAACATACTCTTCGAAACGGTAAACCTGTAGACAGAAATTGGCATTGTGAATTTTCCCGATATAGTATCTGTGTTTCATCGTCAATGTGATGGTCGAAGGGTTACAGTAAACCTGCTGTGGTGAATCGGAGTCAAATACTGGGCCCCCAAAGAAGAGCCAAAGAACAGACTCCTCGAATCTCCACTCCTGTGGACACTAAACGGCATTGTTAGTGTTCTATTGAATCCCGATGCAGTTTCTATGTTTCATCGTAAATGTGATGATCGAAGGGTAACAGTACACCTGCTGTGGTGAATCGGAGTCAAACATGGGCCCCCAGGGAAGAGCCAAAGGACAGATTCCTCGAAACTATACTCCTATGGACACTAAACGGCATTGTTAGTGTTGTATTGAATCCCGATGAAGTTTCTATGTTTCATCGTAAATTTGATGGTCTAAGGGTAACAGTAAACCTGTTGTGGTGCTTCGGAGTCTAACACTGGGCCCCCAGGGAAGAGCCAAATAGCATACTTTTCGAAGCGGTACTCCTGTGGACAGAAATCGGCATTGTGAATTTTGGATTGAATCCAGATACAATTTCTAAGTTTCATTGTAAATGTGATGGTCGACGTGTTCCAAAAAACCTGCTGTGGTGCATCGGAGTCTAACACTGGGCACCTAGGGAAGAGCCAAATAACATACTATTCGAAGCGGTTCTCCTGTGGACAGAAATCGGCATTGTAAATTTTGTATTGATTCCCGATGCAATTTCTGTATTACATCGTCAATGTGACGGTCGAAGGGTTCCGCTAGACCTGCTGTGGTGCATTGGAGTCTAACACTTGGCTCCCAGGGTAGAGCCAAAGAACAGACTCTTCGAAACTTTACTCCTGTAGACATTAGACCGCATTGTTGGATTGGTATTGAATCCCGATGCAATCTCTATGTTTCGTCGTAAATGTGATGGTCGAAGGGTTCCAGTAAACCTGCTGTGGTGAATCGGAGTCTAACACTGGGCCCCCAGGGAAGAGGCAAATAAAGAGACTTTTCAAAACATTACTCCTGTGGACACTAAACGGCATTGTTATTTTTGAATTGAGTTCTGATGCAATTTCTTTGTTTCATCGTAAATGTGATGGTCGCAGGGTTACAGTAATCCTGCTGTGGTTCATCGGAGCCTAATACTGGGCCCCCAGCTAAGAGCCAAAGAACATACTCTTCGAAACGGTACTACTGTGGACAGAAATCGGCATTGTTAATTTTGTATTGAATCCCGATGCAGTTTCTATGTTTAATCTTAAATTTGATGGTCGAAGGGTAACAGTAAACCTCTTGTGGTGCGTCGCAATCTAACATAGGGCCGCCAGTGAAGAGCCAATGAACATACTCTTCGAAACGGTACTCCTGTGGGCAAAAATCGTCATTGTGAATTTTGAATTGAATCCCGATGCAATTTCAATGTTTCATGGTAAATGCGATTGTCGAAAGGTTCCAGTAAAACTGCTGTGGTGCATCGGAGACTAACACTGGGCCCCATGGGAAGAGCCAAAGTACATAGTTTCGAAACTTTACTCCTGCGGACACTAAACGGCATTGTGAATTTTGTATTGAATCCCGATGCAATATCTATGTTTCATCGTAAATGTGATGGTCGAAGGGTAACAGTAAACCTGCTGTGGTGCATCGGAGTCTAACATTGGGCCCCCAGGGAAGAGCCAAAGTGCATACTCTTCGAAACGGTACTCCTGTGGACAGAAATCGTCATTGTGAATTTTGTATTGATTCCCGATACAATTTACGTGTTTCATCGACAATTTGATGATCGAAGGGTTCCAGTAAACCAGCTGTTGTGCATCGGAGTCTAACACTGGGCCCCCAGGGAAGTGCCAAAGAACAGACTCTTCGAAACTTTACTCCTGTGGACACTAAACGGCATTGTTAGTTTTGTATTGAATCCCGACGCAATATCTATGTCTCATCGTAAATGTGATGGTCGAAGGGTAACAGTAAACCTGCTGTGGTGCATCGCAGTCTAACATTGGGCCCCCAGGGAAGAGCCAAAGACCATACTGTTCGAAACGGTACTCATGTGGACAGAAATCGGTGTTGTTAGTTTCGTACTGAATCCCGACGCAAGCTCTATGTTCCATCGTAAATGTGATGGTCGAAGGGTTCCACTAAGCCTGCTGTGGTGCATCGGAGTCTAACACTGGGCCCACAGGGAAGAGCCAAAGAACAGACTCTTCGAATCTTTACTCCTGTGGACACTAAACGGCATTGTTAGTTTTGTATTGAATCCCGATGCAATTTCTATGTTTCATCGTAAATGTGATGGTCGAAGGGTTACAGTAAACCTGGTGTGGTGCATCGTAGTCTGACACTGGTCCCCCAGGGAAGAGCCAAAGAACATACTCTTTGAAACGGAACTCCTGTGGACAGAAATGGGCACTGGGAATTTTGTGTTGATTCTCGATGCAATTTCAGTGCTTCATCGTCAATGAGATGGTCGTAGGGTTCCAGTAAACCTGCTGTGGTGCATCGAATTCTAACACTGGGCCCTCACGGAAAAGCCAAATGACAGACTCTTCGAAACCGTACTCCTGTGGACAATAAACGGCATTGTTAGTTTTGTATTGAATCCCGACGCAATATCTATGTCTCATCGTAAATGTGATGGTCGAAGGGTAACAGGAAACCTGCTGTGGTGCATCGCAGTCTAACATTTGGCCCCCAGGGAAGAGCCAAAGACCATACTGTTCGAAACGGTACTCATGTGGACAGAAATCGGTGTTGTTAGTTTCGTACTGAATCCCGACGCAAGCTCTATGTTCCATCGTAAATGTGATGGTCGAAGGGTTCCACTAAGCCTGCTGTGGTGCATCGGAGTCTAACACTGGGCCCACAGGGAAGAGCCAAAGAACAGACTCTTCGAAACTTTACTCCTGTGGACACTAAACGGCATTGTTAGTTTTGTATTGAATCCCGATGCAATTTCTATGTTTCATCGTAAATGTGATGGTCGAAGGGTTACAGTAAACCTGCTGTGGTGCATCGTAGTCTGACACTGGTCCCCCAGGGAAGAGCCAAAGAACATACTCTTTGAAACGGAACTCCTGTGGACAGAAATGGGCATTGGGAATTTTGTGTTGATTCTCGATGCAATTTCAGTGTTTCATCGTCAATGAGATGGTCGTAGGGTTCCAGTAAACCTGCTGTGGTGCATCGAATTCTAACACTGGGCCCTCACGGAAAAGCCAAATGACAGACTCTTCGAAACCGTACTCCTGTGGACAATAAACGGCATTGTTAGTTTTGTATTGAATCCCGACGCAATATCTATGTCTCATCGTAAATGTGATGGTCGAAGGGTAACAGTAAACCTGCTGTGGTGCATCGCAGTCTAACATTGGGCCCCCAGGGAACAGCCAAAGACCATACTGTTCGAAACGGTACTCATGTGGACAGAAATCGGTGTTGTTAGTTTCGTACTGAATCCCGACGCAAGCTCTTTGTTCCATCGTAAATGTGATGGTCGAAGGGTTCCACTAAGCCTGCTGTGGTGCATCGGAGTCTAACACTGGGCCCACAGGGAAGAGCCAAAGAACAGACTCTTCGAAACTTTACTCCTGTGGTCACTAAACGGCATTGTTAGTTTTGTATTGAATCCCGATGCAATTTCTATGTTTCATCGTAAATGTGTTGGTCGAAGGGTTACAGTAAACCTGCTGTGGTGCATCGTAGTCTGACACTGGTCCCCCAGGGAAGAGCCAAAGAACATACTCTTTGAAACGGAACTCCTGTGGACAGAAATGGGCATTGGGAATTTTGTGTTGATTCTCGATGCAATTTCAGTGTTTCATCGTCAATGAGATGGTCGTAGGGTTCCAGTAAACCTGCTGTGGTGCATCGAATTCTAACACTGGGCCCTCACGGAAAAGCCAAAT
Organism: Schistocerca cancellata; assembly: GCF_023864275.1. Lineage (NCBI taxonomy): Eukaryota > Metazoa > Arthropoda > Insecta > Orthoptera > Acrididae > Schistocerca > Schistocerca cancellata. The sequence continues at coordinate 97,600,494 of NC_064635.1, read as the reverse complement.
GACAGACTCTTCGAAACCTTACTCCTGTGGACAATAAACGGCATTGTTAGTTTTGTATTGAATCCCGACGCAATATCTATGTCTCATCGTAAATGTGATGGTCGAAGGGTAACAGTAAACCTGCTGTGGTGCATCGCAGTCTAACATTGGGCCCCCAGGGAACAGCCAAAGACCATACTGTTCGAAACGGTACTCATGTGGACAGAAATCGGTGTTGTTAGTTTCGTACTGAATCCCGACGCAAGCTCTATGTTCCATCGTAAATGTGATGGTCGAAGGGTTCCACTAAGCCTGCTGTGGTGCATCGGAGTCTAACACTGGGCCCACAGGGAAGAGCCAAAGAACAGACTCTTCGAAACTTTACTCCTGTGGACACTAAACGGCATTGTTAGTTTTGTATTGAATCCCGATGCAATTTCTATGTTTCATCGAAATGTGATGGTCGAAGGGTTACAGTAAACCTGCTGTTGTGCATCGTAGTCTGACACTGGTCCCCCAGGGAAGAGCCAAAGAACATACTCTTTGAAACGGAACTCCTGTGGACAGAAATGGGCATTGGGAATTTTGTGTTGATTCTCGATGCAATTTCAGTGTTTCATCGTCAATGAGATGGTCGTAGGGTTCCAGTAAACCTGCTGTGGTGCATCGAATTCTAACACTGGGCCCTCACGGAAAAGCCAAATGACAGACTCTTCGAAACCTTACTCCTGTGGACAATAAACGGCATTGTTAGTTTTGTATTGAATCCCGACGCAATATCTATATCTCATCGTAAATGTGATGGTCGAAGGGTAACAGTAAACCTGCTGTGGTGCATCGCAGTCTAACATTGGGCACCCAGGGAAGAGCCAAAGAACAGACACTTCGAAACTTTACTGCTGTGGACAGTAAACGGCATTGTTAGTTTTGTATTTAATCCAGATGCAATTTCTATGTTTCATCGTGAATGTGATGGTCGAAGCGTTCCAGTAAACCTGCTGTGGTGCATCGGAGCTTAACGCTGGGCCCCCAGGGAAGAACCAAATAACATACTATTCGAAGCGGTACTCCTGTGGTTAGAAATCGGCATTGTGAATTTTGTATTTATTCCCGATGCAATATCTGTGTTTCGTCGTCAATGTGACGGTCGAAGGGTTCCAGTAAACATGCTGTGGTGCATCGGAGTCAAGCGCTGGGCCCCCAGGGAAGAGCCAAACAACAGACTCTTCGAAACTTTACTCCTGTGGACCCTAAGCGGTATTGTTGGATTTGGACTGAATCCCGATGCAATCTATATGTTTCGTCGCAAATGTGATGGTCGAAGGTTTCCAGTAAACCTGCTGTGGTGCATCGGAGTATACCACTGGGCCCCCAGGCAAGAGCCAAAGAACAGTCTTTTCGAAACTTTACTCCTGTGGACACTAAACGGCATTGTCAGTTTTTTATTGAATCCCGATGCAGTATCTATGTATCATCGTAAATGTGATGGTCGAAGGGTAACAGTAAACCTGCTGTGGTGCATCGGAGTCTAGAACTGGGCCCCCAGGGAAGAGTCAAAGAACATACTTCTCGAAACGGTACTCCTGTGGACAGAAATCGGCATTGTGAATTTTGTATTGATTCCCGATGCAATTTCTGTGTTTCATCGTCAATGTGATGGTCGAAGGTTTCCAGTAAACCTGCTGTGGTGCATCGGAGTCTAACACTGGGCCCCCAGGGAATCGCCAAAGGACACACTCTTCGTAACTTTACAGCTGTGGTCACTAAACGGCGTTGCTAGATTTGTATTGAATCCTGATGCAATTTCTATTTTTCATCGTAAATGCGATGGTCGAAGGGTAACATTAAACCTGCAGTGGTGCATCGTAGACTAACACAGGCCCCCAGGGAAGAGCCAAAGAACAGACTCTTCGAAACTTTACTCCTGTGGACTCAAAACGGCATTGTCAGTTTTGTATTGAATCCCTATGCAGTTTCTATGTTTCATCGTAAATGTGATGGTCGAAGGGTAACATTAAACCTTCTGCGGTGCATCGGAGTCTAACACTGGGCCCCCAGGGAAGAGCCAAAGAACATACTCTTCGAAACGGTACTCCTGTGGACAGAAATCGGCATTGTGAATTTTGGATGGAATACCGATGCAATTTCTATGTTTCATCGTAAATGTGATGGTCGAAGGGTTCCAGTAAACCTGCTGTGGTGCATCGGAGTCTAACACTGGGCCCCCAGGGAAGAGCCAAAGAACAGACTCTTCGAACTTTACTCCTGTGGAGACTAAACGGCATTGTTAGTTTTGTATTGAATGCCGATGTAAATTCTATGTTTCATCGTAAATGTGTTGGTGAAGGGTAACAGTAAACCTGCAGTGGTGCATCGCAGTCTAACACTGGATCCCCAGGGAAGAGCCAACAAACAAACACTTCGAAACTTTACTCCCGTGAACACTGAACGGCATTGTTAGTTTTGTAATGAATCCCGATGTAAATTCTATGTTTTATCGTAAATGTGTTGGTGAAGGGTAACAGTAAACCTGCAGTGGTGCATCGCAGTCTAACACTGGATCCCCAGGGAAGAGCCAACAAACAAACACTTAGTAACTCTACTCCTGTGAACACTAAACGGCATTGTTAGTTTTGTAATGAATCCCGATGCAATTTCTATGTTTCATTGTAAATGTGATGGTCGAAGGGTTACTTTAAACCTGATGTGGTGCATCGGAATCAAACATTGGGCTCCCAGGAAAGAGTCCAAGAACAGACTCCTCGAAATTATACTCCTGTCGACACTAAACTTCATTGTTAGTTTTGTATTGAATCCCGATGTAACCTCTATGTTTCATCGTAAATGTGATGGTCGAAGGGTAACAGTAAACCAGCTGTTGTGCATGGAGTCTAACATTAAGCCCCCAGGGAAGAGCCAAAGAACATACTCTTCGAACCGGTACTCCTGTGAACAGAAATCGGCATTGTGAATGTTGTATTGAGTCCCGATGCAATTTCTATGTTTCATTGTAAATGTAAAGTTCTAAGGGTAACAGTAAACTTGTTGTGGTGCGTCGGAGTCTAACACTGGGCCCCCAGGGAAGAGCCAAAGAACATACTCTTCGAAACGGTACTCCTGTGGACAGAAATCTTCATTGTGAATTTTGTATTGATTCCCGATGGAATTTCAGTGTTTCATCATAAATGTAAAGTTCGAAGGATAACAGTAAACCTACTGTGGTGCATCGGAGTCTAACACTGGGCCCCCAGGGAAGAGCCAACAAAAAACACTTCGAAACTTTACTCCTGTGAACACTAAACGGCATTGTTAGTTTTGTATTGAATCCCGATGCAATTATTATGTTTCATTGTTAATATGATGGTCGAAGGGTAACAGTAAACCTGCTGTGGTGCATCTGAGTCTAACACTGGGCCCCCAGGGAAGAGCCAAAGGACATACTCTTCGAACCGGTACCCCTGTGGACAGAAATCGGCATTGTGAATGTTGTATTGACTCCCGATTCAATTTCTATGTTTCATCCTAAATGTAAAGTTCGAAGGGTAAAAGTAAACTTGTTGTGGTGCGTCGGAGTCTCACACTGGGCCCCCAGGGAAGAGCCAAAGAACATACTCTTCGAAACGGTACTCCTGTGGACAGTAATCGGCATTGTGAATTTTGGATTGAATCACGATGCAATTTCTATATTTCATCGTAAATGTGATGGTCGAAGGGTTCCAATAAACCTGCTGTGGTGCTTCGGAGTCTAACATTGGGCCCCCAGGGTAGAGCCAAAGAACAGACTCTTCGAAACTTTACTCCTGAGGACACTAACGGCATTGTTAGTGTTGTATTGAATCCCGATGCAATGACTATGTTTCATTGTAAATGTGATGTTCGAAGGGTAACAGTAAACCAGATGTTGTGCATCGGAGTGTAACATTGGCCCCCAGGGAAGAGCCAAAGTACATACTCTTCGAAACGGTACTCCTGTGGACAGAAATCGGCATTGTGAATTTTGTATTGTTTCCCGATACAATTTACGTGTTCATCGTCAATGTGATGGTCGAAAGGATCCAGTAAACCTGCTGTGGTGCTTCGGAGTCTAACACTGGGCCCTCAGGGAAGAGCCAAAGTACATACTCATCGAAAATTTACTCCTCTGGGTACTAAACGGCATTGTTAGTTTTGTATTGAATCCTGATGCAATTTCTATTTTTCATCGTAAATGCGATGGTCGAAGGGTAACATTAAACCTGCAGTGGTGCATCGTAGACTAACACAGGACCCCAGGGAAGAGCCAAAGAACAGACTCTTCGAAACTTTACTCCTGTGGACTCAAAACGGCATTGTCAGTTTTGTATTGAATCCCTATGCAGTTTCTATGTTTCATCGTAAATGTGATGGTTGAAGGGTAACATTAAACCTTCTGTGGTGCATCGGAGTCTAACACTGGGCCCCCAGGGAAGAGCCAAAGAACATACTCTTCGTACGGTACTCCTGTGGACAGAAATCGGCATTGTGAATTTTGGATGGAATACCGATGCAATTTCTATGTTTCATCAAAAATGTGATGGTCGAAGGGCTCCAGTAAACCTGCTGTGGTGCATCGGAGTCTAACACTGGGCCCCCAGGGAAGAGCCAAAGAACATACTCTTCGAAACGGTACTCCTGTGGACAGAAATGTGCATTGTGAATTCTGTATTGATTCCCGATGGAATTTCAGTGTTTCATCGTAAATGTAAAGTTCGGAGGATAACAGTAAACCTGCTCTGGTGCATCGGAGACTAACACTGGGCCCCCAGGGAAGAGCCAACAAAAAACACTTCGAAACTTTACTCCTGTGAACACTAAACGGCATTGTTAGTTTTGTATTGAATCCCGATGCAATTATTATGTTTCATTGTTAATATGATGGTCGAAGGGTAACAGTAAACCTGCTGTGGTGCATCGGAGTCTAACACTGGGCCCCCAGGAAAGAGCCAAAGGACATACTCTTCGAACCGGTACCCCTGTGGACAGAAATCGGCATTGTGAATGTTGTATTGAGTCCCGATGCAATTTCTATGTTTCATCCTAAATGTAAAGTTCGAAGGGTAATAGTAAACTTGTTGTGGTGCGTCGGAGTCTCACACTGGGCCCCCTGGGAAGAGCCAAAGAACATACTCTTCGAAACGGTACTCCTGTGGACATTAACGGCATTGTTAGTGTTGTATTGAATCCCGATGAAGTTTCTAAGTTTCATCGTAAATTTGGTGGTCTAAGGGTAACAGTAAACCTGTTGTGGTGCTGCGGAGTCTAACACTGGGCCCACAGGGAAGAGCCAAATAGCATACTTTTCGAAACGGTACTCCTGGGGACAGAAATCGGCATTGTGAATTTTGGATTGAATCCAATTGCAATTTCTAAGTTTCATCGTAAATGTGATGGTCGACGTGTTCCAGAAAACCTGCTGTGGTGCATCGGAGTCTAACATTGGGCCCCCAGGGAAGAGCCAAAGGACATACTCTTCGAACCTGTACTCCTGTGGACAGAAATCGGCATTGTGAATTTTGTATTGATTCCCGATGTAGTATCTGTGTTTCATCGTCAATGTGATGGTCGAAGGGTTACAGTAAACCTGCTGTGGTGAATCGGAGTCAAATACTGGTCCCCCAAAGAAGAGCCAAAGAACAGACTCCTCGAAACTCCACTCCTGTGGACACTAAACGGCATTGTTAGTTTTGTATTGAACCCGATGCAGTTTCTATGTTTCATCGTAAATGTGATGATCGAAGGGTAACAGTAAACCTGCTGTGGTGCATCGGAGTCTAACACTGGGTCCCCAGGGAAGAGCCAAAGTATATACTCTTCGAAACGGTAAACCTGTGGACAGAAACGACATTGTAAATTTTGTATTGATTCCCGATGTAGTATCTGTGTCTCATCGTCAATGTGATGGTCGAAGGGTTCCAGTAAACCTGCTGTGGTGCATCGGAGTCTAACACTGGGCCCCAGGGAAGAGCCAAAGAACAGACTCTTCGAAACTATACTCCTGTGGACACAAAACGGCATTGTTGGTTTTGTTTTGAATCCCAATGCAGCATCCATGTATCATCGTAAATGTTATGGTCGAAGGTTTCCAGTAAACCTGCTGTGGTACATCGGGGGCAAACACTGGGCCCCCAGGGAAGACCTAAAGTGAAGACTCTTCGAAACTTTACTCCTGTGGACACAAAACGGCATTGTTAGTTTTGTATTGAATCCCGATGCAATTTCTATGTTTGTTCTTAAATGTGATGGTAGAAGGGTTACAGTAAACCTGGTGTGGTGCATTGTAGTCTAACACTGGGCCCCCAGGGAATCGCCAAAGGACACACTCTTCGTAACTTTACAGCTGTGAGCAAAAAACGGCGTTGTTAGATTTGTATTGAATCCTGATGCAGTTTCTATTTTTCATCGTAAATGCGATGGTCGAAGGGTAACATTAAACCTGCAGTGGTGCATCGGAGTCTAACACTGGGCCCACAGGGAAGACCCAAAGTACATACTCTTCGAAATATTACTCCTGTGGACTCTAAACGGCATTGTCAGTCTTGTATTGAATGCCGATGCAATTTCTATGTTTCTACTTAAATGTGATGGTCAAAGGGTTACAGTAAACCTGGTGTGGTGCATTGTAGTCTAACACAGGGCCCCCAGGGAAGAGCCAAAGACCATACTCTTCGAAACGGTAAACCTGTGGACAGAAATCGGCATTGTGAATTTTGTATTGATTCCCGATGTAATATCTGTGTTTCATCGTAAATGTGATGATCTAAGGGTAACAGTAAACCTGCTGTGGTGCTTCGGAGTCTAACACTGGGCTCCAGGTTAGAGCCAAAGAACAGACTGTTCGAAACTTTACTCCTGAGGACACTAAACGGCATTGTTAGTTTAGTATTGAATCCCGATGAAGTTTCTATGTTTCATCGTAAATTTGATGGTCTAAGGGTAACAGTAAACCTGTTGTAGTGCTTCTGAGTCTAACACTGGGCCCCCAGGGAAGAGCCAAATAGCATACTTTTCGAAACGGTACTCCTGTGGACAGAAATCGGGATTGTGAATTTTGGATTGAATCTAGATGCAATTTCTAAGTTTCATCGTAAATGTGATGGTCGACGTGTTCCAGAAAACCTGCTGTGGTGCATCGGAGTCTAACACTGGGCCCCTAGGGAAGAGCCAAATAACATACTATTCGAAGCGGTTTTCCTGTGGACAGAAATCGGCATTGTAAATTTTGTATTGATTCCCGATGCAATTTCTGTATTACATCGTCAATGTGACGGTCGAAGGGTTCCTCTAAACCTGCTGTGGTGCATTGGAGTCTAACACTTGGCCCCCAGGGTAGAGCCAAAGAACAGACTTTTCGAGACTTTACTCCTGTGGACACTAAACGGCATTGTTAGTTGTATTGAATCCCGATGAAGTTTCTATGTTTCATCGTAAATGTGATGGTCGAAGGGTTACAGTAAACCTGCTCTGGTGCATCAGAGTCTAACACTGGGCCCCCAGCCCCAGGGAAGCGCCAAAAACATACTCTTCGAAACGGTAAACCTGTGGACAGAAATCGGCATAGTGAATTTTGTATTGATTCCCGATGTAGTATCTGTGTTTCATCGTCAATGAGATGGTCGAAGGTTCCAGTAAACCTGCTGTGGTGCGTCGGAGTCAAACACTGGGCTCCCAGGGAAGAGCCAAAGATCATACTCTTCGAAACGGTACTGCTGTGGACAAAAATTTGCATTGTGAATTTTGTATTGATTCCCGATGCAAATTCTGTGTTTCATCATCAATGAGATGGTCGAAGGTTTCCAGTAAACCTGCTGTGGTGCATCGGAGTCTAACACAGGGTCCCCAGGGAAATGCCAAAGGACAGACTCTTAGAAAATTTACTCCTGTGCTCTCTAAACGGCATTGTCAGTTTTGTGTTGAATCCCGATGCAATATCCATGTATCATCGTAAATGTGATGGTCAAAGCGTAACAGTAAACCAGCTGTTGTGCATCGGAGTCTAACATTGGGCCCCCAGGGAAGAGCCAAAGTACATAGTCTTCGAAACGGTACTCCTGTAGACAGAAATCGGCATTGTGAATGTAGTATTGATTCCCGATACAATTTACGTGTTCATCGTCAATATGATGGTCGAAAGAATCCAGTAAACCTGCTGTGGTGCTTCGGAGTCTAACACTGGGCTCCCAGGAAATAGCCAAAGAACAGACTCTTCGAAACTTTACTCCTGTGGACACTAAACGGCATTGTTAGTTTTGTATTGAATCCCGATGCAATTTCTATGTTTCATCGTAAATGAGATGATCAAAGGATTAGAGTAAACCTGCTGTGGTGCATCGGAGTCTAACACTGGGCCCCCAGGGAAGAGTCAAAAAAAGACTACAAGAAACGTTACTCTCGTCAGTATTAATCGGCATTGCGTATTTTGTATTGAATACGGATGCAATTTCTGTGTTTCTTCGTCAATGTGATGGTCGAAGGGTAACAGTAAACCTGCTGTCGTGCATCGGAGTCTACCTCTGGGCCTTCTGGGAAGAGCAAAAGAATATACTCTTCGAAACGGTACTCCAGTTGATAGAAATCGGCATTGTGAATTTTGTATTGATTCCCGATGCAAGTTCTGTGCCTCATCGACAATGAGGTGGTCGAAGGATTCCAGTAAACCTGCTGTGGTGCATCGTATTCAAACACTGGGCCCCCAGGGAATAGCCAAAGAACACACTCTTCGAAACTCTACTCCTGTGGACACTATACGGCATTGTTAGTTTTGTATTGAATCCCGATGCAATTTCTATGTTTCATAGTAAATTTGATGGTCGAAGGATTCCAGTAAACCTGCTGTGGTGAATCGTAGTCTAACACTGGGCCCCCAGGGAAAAGCCAAATGACAGACTCTTCGAAACTTTACTATTGTGGACACTAAACGGTATTGTAAGTGTTGTACTGTATCCCAATGCAATCTCTATGTTTCTTCGTGAATGTGATGGTCGAAGGGTTCCAATACACCTGCTGTGGTGCATCGGAGTCTAACACTGGGCCCCCAGGGAAGAGCTAAAGAACAGACTTTTCGAAACATTACTACTGTGGACACTAAACGGCATTGTTTGTTTTGTATTGAATCCCTATGCAATTTCTATGTTTCATCGCAAATGCGATGGTCGAAGGGTTATAGTAAACCTGCTGTGGTGCATCGGAGTCTAACACTGTGCCCCCAGGGAAGAGCCAAGGAACATACTCTTCGAAATGGTAAACCTGTGGACAGAAATCGGCATTGTGAATTTTGTATTGATTCCCGATGTAGTATTTGTGTTTCATCGTCAATGAGATGGTCGAAGGGTTCCAGTAAACCTGCTGTGGTGCATCGAAGTCTAACACTGGGACCCCAGGGAAAAGCCAAAGACAGACTCTTCAAAACTTTACTCCTGTGGACACTAAACGGAATTGTTAGTTTTGTATTGAATCCCGATGCCATTTCTATGTTTCATTGTAAATTAGATGGCCGAAACGTAACAGTTAACCTACTGTGGTGCATCGGAGTCTAACACTGGGCCCCCAGGGAAGAGTCAAAAAAAGACTACAAGAAACGTTACTCTCGTCAATATTAATCGGCATTGCGTATTTTGTATTGAATACGGATGCAATTTCTGTGTTTCTTCGTCAATGTGATGGTCGAAGGGTAACAGTAAACCTGCTGTGGTGCATCGGAGTCTAACACTGGGCCCCAAGGGAAGAGCCATAGTACGTACTCTTCGAAACGGTACTCCTGTGGACGGAAATCGGCATTGTGAAATTTGTATTGATTCCCGTTGGGATTTCTCTGTTTCATCGTAAATGTGTTGGTCGGAGGGTTCCAGTAAACCTGCTGTGGTGCATCGTAGTCTAACACTGTGCCCGCAGGGAAGCACCAAAGTACATATTCTTCGAAACGGCACTCCTGTGGATAGAAATCGTCATTGTCAATTTTGTATTGATTCCCGATGCAATATCTGTTTTTCATCGTCAACGTAAGGTTCGAAGAGTAACAGTAAACCGGCTGTGATGCTTCGGAGTCTAACACTGGGCCCCCAGGGAAGAGCCAAAGAAGAGACACTTCGAAACCTTACTCCTGTGGACACTAAACGGCATTGTTGGTTTTGTATCGTATCCCAAAGCATCTTCTGTGTTTCATCGTAAATGTGTTGGACGAAGGTTTACAGTAAACCTGCTGTGGTGCATCGTAGTCTAACACTGGGCCCCCAGGGAAATGCCGAATAACATAATCTTCGAAACGGTACTCCTGTGGACAGAAATCGGCATTGTGAATTTTGTATTGATTCCCGATGCAATTTCCGTGTTTCATCGTCAATGTGATGGTCGAAGGGTTCCAGTTAACCTGCTGTGGAGCATCGGAGTCTAACACTGGACCCCCAGGTAAGAGCCAAAGGACAGATTCTTCAAAACATTACTCCTGTGGTCAATAAACGGCATTGTTAGTTTTGTAATGAATCCAGATGCTATTTCTATGTGCATCGTAAATGTGATGGTCGAAGGTTTCCACTAAACCTGCTGTGGTGCATCGGAGTCTAACACTGGGCCCCCAGGAAAGAGCCAAAGATCATACTCTTCGAAACGGTACGCCTGTGGACAGAAATTGGCATTGTAAATTTTGTATGATTCCCGATGCAATTTCAGTGTTTCATCGCCAATGAGATGTTCGAAGGGTTCCAGAAAACCTGCTGTGGTGTATCGGAGTTTATAACTGAGCCCCCAGGGAAAAGCCAAAGGACAGACTCTTCGAAATTTTACTCCTGTGGACACTATACGGCATTGTTAGTTTTGTATTGAATCCCGATGCAATTTCTATGTTTCATAGTAAATGTGATGGTCGAAGGGTTCCAGTAAACCTGCTAAGGTGCATCGGATTCTAACACTGGGTTCCCAGGGAAGAGCCAAAGTACAGACTCTTCGAAACTTTACTCCTGTGGACACTAAACGGCATTGTTTGTTTTGTATTGAATCCCGTTGCAATTTCTATGTTTCATCGTAAATGTGATGGTCGAAGGGTTCCACCTAACCTGCTGTGGTGCATCGGAGTCTAACACTGGGCCCCCAGGGAAGAGCCAAAGATCATACTCTTCGAAACGGTACGCCTGTGGACATAAATTGGCATTGTAAATTTTGTATTGATTCCCGATGCAATTTCAGTGTTTCATCGTCAATGAGATGGTCGAAGGGTTCCAGTAAACCTGCTGTGATGCATCGAAGTCTAACACTGGGCCCCCAGGGTAAAACCAAAGGGCAGACTCTTCAAAACTTTACTCCTGTGGTCACTAAACGGCATTGATAGTTTCGTATTGAATCCCGATGCAATTTCTATAATTCATCGTAAATGTGCTGGTCGAAGGGTTCCAGTAAACCTGCAATGGTACACCGTAGTCTAACATTGGGCCCCTATGGAAGAGCCAAAGTGCTTACTCTTCGAAACTTTACTCCTGTGGACACTAAACGGCATTGTGAATTTTGTATTGAATCCCGATGCAATTTCTATGTTTCATCGTAAATGTGATGGTCGAAGGGTAACAGTAAACCAGCTGTTGTGCATCGGAGTCTAACATTGGGCCCCCAGGGAAGAGCCAAAGTACATACTCTTCGTAACGATACTCCTGTGAACAGAAATCGTCATTGTGAATTTTGTATAGATTCCCGATACAATTTACGTGTTCCATCGTCAATGTGATGTTCGAAGGCATCCGGTAATCCTGCTGTGGTACATCGGAGTTTAGCACTGGGCCCCCAGGGAAGAGACAAAGAACATACTCTTCGAAACGGTACTCCTGTGGACAGAATTCGGCATTGTGAATTTTGTATTGAATCCCGTTGCAATTTCTATGTTTCATCGTCAATGTGATGGTCAAAGGGTTCCAGTAAACCTGCTGTGGAGCATCGGAGTCTAACACTGGCCCCCATGGTGGAGCCAATGATCAGACACTTCGAAACCTTACTCCTGTGGACACTAAACGGCATTGTTAGTTTTGTATTGAATCCCGATGCAATATCTATGTTACATCGTAAATGTGATGGTCGAAGGGTTACAGTAAACCTGCTGTGGTGCATCGGTGTCTAACACTGGGCCCCAAGGGTAGAGCAAAATAACATACTCTTCGAAACGGTACTCCTGTGCCTAAAGTCGGCAGAGTGATTTTTGTATTGAATCCGGATGCCATTTCTATGTTTCATCGCCAATGTGATGGTCGAAGGGTAACAGTAAACCTGCTGTGGTGCATCGGAATCTAACACTGGGCCCCCAGGGAAAGCCAAAAGACAGACTCTTCAAAACTTTACTCCTGTGGTCACTAAACGGCATTGTTAGTTTTGTATTGAATCCCGATGCTATTTCTTTGTACATCGTAAATGTGATGGTCGAAGGTTTCCACTAAACCTGCTGTGGTGCATCGGAGTCTAACACTGGGTCCCCAGGAAAGAGCCAAAGAACAGGCTCTTCGTAACTTTACTCCTGTGGACACTAAACGGCATTGTTAGTTTTGTATTGAATCCCGATGCAATTTCTGTGTATCATCGTAAAAGTGATGGGCGAAGGGTTCCAGTAAACCTGCTGTGGTGCATCGGAGTCTAACAATGGGCCCCCAGTTAAGAGAAAAAGAACAGACTCTTCGAAACTTTACTCCTGTGGACACTTAACGGCATTGTTAGTTTTCTATTGAATCTCGATGCAGTTTCTATGTTTCATCCCAAATGTGATGGTCGAAGGTTAACAGTAAACCTGCTGTGGTGCATCGGAGTCTAACACTGGGCCCCCACAGAAGAACCAATGAACATACTCTTCGAAACGGTTCTCCTGTGGACAGAAATTGGCATTGTTAGTTTTGAGTTGAATCAAGAAGCAATTTCTATGTTTCATCGTAAATGTGATGGTCGAAGGGTTCCAGTAAACCTGCAGTGGTACATCGTAGTCTAACATTGGGTCCTATGGCACGAGGCAAAGTACATACTCTTCGAAACTTTACTCCTGTGGACACTAAACGGCATGTGAATTTAGTATTGAATCCCGATGCAATTTATATGTTTCATCGCAAAATTTGACGGTCGAAGGGTAACAGTAAACCAGCTGTTGTGCATCGGAGTCTAACATTGGGCCCCCAGGGAAGATCCAATGTACATAATCTTCGAAACGGTACTCCTGTGGACAGAAATTGGCATTGTGATTTTTGTATAGATTCCCGATACAATTTACGTGTCCATCGTCAATGTGATGGTCGAAGGGTTCCAGTAATCCTTCTGTGGTGCATCGGAGTCTAACACTGGCCCCCAGGGAGGAGCCAAAGAACACACACTTCAAAACCTTACTCCTGTGGACAATAAACGGCATGGTTAGTTTTATATTGAATCCCGATGCAATATCTATGTTTCATCGTAAATGTGATGGTCGAAGGGTTACAGTAAACCTGCTGTTTCGCATCGGAGTCTAACACTGGGGCCCTCAGGGAACGGCCAAAGAACATACTCTTCTATACGGTACCCCTGTGGACCGAAATCGTCATTGTGAATTTTGTATTGATTAACGATGCAATTTCTGTGTTTCATCGTCAATTTGATGGTCAAAGGGTTCCAGTAAACGTGCTGTGGTGCATTGGAGTCTAACACTGAGCCCCCAAGGAAGAGCCAAAAAAAGACTCCCCGAAACGTTACTCTCGTCAATATTAATTTGCATTGCGAATTTTGTATTGAATCCGGATGAAAGTTCTGCGTTTCTTCGTCAATGTGATGGTCGAAGTGTAACAGTAAACCTGCGGTGTTGCATTGGAGTCTAACACTGGGCCCCCAGGGAAGAGCCAAAGTACATACTCTTCTAAACGCTACTGCTGTGGACAGAAACCGGCATTGTGAATTTCGTATTTATTCACGAGGCAGTCTCTGTGTTTCATCGTCAATGTGATGGTCGAAGGGTTCCAGTAAACCTGCTGAGTTGCATTGGAGTCTATCACTGGACCTCCAGAGAAGAGCTAAAGAAGTGACTCTTCGAAAATTTACTCCTGTGTACAGTGAACCGCATTGTTAGTTTTGTATTGAATCCCTATGCAATTTCTGTGTTTCATCGTAAATGTAATGGTCGAAGGGTAATTGTAAACCTGCAGTGGTGCATCGGAGCTTAACACTGGGCCCCCAGGGGAAGAGCCAAAGAACATACTCTTCGAAACGTTACTCCTGTGGACAGAAATCGGCATATTGAATTTTGTATTGAATCCCGATGCAATTTCTATGTTTCATCGTAAACGTGATGGTCGAAGGGTACCAGTAAACCTGCTTTGGAGCGTCGGAGTCTAACACTGGGCACCCAGCTAAGAGCCATAGAACATATTCTTCGAACGGTACTCCTGTGGACAGAATTCGGCATTGTGAATTTTATATTGAAACCCGATGCAATTTCTGTGTCTCATCGTCAATGTGATGGTCGAAGGGTTCCAGTAAACCTGCTGTTTTGCATCGGAGTCTAAGATTGGGCCCCCAGGGAAGAGCCAAAAAACAGACTCTTCGAATCTTTACTCCTGTGGACACTAAACGGCATTGTTAGTTTTGTATTGAATCCCGGTGCTATTTCTGTGTTTCAATGTCAATGTGATGGGCGAAGAGTTCCAACAAAACTGCTGTGGTGCATTGGAGTCTAGCAATGGGACCCCAGGGAAGAGCCAAAGAACAGACATTTCGAAACCTTACTCCTGTGGGCACTAAACGGCATTGTTAGTTTTGTATTGAATCCCGATGCAATTTCTGTGTTTCATCGTAAATGTGATGGCAGAAGGATTACAGTAAACCTGCTGTGGTGCATTGGAGTGTAAGACTGGGCCCCCAGGGAAGAGCCAAATAACATACTCGTCGAAACGGTACTTCTGTGGACAGAAAACGGCACTGTGGATTTTGTATTTATGCCCGATGCAATTTCTGTGTTTCATCGTCAATGTGATGGTCGAAGGGCTCTAGTAAACCCGCTGTGGTGCATCGGAGTCTAACACTGGGCCCCCAGGGAAGAGCCAAAGAACAGCCTTTTCGAATCTTTACTCCTGCGGACACTAAACGGCATTCTTTGTTTTCTATTGAATCCCGATGCAAAATCTATGTTTCATCGTAAACGTGATGTACGATGTGTTCCAGTAAACCCGCTGTGTTGCATCGGAGTCTAACTCTGGGCCCCCAGGGAAGAGCCAAAAAACTGACTTTTCAAAACATTACTAGTGTCGACACTAAACGTCATTGTTAGTTTTGTATTGAATCCTGATGCAAATTCTATGTTTCATCGTAAATGTGATGGTCGATGGGTTATGGTAAACCTGCTGTGGTACATCGAAGTCTAACACTGGGCCCACAGGGAAGAGTGAAAGAACAGACTCCTCGAAACTTTACTCCTGTGGACACTAAACGGATATGTTAGTTTTGTATTGAACCTCGATGCAGTTTCTATGTTTCATCGTAAATGTGATGGTCGAAGGGTAACAGTAAACCTGCTGTGGTGCATCGGAGTCTAACACTGGGCCCCCTGGGAAGAGCCAAAGTACATACTCTTCGAAAAACTACTTCTGTGGACAGAAATCGGCATTGTGAATTTCGTATTGATTCACGAGGCAATTTCTGGGTTTCGTCGTCAATGTGATGGTCGAAGGGCTCCAGTAAACCTGCTGAGGTGCATTGGAGTCTATCACTGGGCCTCCAGAGAAGAGCTAAAGAAGTGACCCTTCGAAAATTTACTCCTGTGGACACTAAACGGCATTGTTAGTTTTGTATTGAATCCCTATGCAATTTCTATGTTTCATCGTAAACGTGATGGTCGATGGGTTATGGTAAACCTGCTGTGGTACATCGAAGTCTAACACTGGGCCCACAGGGAAGAGTGAAAGAACAGACTCCTCGAAACTTTACTCCTGTGGACACTAAACGGATATGTTAGTTTTGTATTGAACCTCAATGCAGTTTCTATGTTTCATCGTAAATGTGATGGTCGAAGGGTAACAGTAAACCTGCTGTGGTGCATCGGAGCTTAACACTGGTCCCCCAGGGAAGAGCCAAAGAATATACTCTTCGAAACGTTTCTCCTGTGGACAGAGATCGGCATAGTGAATTTTGTATTGAATGCCGATGCAATTTCTATGTTTCATCGTAAATGTGATGTTTGAAGGGTAACAGTAAACCTGCTTTGGAGCATCGGAGTCTAACACTGGGCCCCAGGGAAGAGCCATAGAACATATTCTTCGAACGGTACTCCTGTGGACAGAATTCGGCATTGTGAATTTTATATTGAAACCCGATGCAATTTCTATGTTTAATCGTAATGTGATGGTCGAAGGGTTACAGAAAACCTATAGTGGTGCATCGGAGTCTAACACTGGGCCCCCTACGGAAGAGCCAAAGTACATACTCTTCGAAATTTTACTCCTGTGGACACTAAAAGGGATTGTTTATTAAGTATTGAATCCCGATGCTATTTCTATGTACATCGTAAATGTGATGGTCGAAGGGTTCCAGTAAACCTGCTGTGGTGCATCGGAGTCTAACACTGGGCCCCCAGGGAAGAGCCAAAGAACAGGCTATTTATAACTTTACTAATGTGGACACTAAACGGCATTGTGAATTTTGTATTGAATCCCGATGAAATCTCTATGTTTCATCTCAAAATATGATGGCTGAAGTGTAACAGTAAACCAGCTGTTGTGCATCGGAGTCTAACATTGGGCCCCCAGGGATGAGCCAAAGTTCATACTCTTCGAAACGGTACTCCTGTGGACAGAAATCGGCATTGTCAATTTTGTATAGATTCCCGATACAATTTACGTGTTCCATCGTTAATGTGATGGTCGTAGGCATCCAGTAAACTCGCTGTGGTACATCGGAGTCTAGCACTGGGCCCACAGGGAAGATCCAAAGAACATACACTTCAAAACCGTACTCCTGTGGACAGAATTCGGCATTGTGAAATTTGTATTGAATCCCGTTGCAATTTCTATGTTTCATCGTCAATGTGATGGTCGAAGGGTTACAGTAAACCTGCTGTGGTGCATCGGCGTCTGACACTGGGCCCCAGGAGTAGAGCCAAATAACATACTCTTCGAAACGGTACTCCTGTGGACAGAAATCGGCATAGTGATTTTTGTATTGAATCCCGATGCAATTTCTAAGTTTCATCGTAAATGTGATGGTCGAAGGGTAACAGTAAACCTGCTGTGGTGCATCGGTGCTTAACACTGGGCCCCCAGGGAAGTGCCAAAGAATATACTCTTAGAAACGTTACTCCTGTGGACAGAGATCGGCATAGTGAATTTCGTATTGAATGCCGATGCAATTTCTATGCTTCATCGTAAATGTGATGTTCGAAGGGTAACAGTGAACATGCTTTGGAGCATCGGAGTCTAACACTGGGCCCCCTGGAAAGAGCCATAGAACAAATTCTACGAACGGTACTCCTGTGGACAGAATTCGGCATTGTGAATTTTATATTGAAACCCGATGCAATTTCTATGTTTTATCGTAAATGTGATGGTCGAAGGGTTACAGAAAATCTATAGTGGTGCATCGGAGTCTAACACTGGGCTCCCCTCGGAAGAGCAAAAGTACATACTCTTCGAAATTTTACTCCTGTGGACAGTAAAAGGCATTGTGAATTAAGTATTGAATCCCGATGCAATTTCTATGTTTCATCGTAAATGTGATGGTCGAAGGGTCACAGTAAACCTGCTGTGGTGCTTCGGAGTCTAACAGTGGGCCCCCAGGAAAAAGACGAAGTACAGTCTCTTCGAAACTGTACTGCTGTGGACACTAAGCGGCATTGTCAGTTTTGTATTGAATCCCGATGCAA